>NC_080411.1:35161666-35473333 GCF_030265065.1 Corythoichthys intestinalis
TAAATGCATCATCATCATCATCATCGTTTCCGTCATATTGCTTGGAACAACAGGTTTGCATGCCTCTTAAAGGCAATTACAAGAAATTTAAGTCTTTGGGATGTTTTAAATTGGGTTTCTTGCTTTGCTTTTTGAGTACAGTAATTGTATTTTCACAGGATCATATTGACATGTTGGCAGCTTACAAATATACAGTTTATATACAGTATACTGTTTATTATATACTGTATATATGTGATCTTCCTACAGTATATGTTACCTTTCTAGTTGAATGAGTGCAGACTAACCACTCGAAAGGTGTTAGAAAAAACACACCTCATGGCAAGTGTGAGCCATTTCTTCTGTATCTTTCACTCTATAGAGAATATTTGATGCAATAGCTTTCACCCGCTGGGAAACGACAAGTGTCGTCTTTCTGGTTCATTTCTCGCGCAAGAGAGAGGACTAGATTTACAAAGAAGACACACGAATGTTGTACACTCTTAACTTTTTACCCTGCTGTACACTGTGTGATGTTCAGGGGGAAAAAAAGAAAGAAATGGACCGAAAGGAAAAGGAAGGGGAAAAAAATCCCACACCTTGACATCTCAATATAGGGAGAAAAAGCCTAAGGGCAACATTGTCACAGTGCGCTTTAGGGGGCTCAGATTTGCATAAAGCTGAGATTTGTTTGCACTGTTTGTTTGTTTGTTTGTTTGTTTGTTTGTTTGTTTGTTTGTTTGTTTGTTTCAGTCAAGCAATGCAGCAGCAAACCTTTGGATCACCAAAATTTCCACTTAACATTAAGCAGGAATTTGTTTTTTGCTCCCTTGCACATGTTGTAGCACTAAAATAGTGCAAAGTCATAAAACACAAGAGGAGCGCTCTGAGAGACCAGATATCTGTCTAAGCAGCCAAATTCAAAGCATCCCCATGTTTTACTCCTTATGTGTACATTTATGACCTTTCTGCCATCATGCATCAACATGTAATCACCCTCTCTTATTGTATTTTATATCGTACCCTAGTACTTTTCACAAAATGTCTTTTTTGGCATTTGTGACCTTTGACCTCATCAAACCAAAATTAATAACCTCTTCTGTTTTATATTACAAACATTGATTCGTCTTAGGTTAGACTACCTCTACTTGTCAAGATGTGGAAATGGATGCTGCTTTGTCTAGCTTGTTTCTTATGCCTACACTTCTCATTTACAATGTGAGTGCGCATGGATAGCAGCATATTTTGTCCAAATTGGGGCGCCATCTCCTGGTCAAAATGTGCACTCGAGGAAGTTAATTCGTTCCAGGACGTTGTTTGTAAGTCGAAATGGTCATATGTTGAGCAGGATTTTCCCATAAGAATACATTATAATTCCATTAATTCGTTCCACGTTCCAGAGCCCAAAAACCTACACCAAATCCTTAATAAATACTGCTGTTACTATTGCAAATAGCAATTACAAAGAGCAAAACAAATAAATTATGAATAAAAATCAGAACAACAATAATACAATATTTATATTTGACGCAATTAACGCATGCACGGAATGACCTGTTCATGCGTTGCCTCAAACAGTTTACATTTGTAGCCACCACTGACAGTCAAGGGTGCCCAACTTCCCATCATGCATTGGGCGGCGCAGGAGACGTTCTTTTTCTTAAGACGCCTTATTGAACACAAAGCAGAACATACTTTATATAATTTGCAGCCACCACTGACAGTCATGGTTGCCTAACTTCCCATCATGCATTTGGGCGGAGCAGGAGACGTTCTTTTTCTTAACACACCTAATTGAACACAACGCAGAACATACTTTATACCATGGGTGTCCAAACCTGTCCTCAAGGGGCGCTGTGTGTCCTGGTTTTTGTTCCTACCAATCGAGCACAGACAGTTTAACCAATGAAGTCTGTGCTAAAACAAACAGCACCTGACTGCAATCACCTGATTGCACTTGTGAGACACCAGATTGGTGAAAGGTTTTCCTCATGATGGGTTTGAACAAAAACCTGTACCCACTGCGGCCCTATGTGGAATAGTTTGGACACCACTGCTTTCTACCATTTGCAGCCACCACTGACAGCCATGGTTGCCCAACTTCCCATCATGCATTTGGGCCGAACAGTTAAGTCGCTACAGTATCATTTAGTGAAAGCACAACAAAAATAATATTCCTATCTCTCAAAAAAATAATGTTCACAAAAAGAAAAGCACTCATTGCAAAGAGAACTGGCATTCCCAATCAAAATAGCTATGCAAAATACACATAAAACTTACTCAGACTTTTCCTTGGCTAGATCTCTAATTTAAGAATTTAACTGAGAGAATGTTAATAATGTTAATGCGATCTTATGGATGTATTGCTATAATAAACAAATACAGTACTTATGTACAGTATGTTGAATGTTTATGTCCCTCCTGTGTCATCTTTCCATTGCATTAGAGATGGTTTGAACTGTGATTAATTATTATAAATTACTTTTTAAGCTGTGATTAACTCTTTTTAACAGCCCTAGTAATAATGTAACGAATTGGGCTCTATTGTGGCGTACTTTTGTTGCTGTACCTGAACGCACCTTGGGGCTGACGTGATGGTGAGCAAGAAGGTTCGATTTTACTTTCTGTTTTGATCCTGGCGTCAACAGCAGCGGGCACTCAGCGAGTTGATGGAATAATGATTAGAAACCTGACGAAGTTGGCGATTTCTTTGGGGATGTTATCACAATAAGAATTGTCACCTAAACTAAATAAAGACTGGCGAACAGAGGAGGGCCGCCGGCCGAAGTCAACATTGTACAGCCTAATTGTCAACCCAGTTCATGGATGCACACACCATGCTTATATTATTTTGCCATCATTTACATCTTCATTTCAAAAGTAAGCGTCACCTTTTCTTTTTTTCTCCACCTGCACCAACCTTTTTGGATCCAGTGTTGAATTCTCTCACAAGAAAATCTGCTGTGCGTCCGTCTTCCAGCAACACAAAGAAACTGCGGCGCTGTCAAAAATCGTCGTATTTCGAGCATGCCGTCGGATAAAGAAACCAATAGCGAGTCAAATTTTACGTCGGATGTCGAAAAGATCATGTGTCAAAGCGATCGTATGTCGAGGTACCACTGTATATCTTTATGACGATATACGCATGTCTTCATATCGTACAGCACTAGTATTGTTATAACTCTGCAATTCAGAATTTAATTGAGCATTAAAGTCAGTGATGTCAGACTGGTGGTTCGGAGGCCAGATCCTCCCATTTTGTGTGGCCTGTAAAAGTAATTCATGTGCATTGATTTCATGTTTTCAGAAAAATAAAAATGATGTAAGAGTTCCAAAGTCCAAAAATTTGAGAATATTAACCATTTTCCCATTTTAATTTTTTAGAATATTTTCGTTTCTTCCATTGTTTTTGTTTAATTTCAGTTAAAACATGAAAAGAACTAAATGTTTACCAAAGAAAAATAGATTTCAAATGCATTTTTCTGAGTCTCAAATTTATTTTTGTATTCAAACACATTTTTTTGATCGAATAATGAAGACACAAATACATATGGCTCTGCCCAGGGAATACAATTTTTGACTGGGGTAACTACATTGGCACGACACCGGCGGGCATACCATATTCAATGGATGACAATCTTGGCAAAAAGTTTAGCTGTCCTACGCAGCCTGATTTAGAATTCCCCTCAAGAATGATGGGAAACAAAAAAATGTGAATTTTCAACTTATTATTATACATTTTCTTGTAAGTTAATTTTATTGCTGACACTGCGTTTTGGGGTCATCAACATGTTGTGCCCCCCCGGCCCAAAAGTCAAGCTCCCCAGCTACTGGGGATCATATGCAACTTTTTTTGGAACACCCTATATATTACTTATCAGACTTGGAACAATTAAGGAACTATGCGTAAATAATACACTTCACTGGTCCTTGGCATACATCTAATGGTGTTTGATAAACCTCTTCTTCTATCAGCTTTACAGGTGGAGTTTGTTGGCGTCCTGCCCTGGGCCGTCCCGCCGCCGGTCTTGGCCCCCGGGATTTTCGGCCGGGGCTTGTCCGGTTGCGTCTGGCTGTGCGGGGGGTCCCGTCGGGCGCGCGCTGGTGTCGTGGGCGGGTGGGGGGGCCGTGCGGGTGCCGGTCCGGGGCCGCGGCCCTTCCCCGGCCGGCCGGGGTGGGGTTGGGGTTGGGGTGGGGGCCGGGGGGTGTATGCGGCAGCCATGGTTCCCTCCCAGGTCCGCCCGGCCGGAGCCGCGTCTCCCTGTACCGGGTGCCGGGGAGGTGCCCTCTGGTGCCATACCGCGCGCCCCTCTTGGCCCGGGGGTGGGTTGTGGGGGGTGCGCTTCTCTCCCCTTGGTCTGTTTCCGGCCCTGTCCGGCTCCCTGGGCCGCGGCGGCCGCGGCTGCCCCCCGGCCGGCGGGGTCGTTAGCGGGGCCTCTTGGGGCCCGCGGGGCCTAGGGTGAGGCTTGTTGTCCCTTGCCGGTGGGGTGGACGCCCCCTGGTCGCCGGCGCTTGGTGTGGCGCCTGCTCGGGGTGCGGGGTGGGTGCTTGGTGGGTGGGAGGGGGGTGGGCGGTCGCGGAGGCGCCGTGGGTGTTCTGGGGCGGGGATTGATCGGGGCCCTGACGCTTCTTCCGCCCTGGGGCCGGTGGTTCTGGTGGACGGGGCCACGCCCGCGGGAGCCTGCCTCTTAACTCACGCACTTCTCACTTCGGCACTGTAAATATTTTTCACCCTGGCACTTACATGCTCATACATTTCTCCGGGGAGAGTTGGGACGGGGCTTTACAGTCCCAGCCCGACTCCCCCCTGTTTTTAATGCACCACACACCAAGGTTGTGGGATGGTTGGGACCTGCTGGGGGGGGGGGGGGGCCCTCATGGCTGCCTCCTCACCACGGGCCCCGCCATTCCTGCACCTTTTTTAAATGCACCACACACATCATACTCCACAGGAGAGCTCTGGCAAAGGGCGGTGGGACGGGCGGCTGGACAGAAACTCCATGCTGCGGTCCCACTGCCCCAAGCCAAGCTCTCCTATTTTAATGCATACATTGCACTACCCTCCCCTCACACCCCCATCACGGTGCTGGGTGATGGCTGCCAGTCGGGAACCTGGCAGCCACAGTAATAGGGTGGTAGGTGGGTCCCACACTTTTTCTATATGGCGTGGCTCCCGGGGTGTGGCCTCCCCTCTGCCTCGGCTGCCGGCCGCGGGAGTGGGTTGGGGGGTCGGGTCTCCGATCTTGCGTCGCCCCATGGCAGTCCCTGGGCGTTCTCCTGCCTCCGCCTTCCCCTCTCTTCTCTGGCTGGGCGTCCGCCCTGCGCTCCGTCGCGGGTCGCTGGCTGGGCGCCGGTGTATCAGCTGGGTGTCGCCTGCACCGGCGGGGGACCCTGCCTTGCCTGGGGCTTGGTGGGCCGCTGGGGGCCCCGTGGCGTGCCGTGCCGGTTGGGGGGCTGTGGCTGTGGCTCGTGGTCCGGGTGGGCGGGCGGGGGTGGGTGTAGGCGTGGGGTTGGTGATGCGTCCCCTCCTGCCATCCCTGAAGGCCGGTTGATGGGCGCGCGGGTGGCCCGGGGGACCACCCTGGGTCCCGGGGGGGGGGTGACGGTGGCTCCTTTGCTGGGCGGTTGGAGGAGGGATGGGCTGCGCGTGGATCCCCCCGCCCCCCCGCCCGCCCTCCCTCCCCGGGCTGGCTGGGTGTGGGCCGTGGCCCTGGGTTGGTGCCCGCGCGGTCTCTCCGCCCGTCTGCGTGGCTGTCGCGCGCCCGGTGGGGCTTGCGTGCTGCTGGATGTGGTAGGGCATGCTCGGGTTGGGGGTTCCGGTGCCGGGATTGGCGATGCGGCGGCGTAGGGTTGGTCGCCAACGGGCTTTCACTCATAAGAGATTCACACGATTACTGGGTTCTAGATCACAGAACTGATTTGTGTACACTCTACCCCTTTCAATCACTTAGTTTATAGTCTTATAGACACCCCCACCCCCATTCTCCTCTTTCACTGGCCAATAGGCCCCCACATGGTGTAAACCGGAAATACATCTCGCTGACGATAGCACCAGCATATTAGTAACTAGTTTAGATGTTCAATGTATTTCTTGTTGTTGTTTGTGTATGTGTTTCTTTTCTTTCTTCTCTTGTATTTCTTTTCTTCTGTCCCCCCATAATCCCTTCCTGTTCGCTGCTTTGTCATAATAAAAAGGTATTTTGAATCATCACAATGGGAGTATGTCAGACTCTCAATGTGAAACATTAAAACTGTTCAGAATCCGGGCACTTAGACTTCCATTCTCTGTGTCAAACAGCTGAACAGGACAGGTTTAAAAAAAAACAAAAAAAAAACAAAACAAAAAAAAACAAAAGTCAAGCTCCGCCTATGCTTCCCAGCAGTTTTTTTTTTTGGACATAAAAATGAAAACAACAAAGACTTTTTTTAAACGTATCCCAAAAAAAGGGACAATTTTTAAGTTAGCAATATCTCTAAATGGTTATTGACTGTCAAACTACGCGACGATTCACCTGCAAATCGATTAGTCAGTTGTAGCAGCCCTAGTTTACCTGCAATTGACGGTGCTAGACGTCTATATGAACGAATGTTCATTCACCTTCCCGTAAAAATGGATTGGACTTCTTGCGATGTCAATAGCAGTCAATTAGTTAAACAAACTACCATATTTTTAGCACTATAAGGCACATCGGCAAATGAGACGCACCATTGATGAATGGCCTATTTTAAAACGGTATTCAGATTAATGGCACACCGCATTATAAGGTGCAATAGTAGTAATAGTGGTTAGGGTTGCATTTTGTATCCCCTAGCTGGAGCTTCGCTAAAGAGAATGTCATGCCATGATTAATCAGCATTGATCCATGTATAAGGTGCATTAGGTTATAAGGCGCACTGTCGGTTTTTGAGAAAATGGAAGGCTTTTAGGTGCGCCTTATAGTGCGGAAAATAGGTTAGCTATGGGGTTGTTTCATGAGAAAAGTTTTGCTGTTTCACAACAGAGAAATGTACACAACTCATCTTAATGTTGCTCTATGCCAGTAAGTATGTGGTCAGCGGGTTTCCAGCTATCGTCAACGCGCTAAATTGCCACCCTGACATTTATTTACCTTCCGCGGTATGTAAAACGCTTCAGCGACTCATTAATTGAGCCGCTAGCTTCAAAGATTAGCCTAAAGGGCAAAAGTTTTGTTGCCGTTTCCGTTCAAGGTGCGTAAAAAGTGCTGAGGCCTGCTCCCGCCTGGAAGCGATTGCCACACTTGGGTTGATAGATTCCATCGAGCCGCGTCTCTCTTGAATGGCCAAACAGTAACAAGACATCATCATGTGGGATCGATGTCTGTCGGCGAGCTGCAACAAACAAGAGAGCGGAACAAGGAAGAGCTGCATTTTTATTAGCTGACTGAGAGCTTTTTAAAAAGGTTCCGCACTTGGTTATTTGAGATTTATGGCAGTGGAAATTGCTTTGACCTGAAAGAGACGGCGTTGGCGGCTTTCGTAATGTGGCCAAATTGAATTTGACGGACAACAAGCTTCACCTGAGACGGAGATGTTAAACAGATTTTCTAACTGAGGGGGCTGACCTTTATCTTCCATTGAAGTAAAGTCTTCTCTGTCGTCATCATGTAAGAAATGAACTGTTAATACTTCATGTTAGCCTAGCGATACTATTATTTTAACATTCATTATTTAATTCGAGGGGCCCCAAGTTCAAATAGGTTGGACATCTATCTCGTCAATGGTAGCCAATGAGTTAATAACACTGAAATTAAATGCTATATATTCAGTCGGCCTATCAGAAGTAACTACTTTGTAAGTGTTAATTCCCCCTTTAGATACTGTTAAGCATCCTTAGGTAAGCTATTTTTATGTTGCTGTGAGTCATAGTAGAACAAAATAACAGTAACAAGTAACAGATGGATAGGAAAAAGAAATAATTGCGGTAAGACATGACTTTTCACTTTGTAAAAGGATTTTTAAAACTAAATTTAACCATTTGCTGCAGAATCATAATCAAGAAAAAAAAAAAAAACTATGTTCCAGTCTTCTCACAGCATCCTGCGAACCAGAAAGTGGTCTGCTAACGTACAGCGAATCTATAATAAGTCTAAATAACCCTTCTTTTAATAATAGCATTGCAAGTTGTGAAAAATGAGTCCAAGAAAAATAATTGTCAAACTTTCTCGACTATTATGTGACCTATGACTGGAACAACTCAGACGAGAGAAAAAGTAAAATATTTTTTTTTCCATGAGGGGAAGTAAAAATAATGAAATTACAGTAGTTATAGTGCACAATCTTTCAAATGGAATGTGACTATGGTGAGAATAAACCAATAACGTTCAAAGTCAAGTACAAAAGAATCACACCTGTGACCATTTAAAATGCCTATAATTATCTTAATTTCAGATTTCTAGATGCTAGTTTCTTTATAGCAGTCGTCTGACAGTTTTATGCTTACACTGTTTTGATTCGCTCAGAAGGGACTAAAAGTTTGACAAGATAATGCACTCTCCAGCATAGGCAGCAAGATGCAGATGCATTAGACACCTTCACCTAATATCAGGTTCAAATGCTCGTCTTTATTTTTCTCACTGCAAAGAGCCTTCTGTGTGTAGTTCACTCGTGAAGCCAGCTTAATCAGAGTCTATCTAGCAGACACCACACTCTGCCTTAGTATTGACAGTAAAATTGAAGTGTATCCACATTTTATTTTATCTATTTTCCTGCTGTCAGTCATATTTTCAACTATTCCTTACCAGCAAGTTTGTGTTTTTGCCCCTTGTGGGCTCTTGTTCTTGATCCTTTTCCACACTGATGTGTCTCTTATAAGTGAGAACTAGAGAGTAGATCTAAATGCCTTTTGGAGATGGGACACTTTTAAGGTGCCATATGGGAGTTTTGGTATACACTACCCTTTGGGGATGTTACCCTTCATATGACGTGTGTGTGTATTTGTGTCAAAGTACTTTTATTCATTCAATCAGTAATTCAAGCAACACCTAATCATAAATACTCAACAACAAAAAATAAGCAGGCTACTATGAAGTTCTATGGAATACACTTTAAATTAGACTATAATTGACTATACTGACTATAAGCCACACACACCAAATTTTACTTAAAAAAATACTGTAATTTCCACACATTAGGGCACACCTGACTAAACGCTGGTCAGCCCATAAGACAAAAAAATTCTATGCCACACCAAAACATTAAGCTCATTTGCAGAGGTGGGTAGTAACGCGATACATTTACTCTGTTACATTTACTTGAGTAACTTTTTGAGTAAAAATGTACCTCTTAGAGTTGTTTTACCACACAATACATTTACTTTTACTTGAGTAGATTTGTGAAGAAGAAACACTACTCTTACTCCGGTACTTTGGGTCATTACACTTTTAGAAATAATAAATAATTTGTTAGCGACCGCAATATGGCCTGTGCCTCCTGACTAATCCGAGTAGAGATTTGCGTACGTTGCCATCTAGTGGTTGGCCGCCATTACTGGGATGTTTGCAGCCCAGATCTTAAACCCGAACCCAACCCAAATTTCTGCCCAGGTCGGGCCCAAAATGTCAATTATTTACGTCCGGGTTGGGTTGGTTCGGGCCGGACTTCTCTCTCGCTAACTATTTTTTAATAAATATATTTTTATATATGTATACTAAAACGATGTATGGATGTTAACCTAAGAAATACTTGTTATAAAATAAATAATCTGGATAAAACAAAGACAGTGCTGTATGGTAATTGCAAACAGGAGCCGCCGAGCCAGTGCATGCCTGCGCACGTGAACGCCATGACCCAACCCTCTTTTGAATCTTCCCTTCCCGCTCTGGCGCCCTCCGCGAGTCTGCATCCTGGGATTTCCTTTTCAATATGGCGCTGCAAGAATTGAAAAACAAAAAGATAGACGGGGGATTGAAAAAGGAAACATGCACCGGTTGGAGTGGGGTAGGGAAAGGCTTCACATTGATTGTTGAACATGCTATAAAGAAACCCGTGGTCGGCTTCGCTGAATGTAAACAAATGTGGCGCTTTGCTCTCATACGACAAATATATTTAACAAACTTTTCCAGCGTTATTTTGTTGTGTAAATGCCTTTCTAATGATCATAAAAATATGTAGACTATTTTAGCATTGAGAAAACTTTTTTTGCCAACTCAAACAAAATTGTCAAATCCACTATACGCCTAATAGAACAGACACACAAATAAATAAAAGATATAAATGTTCATTGACTATGCATCTTAGAGAATTTTTTTACAAAAGACAGGCTATAATTTGTTATCATTATGTACAGGCATCGTCACAAATGTAATCAGACAAAACATAACCAGTCCCTTTTTCCAAGCAGTGCTCTGTCTAGGTCTGACTGACGCATCGCATCCCCGCATTTCCTCCTTCTCCTAAGTCCTCACAAATAAAACATAACATTTCAGGGGTTTTTCCAGGCTCGGGCATACAAATAAAACATTTTTTAAAAATTTGGGGGGGGTCGGGCTTGCGCCTTCAAATAAAACAATTTTTTTTTTTTTTTTCGGGCTCGGGCCTACAAATCAAGTTAAATGAGCGGGCTCTGTCCGGATCGGGCTTTAATACCTGCGGGCCGGGTCGGATCGGGCTGGATTATTTTAGGCCCGATCTTACACTTTAACGCTACTGGCGGTGACATCTTTGGACAGCTTTTTTTTTACAGGGGAAAGGCCATCTGTTGAGCCAGAAGAGGAGCCTACAACCAAGTCTATTCTGCATAATATGTGGCTAAAAGCTACCACACGAGGCAACAAAAGAGAATGCACTAAGAGCATCATTCGTGAAACGTTTCACGATTGGAGAAGAACTCATTATGCGATCAAGGATATTTGCGATGAAGTTTTATTAATAAAGGTTGATTCAGCATATGATGGGTTACATTTTCCCGGCACTTAATGTTAGTTTTAGCCCCATCGTGTTATTTTATATTTACTATAATTTTCTGCCACACGTTGCCAGTGTTGTGCCAATGTATTAGTCGGTATCCCCGTCAGAAAGTGTTTTCCCTGGCTGCGGCATATATCCCCCAGTTGCCAGGCATGACATATCAAAACAAGGATGTGCTTCCCATGGTGAACTAATTGTTGATTGACCATGTTGCAAAACCTATGAGATAACTACAACATCAAAACACTGAAATCAATCACATCAAGCGCAGCGCTGAGGCTCCACCTCCTCCTCGAACCTGCGATTATTGGAAACACTTTCTGACGGGGATACCTCCATTGGCACGGAACCTGTCCATGGTGCAAAAAAAGTTGGGGCCTACTGGGCTATAGTACAGTATAGCAATGACAGTTCATATTGATGAAGTTGTTCTGAGAACAAAAATATATCATTAAAAAAAAAAAAAAAATCACACATTGTGAGCAGTTTCTCACAATATTACTCATTAGTTAAGTATTCTTTACTTGTACTTGAGTAAATTTTTGGACGACTTACTTTTACTAGAGTAAAACTATTTAGAAGTAACACTACTCTTGACTGAAATCTTTGGATACTCTACCCACCTCTGCTCCTTTGTTTTAAAAAAATCCTCAAATACTGTAACCCACTTTGTTATGTGGAAAGGTTCAAATAGTCTCCGTTTTCAGTCCAAAAATTGCAGTAATTGTATTTTTCATTGGGTCCAAGGCAGGTCATGGTTTGTATTTGCACATTACAGGAGGCAAGAAACATGTTTATGGCTGCCGCAGTGGAGCCGTGAAGAAAATTTACAGCACGACAGAGTCATGGACTCTTGTCATCCAAGGCCATGCTGCTCGTCATTGATAGTGACTCCAAGTGGAACAAGATCTACCTCTGGGTGACCCACTTCCCCCCCGCCTCACCCTCTCTTCCGTCATACTCTTGTCAAGCCAGGTATAGCTTGCGCATCCTGGCCCGCTGAGCCGCCCATCCGTTTGTCTTGCTGGTGACAGAAGGTAGCGCCGGGACAGCCGGCAAGGTCTGCTGTATGCGGCCTTACTCTCAACACTCTGGCCTTGCTTCTCGCCGTTAATTCCAGAATCAACCCCGACTGACTCCCACCCACCAACCTCCCCATCTGTCACTAACTGACACACAGGCATATTTCTTATCGCTAGCTCTGTTATACTGCTACATTTGAACTTGTGATGGGAAGATGATTGGAGAGTTGGAGCAGAAATTGTTGCTGTACACAAAAATACAATATATTAACCCTTGGATGGCTGAATTTACATAAAAAATATACATAAAATAGAACTTGGGGAATACATAAGTACAGTATGTACATGAAAATAACTTCTATAAAACAAAAACAAAATATAGAAACGTAAAACTGAAAAATAAAACCAAAATTGGAAAATCACAAATGGAAAAAAAGAAGAAAAAAAACAAAAAACAAAGAAAGTAAATAAACAATTTTCAAAATATAAAATAATATTTTTTGGAGCAAATATAAATTAAAAGGAGGAATTTAGTAATATATATATATATGAATATATATATATATATATATATATATATATATATATATATTTTTTTTTTTTTTTAATGTTTGAAATTATCGTTTATTCTGATTATCTCTTATTTTCATTTTAATAATCTGATTTGGGAATTTGACATTTTTAGCTCATTTTATATTGATTTTCTATATTTTTTTGAATGAATGTTAATTTGATGTAATTATTTATTCCACGATGCTTTATATTAAGGCTGCAACAACAACTAATCGATTAAAATCTATAAATAATTTAGTTGCCAACAAATTTGATAATGGATTTATGCCGGAAGCTGTGAGCAGTCCCTTTTGAGTCCTTGTTTGTGTGTAATGTGAGGCTGCGTGTGCCAGTGATTAGAGCAAGAGAGAGATAGTAAGGTCACTGCTACAGTCAGGTTGGGTTGTTAAATCAATGTTATTACGACGTGTCAAGAGTTAGATTGTCTTTTGTTTTGTTAGTTCCACTGTGCGTCCGTCAGAGGTGAGTAAATGAAGCCAATTGTATTGTTTGTATTCTTTTTTTAATGAAATGTTACAACGTAGCAATGAGCGCTAAGCTATATAGCGATTATGTTAATCAATGTCTTAGGTGTCCGTTTGTATTGTGATGTATTTTGGAAAAGCATATTAGCACTTGAGTTGTTGTTAAATAGTAAAGTTGTCTCATTTCTTTTTATAAAGAAACCACACACATAAAGACATTCATATGCATAGCACCTCCTTAGCATCTTCTTTCAACACAAACTCCCATTCAAACTGTAATCGTCATGCAAGAGAGTGTGCTTTGCAGTTGGATTTATTTATGAACAACTGTTTGATAAAGGAAACTTGATCCATTACAGTCCGCCTCCTCCTCATTTGATTTTGCTGTTTGAAAAAATATCTGCGAATTGACACAATTTAAATCAGCGCTTTGACCACAACAAAAAATATGTCATCCCACTGCACTTTTTTTTTTTTTCAATTTGAATGACCAGGACGTTTGTCTGATTTGTGTACTGAGAAATTATTTTTATGTTAATACTCAGAACCTTTATTTAAAAACTTTAACAAGTTTTATGTCCTTAGGGTTAGGGTTAGGTATTGAAAAAATGGACATTTATCCAATTAATCGATTAATCGTTTAATTAATTTCCCAATTAATTTTCCCAATTAATCGATTATAAACTATTGTTAGTTGCAGCCCTACTTTATATATGTTTCTTAAATCTAAATTCAGGCATTAAGAGGCATAAGGGGGATAGTATTATTATTTCTTTATCATTCGTGGAAGTCCAATCTATTTGAACTGGAATGAACATTTGTTCATTCGCTGTCAGTCCTCCCTCTTGAAATGGATTGGATGTCTAACGTATTAGTGTAACTGTGAGGCACTTAAAAAAACAAAAAGGTCTGATTGAGTCATTACAAATGCGCCAGATATTATTGGAAAAGCTACAGTATCACTTTCAAACGGTCACTGCGCACACCCATCAACCCTCCCTCTTCATCGACCCCCACCACCGCTGCCTCATCAGCATGACCTGGGTCCTAATTTGCAGCTCCCGATGACAAAGTCCTCCCACACACTGACCGCTATGGAACCAAGGCCAACTAATTATATGGACACCAGATGCAATTAAAGCAGCTGATAATGCAGCAACCTAATAAGTTGCCTGCACATTTATTTTCCTGCCACAGCATCAGATAAAAACGTTCATATTGGGAATAGGTATTAAAAAGAGGGACTTCATTATCTTAATTAGGAAGAATAATACAACACTTAAAACAATGTGTAGTAAGGTTTTTGGGAGTTAGCAATACAAACACCGCACGAGTGGATTTTCACAGTAAAATGGACTTAGAATATCTTTTTCTATCTTTTTTTCTGATAACTGATTGATTTTACTGCCCTGCCTGTGCAGCACAGACCATCGCACTAATTGCCAGCTCTCGCCACTTCTTGATAGCATTGATCATAAGGAGGTGTTAACTAAACAATTTTAAAGGCTACAATAATGCAACAGGTCGATTCCATTTCTTCGCCCATATGTGACACGTATCTGATATGTTCATGCAGTATAAACTAAAGATGCGATAATATATCGATATGGTGACATATCACAATACAGTGTACTGTATGTATGGATTTCCTGACCCATGTTAATAATTAATGAATCACCACTTTGTGAGATCATCGTGAGCAGTGTATCGCAAATAATATCGGGAAGTACCTAGAGGTTCCCAGCCCCAAGTATGAACAGTACAATTCAGATTTTTTTTTCAAATCTGTCCTGGGCCTCTGGATAGAAATCAGATAGGTATCCGATGCACTATGAACGTTCATCCGTACACATCCGATCTATATGTCATCAACAAGTGAAATATGTCACTGCTGTTTGAAAAAACAAACAATAGACGTGAACAAGCAACAGCAGACAAAAGTGCAAAAATACCTTTTGCTACTTGATAAAGCACATGCAGTTGGGAGCATAAAATCCTCAAAAGTTGAAAAAATGCATGATGGCCGAGGGACCATATTTACTTCCGTAAACACCATTACGCGTGACGATCATACGCAGAGTTTGGGGGGGGGTCCCGGTGGCTGAAAAGTGTAATTGCAAGTAACTGACTTTCCTAGATAGTATTTTAAAATTAAGAGTTTCCCGGTAAAATATTGTGTACAAAAGTTGTAAAGCAATTAAACAAACAACAAAAAAATGAATGAAATGAACAAAAAAAAATATTTTTTATAATAGTTCAAAATTATTTTTTAACAGATCATGTGACTAGCACCTTAGACGGTCATTTGCTTTGCTTAGGCAAAACCACCCAAGCATTTTTTCAAACTTAAGCTTTCAAAAATGACAACAACTACTGAGCAAGAACCACCGATTGAAAATGTGGACCATGAAACGCCAGAGAGCACCGCAAAAAGGGTGAGTGGAGTTTCAATTTGCCCTACTAAAGACGCTAATTGTACAACAGGGCCACCACCGGTCTCTTGCCAATGTAGTTACCCCTGTCAAAAATGGTATCCCTTGGCCGCGGGAGCCCACACACTAACATTAGTTATGAGTTATGCAATTAATTTAAGCAGAAAAGAACCACAAATATATATTTTGGACATCGACGTCTATTAAGCTCGAGAAACTCCATACTGGACTTGAATTACAGTAACAACAGTAATAGGTCATCCTACAAGCAAAACCGTAAAACATTTTTTTACGTTCAGTACGTATGTTACATTATACGACAGAAAATTATGGATGGGCCATGTTTTAAAACCTTGTGGCTGACTACATCACCAAAACACAGAAATCAGTGCAGAGCAGTGGCCTCGCCCAGGAAATACAATTGTTGACGAGTGTAACTACATTGGCACGACACAGGAGGGCGTACCATATTCAATGGATGACGATCTTGGCGAAAAGTATAGCTGTCCTAAACACCCTGATTTACAATTCCCCTCAAGAATGATGGGAAACAAAAAACTGTCATTTTCAACTTATTATCATAAATATACTTGTAAGTTAATTTTTTTGCTGACACTGCGTTTCAGGGACATCAACATGCTGTGCTCCCCCACTGTGCCTGTAATAAAGGCTCAGCCCTCTTCCTATTATTTTTGGATTAAGGTGTATTTTATTTTCTTAAGTTGTTCTCCCGCGGTTTTCCTGTGGGTGTCGCTATCTGACAAGGCCTGGTTTTTACTAGTGTTGGCTAGTAAGCAACTGAGCATTGAGCACATTGAGCATCTTTAATCTGTGCAATCCTTCCTTTTTTCCTTTTATTGTTTCAGACTGGTTTTATACCTGGGTTTATACTTCACGTCCTGTGGAGTTAAATTCCTCATTTGTACATCAAGGAATATTTGGACAATTTAAGGCAAATTAAAGCCATTCTAAAGCAGCAGTGGTTTCAACGCCTTTTTTCCTGTGCTCTGACCGGCACACCATCCTGGCTACAGTTAGTCCTTACCACGAACTAGCCCTAGAACCTCACCTCACGAACATTTTGGTCCTTCGAGCCGGATAATTGTAATCAGGATGGACCCAGTGGAAGAAGTGAACCCTGCTGTGAGACCTAAGAGACAAACCCGGCCTCCTCCTGCGCTTCGCGACTATGAAGTGGATTACATAGGAAGCCACTCACGAGCTGGACCACCACAACCCTTCTTGGAGTACCAAGCTCAAGCCACCCCATTCCGGACACCTCCCCACCGTCAATCTTATGGGAATGCTGCTCACCTCGAGACGCCTCAGCTAGCCCCAAGTCGTCATCGGTGGACCAACGCAGAATGGGACAACCTGCATGGAACCCCATCTAGAGCATCACCTTTGGACAGCTCATATGACAGCTACCACCACTTTCCTCAAGCGCTCCAAGCAATGCAGGAGGAAAATGCAAAGTTGCACCAATCACAACAGTGGCTCAAGTCAGGCATGCAGCAACTTAATGAAGCCCGAAATGAGATCAAGGAACTGATAGACATTGCCCGCTCTTTGAAGACGGACATGGCTCAACCTCCTCGCACTGCTGCGATACCAGAGCATCCCTCCAGTGCTGTAGCGCCAATTAGCT
This sequence comes from Corythoichthys intestinalis, assembly GCF_030265065.1. NCBI lineage: Eukaryota > Metazoa > Chordata > Actinopteri > Syngnathiformes > Syngnathidae > Corythoichthys > Corythoichthys intestinalis. Next base: position 35,178,711 of record NC_080411.1, read on the forward strand.
ACTCCCTCCAAGCAGACCTTCGGGAAGAACATGATTTGCCTCCTCCACCCTGGCCTAAGCTTGAACCAGATCTGCCAAGTAACAGACAGTTCCATCAAAGAGAAGATGTCACCAATCAGTTCCTTCACGTCTCCTCTCCTCAAGAACAAGCGCACGACTTCGAATGGCCTGCTCCACCTCCTCCGTGTTCGATGCCCGCTCCAGCAAACCCCATGACATGGCCTTCAACACGACCAGCTCAGCACCCTTCAAACCTTTACAGTTGTCCTCCTAGTAGCCATGTGTCACCCATGATATCAGAGTCAGTCTATAGAGGGCCAAATCCCACTATTCCAAAGTTCAGCAACCCAGACCCTAGTGAGTTCGCAAGACTGCGTATAGCACTAGAAAACCTGCTTCCAGGCAATGCCACCGAGCTGTTCCGTTACCAAATCCTGGTAGATCACCTTAGGTTGGAAGAAGCCAGGCTTATTGCTGACGCCTATTTGAACTCACCCACTCCGTACTCTGATACCATGGCAGCCCTCCATGAAAAGTTTGGTCAACCGCATCAACTTGCCCTTCGCAAAATAGCTGCTGTCCTAGAAGCCCCGGAGGTCAAGCGAGGTGACATTGCCGCATTTCAAAAGTTTTCTCTCCAGATACAATCCTTGGTGGGCCTGTTGCAGACCCTCGGTCCAGCTGGGGAAATCGAACTGAAGTGTGGCTCGCACGTGGCACGCCTATTAAGCAAACTTCCCGCCGAACAGCGTGCAGACTTTCGAAGACACACTTTCAAGCAGTCAGGAATTAGCCACACCCTCTGTGACCTGTCTAAGTGGCTTCGTTATGAGTCGTGGTGTCAGGGGTTCGACAGTCAAATTGGTATCAAGGCTAGCAGGGAGCGGCCAAACGTGAGGAATGATAGCCGGACTGCCAAACAAACAGTGAGTGTCCTGCATGGAGCCGGTGAGTCCGCGGTTTACCCCTCACAGAGTAAAGCCAATAAAGTGAAGTCTAAGTCCAATGCCTACTGCGCCTACTGTGAGAGCAACGAACACTATCTTAGTCAGTGTACTGAGGTTGCCAAGCTCTCCAAAGAGCAGCTGAAAGAATGGATTCAGACTAATAAACGCTGCTGGCGTTGCGCACGCGCCCACTTAGCGGTCCATTGCACATTGAAGAAGCCTTGCAGCCGTTGCCAGGGCAAGCACCTACTCGCCCTCCATGAGATAAATGCCAAGCCAGAGAGGGGCCCCCAAGAAGTGGCAGTTAAAGAAGAGAGCTGTTTAGTTAGCTCTTCCTCACTTTCCCTCTACCTCGATCGCCCAGACGCAGGGAATAAAGTGATGTTAAAGGTTGTGCCCATCCTCATTCACTACGGAGCCCGGACCATGAACACCTTTGCAATTTTAGATGACGGGTCTGAAAGGTCGATGCTCCTACCGAGTGCAGTCAAAGCTTTGGGCATTAAAGGCATACCCGAAGACCTTCCCTTGCGCACAGTGAGGCAAGACATTGAGGTGCTTCCTGGATATACAGTGTCGTTCCGCATCTCCTCCGCTACCAATCCTCACACAAGCTACCAGATCAAAGGTGCGTTCACTGCAAGCCGCCTTAGCCTCGCCAAACACACCTACCCGGTGGAACGCCTTAAGCAGAAGTTCAGACACCTCCAAGGCCTTCCCATTCCTGCCTTCACAGAAGCGGAACCGTCACTTCTGATTGGATCAGATCAGCCGCACCTAGTCACACCGATCCAACCAGTCAGGTTAGGTCCGCCTGGCAGCCCTGCAGCCATCCACACCAGACTAGGGTGGACTCTCCAAGGCCCAGTTCAGCCCATGGGGCGGCACACCAACTCAGTACAGTGTTTGTTCACCTCTTCCCCACCCCAGCTTGAAGAGCTGTACAAACATGTTGAGGGGCTGTGGCAAATGGACACGGTCCCTCATCGACCAGAGAAGGAAGTAATGCGGTCAAAGCAAGACAAAATGGCGGTGGCTCTGCTCAAAGCTAAAACTGTACGTGTCAATGTGGAAGGCACAAGAAGGTATGCTACACTCCTGCTTCGCCATCCAGACATGCCGCTCCTCAAAGCCACTAGAGACTCTGTTATGCCACTGCTGCGCAGTACCGAAAGACGTCTAGAGAAAAATCCTACCCAGGCTGAAGCCTATAAGAAAGAGATACAGAAGCTCCTAGACTCCGGTGCAGTACGTGAAGTCACCTCAGAGACGCCACATGAAGAAGAGTGGTTCATTCCTCACCATCTTGTCAGCCATTATGGGAAGTGCCGCCTAGTCTTCAACTGTTCTCACCAATTCCTTGGACAGTCCCTCAATCAATACCTCCTGGCTGGCCCAACCCTCGGAGCTTCCTTACTGGGGGTATTGTTGAGATTCCGCGAGCGCCCGATAGCTGTCAGTGGAGATATAAAGGGCATGTTTCACCAAGTCCGCGTACTCCCTGAGGATCGCTCCTTACTCCAATTCCTGTGGCGAGACTTGAATGTGGATGAAACCCCCCGAGTATTTGAGTGGCATGTTCTTCCTTTCGGCACAACCTGCAGTCCATGTTGCGCAACCTATGCTCTGCAGTGCCATGTGGAGAATTCAGGTGAGACTGAGGGCGACCTCAAGTTTTCCGTGGAGAACTGTTTTTATGTAGATAATTGTCTACAAAGCCTACGCACCCCAGACCAAGCTAAGTCGTTAGTTACTCGCCTTCGAGCCCTGTTAGCCACAGCGGGGTTTGACTTGCGTCAGTGGGCCTGCAACGACGCAACTGTCCTGAGCCACCTTCCTCAGGAGGCTCGGTCAGAGAGTTTGGACAAGTGGTTAACTCAAGACAATGCTGACCCCCAAGAATCCACTCTAGGCCTTAGTTGGAACTGGGAGACAGACTCTTTGAGCTACAAGCACAGGCCTGTATCCTATGAAACCCTGACTCTGAGAAATATCTACAAAGTCCTAGCCTCTCAGTATGATCCCCTTGGCTATTTGCTGCCCTATTCTACTCGAGCCAAGCTTATTGTTAGGCAGCTTTGGGACAGACAGCGTGGGTGGGACGATGCAAACCTCCCCTCTGAATTGGTGCAGGCCTGGTCTAATTGGGAGGGTGAGCTTGAATACCTACCTGCTGTGTCTCTTCCCCGTCCCTATGTTTCCACAGAGTCCAAGCTGGAGAGCACGTCCTACGAAGTTCACATCTTTGCTGATGCTTCGGAAAAGGCGTATGGAGCTGTCGCCTACCTACGAACCGAAGATGGAGAGGGTCGCGTGCAGCTGTCCTTCATCCTTGCACGATCACGCGTCGCTCCCAAACGCACACAGTCCATTCCCCGCCTGGAGCTCTGTGCAGCACTGGTAGCGGCACAGCTCGCCCACCTCCTCAAGAAAGAGTTGACCCTGGAAGTGACTCAAATAGTGTTGTGGTCTGATTCCACTACTGTCCTGGCATGGTTACAATCCCAGCCATGCCGTTTCAAAGTGTTCGTTGGGACGAGAGTAACTGAGATCCAAGAGCTCACTCAGGACTGCAACTGGCGCTACGTCGGATCAGCCGATAATCCTGCCGACGACCTGACGCGGGGTAAGTCCCTGCGAGACCTTGCAAAACCTAACAGATGGTCTTTGGGACCCCCCTTCCTCCAACAGAGCTCGGACACCTGGCCCGAGAAGCCCGTGACAGAGCCACTTGCCGACTCGTCTGAACTCCGCAAGGCCACCTTCTGCGCCCTGGCAGTTACTACACCCACCAGTTCAAGTGGTCCGGTGTATGATACATGGCAGCAGCTAATCCAAGCCAAAGTCCAGGAGCTTCAGGGACAAAGCTCACCTGGGTCCTCACCAAGTGCACGTGAGTACCAGCGTGCTGAGAGAGAGGTATTGCTGCAGGCCCAACAACAGTCATTCCCTGAGGACTTTAAGCTGTTGAGCGAGGGGAAGCCAGTCCTCTCTAAAAGTCGCCTGCTGACCTTATCCCCTGAGATGGACAGATCTTCTGGCTTGTTACGGGTAGGTGGTCGACTACGACGTTCTGAAGGGCTCAGTGACTCTGTATTGCACCCAATTGTTCTGGACCCCTCACATCCTGTCACTAAGCTGCTCATCCAGAAGTATGACGCAGACCTAAATCATCCCGGTCCAGAGCGAGTCTACGCCGAAATGCGTAGGTCCTTCTGGATCCTCCGAGGCAGAGAAGCAGTTCGCCGACACCAGCATTCCTGTGTAGAATGCAGACGATGGAGAGCTAGACCATCTATCCCCAAAATGGCGGATCTCCCAACCGCCCGCCTTAGACTTTTCAAGCCTGCCTTCTACTCAACTGGAGTTGACTGTTTTGGGCCGATGCTGGTTAAAGTGGCCAGACGTCATGAGAAACGCTGGGGGATAATTTTCAAGTGCCTGACTACTCGAGCAGTTCATCTGGACCTCCTGCAGAGTATGGATGCCGACGCGTTCTTGATGGCTCTACGCAGATTCATCGCTCGACGGGGAGTCCCTGCCGAGCTATGGTCCGACCAGGGGACCAACTTCAAGGGCGGAGAGCGCGAACTCAAAGAGGCCTTCGCTAACATGGCTCCCACCCTGCAGCAACAACTTGCTTCTCAAAAGATCAAATTCTGCTTCAACCCCCCGGCAGCCCCTCATTTTGGTGGAGTGTGGGAGCGGGAGATCCGCTCCGTAAAGGCTGCTCTGCACACCGGCGTTGGAGCACAACCAGTCCACGAAGATGTCCTCCTCACCGTTCTGTTGGAAGTAGAATCTATCCTCAACTCCAAACCACTTGGATACGTCTCCAGTGATGTTGCCGACATCGATCCCGTGACCCCGAACACGTTGCTGATGGGGCGGCCAGATGGCCGTCGTCATGATTGTGGAACCACAGCTTCCCCGAGCTTCGTGGCCCATTGGACAGGTGACCAAGGTCCACAGGAGTGATGATGGGTGTATTAGGTCAGCTGATGTGGACGTTAAAGGTCATGTCTACACCCGTCCCGTTGCTCGCCTGGTGTCGTTGCCAGCTCTTCCATCCGGTGAAGAGTAGACTTTCTGTGAAAAGATGCCTTTATTTGGAAGCAAATGTGCATGCACATTTGGGGGCGGCTGTAATAAAGGCTCAGCCCTCTTCCTATTATTTTTGGATTAAGGTGTATTTTATTTTCTTAAGTTGTTCTCCCGCGGTTTTCCTGTGGGTGTCGCTATCTGACAAGGCCTGGTTTTTACTAGTGTTGGCTAGTAAGCAACTGAGCATTGAGCACATTGAGCATCTTTAATCTGTGCAATCCTTCCTTTTTTCCTTTTATTGTTTCAGACTGGTTTTATACCTGGGTTTATACTTCACGTCCTGTGGAGTTAAATTCCTCATTTGTACATCAAGGAATATTTGGACAATTTAAGGCAAATTAAAGCCATTCTAAAGCAGCAGTGGTTTCAACGCCTTTTTTCCTGTGCTCTGACCGGCACACCATCCTGGCTACAGTTAGTCCTTACCACGAACTAGCCCTAGAACCTCACCTCACGAACAGTGCCCCAATAGTCAAACTCCACCTATGGTGACGATGTGTCACCGTGCGCTTGCATGTGATGTCACAGACGCGTTCCTGTCCCCCTTTGAATTCGGATGCTTGTGAACAGGTACATAACAATATCTGACTGAACAAAAAATTTGAATTAGGCAAAATGCACTGCGATATGAGCGTAACAAAAGTCGTTTAGCCGAAGCTATTGCGGTCGAATCGTGGTGTAAATATTTGATTATTTGTAATTAAAAAAATATAATTAAAAAAAAGAGTTGTGAGCGACCTGTATATTGTAACTTGCCATTTTATTTATAATTTAGATGTTTAGAAAAATATTGATACGTATAGTACAAACTGCATGTTTTTGTCCAGGTGTCCTCGCTTTATCACAGTTTTATTTTGGTGGTGGCGATGTAGTATGTTGATTTATGCCATTAAACATTCAACAGTCAATTGCTTATCTATGCTTTTATCATACTAAATCCTAGAGTTGCAGTAATTGTTTGCATGAAAAAAACTTATTTGTCAACAAAGCTAGCTAGATGTTGTATATATAAACTCCGCGAGAACATGTTTTCAATTGCCAATGTGTTACCAGAACCCAAAATTAACATGAGTTTCCCAAATGTTTTAATGAAAATAAGACATGTCTGTGCACTGTGCTTCCCAAAGTGCGCCTGGAGACCCTGCATGGCCACTCATTGCTTTATATGCTTCAATACACATAGTTCAAACGAATGACTCGTTATCAGGCGCATGCAGGGCTAGATGACAGCCTTTTCATTTGAATCATGCATGTCGCGAGGGGCTGCCGGACGTGCACAACACAGCCACTTTTTAATTTTCTACTTTGTTACGCACAAACAGTCTCTGCCTACTGCCTTGACTTTGGATCTTTACAGGTTGAATGGTTGCAGTCGTTGTAGTCATAGTGGTGATATTAAATCATTAGCTATGTCCCAATTCAGGGTCTGCACATTCAGAGTGTCCATTAAAAGTTAGTAACAGTTACGTCACAAGACTGCGCAAAGTCTGCCCTAATCCATTAAAGCTCAAGGAAACTCCTCTCACGCACTCATAACAGGTCTTCCGCATCAGCCGTTTTGAGACGATTTTGGATGACGCAACACAAATGTATTCAGCTAACAGCAGTAACCAAGAATGCTTTTCGTGCTGCTGCCACGGCTGAAAGAAAATCTTAAATCCGGCATCTACAGGTGCCATGACCTATAAATGAAAGTAAAGATTTCACATAAGCTTTTAACGGTAGGATTGTTTTTCTTTATTTGAACGTCTAACGCCGCGTGATAAACCAAAATCCTTAAATTCGCTTAAAAAGTGACCATTAGTGCTGAGTAATGGTTAACTTGAATGATGCTATAAAAATGTTTGCAGTTCAGAGCAGTGGCGGAACAAATGTGAACAGGGGCCAGGGCGGTGAGGAATAACGGGACCCCACCCGAGTGGATCGTCCAACAGGGGCATGGGAGACAACCAGATAACTGGCCAAGCAGGGGGCCTGACAGAAATATTTTAACACTTAAAACACTATATTATAGCTCCACGCATCATCTTTGCTTTCTGTTTGACCCTCCCCTCAATCAACCACCCCGACTTTATGCCTGCAAACCAGGGCCTGTATACAGGCTTGGACCTGGGTGTGGTCGCAAGTTCCACCCCTGGGTCAGAGGTTGCTTCATAAGTTTATATTTTATTTAATCTAAAGAAAATGTCATTTTTACATGACGGATTCTGTAAATACACCAAAGTTTAGACCGTTCCATTCGGTTACCAGGGATAAGGATCCTCCGCCAACTGCATCCATTAGGCACCTCCGCCCATGGTAGCGTGTCTGTAAATGGGGGCGTTTTAGGGTGAGCGTATTTTGATTTCATAAAAAGAGGACACAAATAACAGACATAAATCATACATGTTTACTCTTCAAATGTTATATGTTGATAGAACGCCTGCACGCACTGTGTGTTCTAGCAAAACATCGACAGCGCTGCGCTAACGATGCTCTTAATACACGTCACAACAAAACAAAACGAGAACGCACATAGGTTATCAAATAAACGCATTCCTCAAAATTTCCCTGATTGGCACCTAATTTCCGCTAAATTCTTGTGCTTGAAAATCATTAGCCAAATAGCTTTCTCCCGTTAGCTTCCACAAGATGCCACATTGACGGGGGGCATGGTTGAGGTTAGGGTTACAAATCGCGTTAGCTATAGCCTAATGTCAGCGACACGTTACCAGCTCATTTTATGTCACGCTCCCATCTTGCAATCCGCAGACATACCGTTCAACAGAAGTGTGTAGACCCTGAATTCAGACACTGACTACATTAGACGTCCAATCCATTTGAAGTGGAATGGTTGGAAGTGAATAAGTGAATGCTCATTTTAAGAAGGGTGTATTGTAAATGTCCACCAAAATAGCCTCTGGGTGACCTCCCGCTCTGCCTTCGCTCCCCCCCATCCTACCCCTCCCCACACAACACTCATACACATCATTCGCCTGTGATATATGCTGGGTCAGCTGTCACCTGCTGACGGCCCCAGCAAAGCAAAGCAATATTCTGCTTGGCTGAGTTCAACCCGACTGCACAAACCCTCTTCAAACGCAGACAAGGGCTGTTTTCCAGGATGAGACTCAGCAAGCCACCTCTCCGCCAAGCCGGTGCTGCCCCCCCCCCCCCCTCCTCAATTCTGATACGTCACCAACAGGGGGCAACGTTGTTCTACCTTTAAAGCCATGACTGCAGGCTGACTTCAGTGAAGCATGTTTACAGAGAGAAAGGTTGCAGAACAAAAGAGGAAAAAAATACAGAAAAACAGTTCTTTTGCTGGAGCCAAATGACTTGGGGCACCTTCATTTCAGCCTGCAAAATTGGTTATTATGATGAAGTCGTTTAATCATTACAATAGTAGCAAAGCCATCCTAAATGTCAGAGGAAATGCATCAACACAGGCTAACAGTTGTATACTCACTCATGTGCATGCTGAAAGGACACCTTTTTGTCTTTTTTGACAAAAAAACAAAAACTACTTTACTGTATAGGAGAAACTAGTGCATAAAAACAGACAAAATAAAAGCTCTAAAATAAGGTTAATAGTAGGGTGACCATATTTTGATTTCCAAAAAAGAGGACCCTCGGCCCGGCCTCGAGATACTTGAATTTTACTTGAAGTCCACTCAAAGATGCCTATCTAACTAATATATTTAAAGTGTGCCTCCTCTGTCTGGTTAGAAAAATTCAGTTTTATTTAAAAAAAAAAAAAAAAAAAAAAAACATAGGCCTATTGCCATATAGTATATATTATACACTATATGAAAATATTTTTTTTTACTCAACAGGCTTTATTCTTCCTAAAAAAAAAAATCAAACCTTAAAAAAAAAAAAAATTATAAAAAAAGAATAATGATTAAAAAATATACGTGTATATTTATATATGTATATGTATATATATATATATATATAATGCAGACACATGGAAATGTAGTCCAGTCAATACGCATACACCGTAGGCTATGAGAAACCTACAGAAAGGTGTATGGAGCCACGTCTTAAAACTCCTTGCTGTAGTCTGATTTCTTCCCAAACTGTCAACTGTCGTTAGATGGTGGTAATTCCACAAGAAAAAAAGGGTAAACTGCCAACAAAAAACAAGAAGAAGATGTACTCCTTCTCCCGCCCCTACTAGTCGGAGCCACATCAACGCAGGCAGGCGCTGCCTCCTGGCGGCCGAAGGGATTCTCTTCAAATTGGTCCCGTGAAAAATCATAAAAACCGGACATTTTCATGAATTTATGAAACCCGGCCGGACCCTCCAGAGAGCACGTAAGAGACATGTCCGGGCAAAAGAGGACGTTTGGTCACCCTAGTTTATAGTCTATGGAGCCCCTAAGGTGGCATGGAAGAAGAAAAAAATACAGAGGGGGAAAAAAAAAGTTGAAAAAAAGAAAAAAATAACAACAGTGCTCCTAAAGGGAAACGAAAGTTTTCTTTTCTGTCAAAGCAAAAAAAAAAAAAAAAAAAAAAAAAAAAAAACTAAAATTCAAAAAGTAGAGGTCGAAGCAAAACATTTTTTTTACATTGAGGCAAAATATTTTTTTTTCACATCGAGGCAATTTTTTTTTTCATTGAAGAAAACATAAAATGGGAGATAAAAGTTAACATCGAAGCAAAAAAAAAAATCTTGGAAGATAATAACCAGACGAACGTCCTCTTTTCTTACTTGTAGTCCATGTTCTCTGCATTTGCTGGACATTCATCGGTAACAGTGTAGCTGTGCGCGGTATAGCAATTGGTTGCTATTGAAATCAACAAGGACCGCGAAATCACAGAACGTTTTCCGACGAAAATGGCCGTTTGAATTCAAGACTCGCTTCAAATATCTTCTGCTTATTTGGAAACCGTGCTTAGCATCAAGAATTGATCTTATGTCATCATATTTTAGGACTATTTCGAAGTAAAACTCAATTAACATGCCCCACGGGTGAACACGCTCCATTGTTGCAATTCTTTACCTGGAAAATTGAGCCGCACAACGCACGTTTAAAATAGCGGAATTATTTGTTTTTTTAAATTATTTTTTTGCTGCGACCTGAACTTTTTTTCTTTTTTTTGCTTTGAAAATTTTTTTTGTTCAATGCAAAAAAATGTTGTTTTTTTTGCTTCAATGTAATTAAGAAATGGCATCAATGTAAAAATTTTTGCTTGGATGCAAAAAAAAAAAAAAAATTTTGTTTCGATGTTAAATTTTTATTTGCTGTTTAGAGAGAGAAAAAATAATAAGAAGAATAAATTAGATCACATAAAAAAATGTTAATTGAGTTGTAATTATTCAGGTTTTTATATTAGACATGGCTTTTGGACATATTTGAACCGATCGTCTAAATTGTGGCTAAAAAAGAAAACCTTTGAAAAATTATTGTTCGATATGCTGTACGTAAACGCCCTAACCTAAAACATTTGTTCTATTCTCTATCGGTTGCCAAATATTACCAATGTTTGTCACGTGAACTGTGGATAACCCTACACTATTTCATTTTCCAAACCGTAACCAACAATAATGGAAGAATATTTTTTCGCAGTTACCAACAAGGCAAGTACAGCAATGACGGCTCTTGGCCAATGAAAGTAAGAAGGGCATGAATAAAAGCCCTCATACAGCCTTGACAATAGCTTGTACATGACAGGAATAGCTAACAATCAAAGCGTCATGAAAAAAAGGTTCAGAGGCTCAGAGGGAATACTGGACCATTGCATGTTCATGTCTCTCTTTTGGAAGATACATGTGCACACTGTTATTATCTGTTTGCTTCAGAAACTAAGGTTCTTTTGCACTATTCCAAGAATAGGCAGGGCTGATTTGCACATGAATGGCGCCTCAGAGAGCTGACAAAACAATACGACTATGCTCTTTAAAACCCGCTGATGTGCGTGAATATAATACATTTTCGTGTGCTGTGATAATTGACACAATTCATTGGCGATAGTTTTCTCTGTTGGGTTAGGGTCACTGAAAAATAAAGTATGTACAATGACATCATTGCCATTTTCATTTTTTTTTGCTGTAAAGTTAAAATGAGTTTCTCACTAGAAGACATCCAGTTGATTTTGACTAGGAGAGGCAATTGGACATCGAGCGCCGTCAATGGCACTCACACACAATCATTCTAAACCTGACCTCACATTTGATGCCTGAATTTATACTTAACATATACTAGTTTCCATCAAAAGCATTGGGGGAATACATGAGTACATAAAAATAGTTTGAGTATAAAAATACTTAGAAAATTAAAGAGAAAGAAAGCACAGCTAAAAATATGAAAGTCCTTAGACTAAAAAAAAAAAAAAAAAAAAAAAGTAAATACAAAAAACTAAAACTAAATATAGCAGTTTGATTAAAAATAAATTCATTAAAAATAAAAATTTAAAAAAAAAAAGTTTGAAAAATATTTTTAAAATGAAGAAAAAGGGGGAATGTATTAAAACAATTCCTTCTTTTTTATTTACTTTAGAAATGTAATTTCATGGAAATTCAGGTATCAAGAGGTTAAATGAATTAGATATCAGATCAATAAGCTCCTCACCACGCCTACTTTGGGCAACTCAAAAATATTACCAAGACAAAATAAAACAACAACCCCAAACAAAATGAGACACCAACCTTTTAATAAACAGAAGGCAGTCTTTTTTGTTGGAATTTGATATACTGTATTTCAGACCTTTGACTTCTGTATAAAGCCTTTTTTTTTATATATATAATTGGATTTTGCCTTACCCCATCACCAGCTGAAGGGTAGATTTCATAAATCTGAGTCCATGCGGAGGTTACTGAATATATTTTATATTCTTTTTTTAACGTGCTACCTTATTGAAAGGCAAACACGAGTTGTCTTGGAAACGCAAGTGGTCAGATTTCTATGCATCTTACTGCTAGTCCTCGCGTTCAAAATTGGTCACAGTTGTGAAGATTGATGGAGTACAGTCCAAATCAATAGCTCTCTGGGTGATTGTGTGCAAATAGTGTTGTGCTTAGAATAGTGAAAAGTTTACAGAGACCCTGATTGCAGCAGTTTGCCTTAATGTATGCTACAGTGAAACTCTTATTGTTTGTTGCGCATAGTATGATAATCAACAGCCAATCACGTCACTCTTAAAAATGAAGTCATCCATCCATCCATCCATCCATCCATCCATCCATCCATCCATCCATCCATCCATCCATCCATCCATCCATCCATCCATCCATCCATCCATCCATCCATCCATCCATCCATCATCTACCGTTTAATCCGTGGTTGGGTCGCAATGGCTGCAGCTTTAGCAGGGATGCCCAGACTTCCCTCTCCCCAGCCACTTCAACCAGCTGCTTCAGCAGGATCCCATGGCGTTCCTCGGCCAGCCGAGAGACAGTCTCTCCAGTGTGTCCTGGGTCGTCCCCGAATGACCTCTCCAGGGAGGCATCCAGGAGGCATTTTAATCAGATGCCCGAGCCACCTCAGCTGGCTTCTCTCAACGCAGAGGAGTAGAGGTTCAACACCAAGTCCCTCCCGTATGACCGAGCTTCTCATCTCAAAATGCGGAAGAAACTCATTTCGGCCGCTTGTATTCGGGATCGTGTTCTTTCAGTCACAACCCACAGCTCGTGATCATAGATGACGGTAGGAACATAGATCGATTGGTAGATCAACAGCGTCGCCTTTTGGCTCAGCTCCTTCTTCACCACTATGGACCTGTGCAGAGACGGCATCGCTGCAGAAGCTGCACCGATGCGCCGGTCGATCTCCTGCTCACTCCTACCCTCACTCGTGAACAAGACTCCAAGATACTTGAACTCTTCAACTTGGGCAGGATCTCATCCCTGACCCGGAAAGGGCATGCCACCCTTTTTGACTGAGGACCATGGTCTCGGATTTGGAGGTGCTGATCTTCATCCCAAATGAGTTTATCACTAGTAGACGTCCAATCCATGAGATGTGGGAGGGTTGGTAGTGAATGAAAATTCGTTAATCGAATGTGATCTTCCGATTGCTGGCAGCCCTGCCGGTCCAAATAGATTGGACAGCTATCATTGTCAATGGCAGAATGGCAGCCAATGAGTTAATATTAAAAGTACACTTTTAAAAGTTAATAATATAAGTCCACTTTACTTAAAATGTTGAGTTCCGTTCACGGTACTTCAAGGGTACCACGGATAGAAAGACATGTAGTTCTTAAAAGATAAATGTTAGCAAGAGTTATAATAATTTGATATTAATAATAAAAAATAAAAAAAAATTGATATTAATATCACTCAATGTTTTCATTTTAATAAAATTTGTAACATTTTAAATAAAAAAATAAACTAGTAGCTAGCCATTGTTGTTGACGTCGCAGGGCGGTGACGTCACATGGCCACCACAAGGTGTCAGGCGAGTTTTAAATTAATAAGTACTCAAGCCAATGAGTGCGTTTTGTCCCTCGACTGACGCCGTAGTTTCCTGTTTAGTGCAGGTCCATTGTTACCCTCATTTGAGTGTTGTCTTCACAACAAACAAGACTCCTAATAATGGCTCTCAGCATCATAGTTTGTATATTGTAACTAAATATTGCCATGCGGTGTATTTGTTGAGCTAAACGAGTTGCTGAAATGTTTTGAGTTTGACCAAAGTCTGAGTAAGTTTTATGTGTATTTTGCATTTCTATTTTGATTGTGAATTTATGAATGCCAGTTCTCTTTGCATTATAACCGTATGAGAATAAGGCCTCATTAATACAGATGGAAGCACTTTTCTTTTTGTGAACATTATTTTTCTGAGAGACATATTATTTTTATTGTATTTTCACTATATGATACGTATGTTTGTTGTGAAGGAGTTGATGAAGCTTATGCGAATAAGCGCCTGTATCCACTCACCTTTCTCTGCCTCTTAGATCTCAATGTGCAAAATGATAGGACTAGCCAGCAACCAAAGTTTAATACATTTATTTGTTTTCCGTGTTGCTTATTCACCAGGAAGCAACCAGCAGCATGATGGAAGCAGGATGATCAACAATCTGGACATCTGCTTTTATGTGACAAAAATAAGGTAAGACGTCATTAGACGTATTGGTAGAGGCAAACGTTTTTGTGTGTTTTGATGCACGGCTCCGGGCTATCAGCAAAAATAATCAAACTGCTGTGTTTCACCTTATACCCTAATCATATGTAAAGCACACGACAGCTCTGGATGCTAACTATCTCCATAATAATATTGGAATAAGTTGGATCACACAATAGTTTACTGTGAAGATCTGCAAACAGTTTTTGACATCAAACACTCTCCTGCTGTCGTCACTAGAGCACGGGAGTGCTGTCACTAGCAAACTTGACACATGAATGCTACTCCTCTCACCCCGTTTTTCCTGTTCATTTTGCTTTTGCTGTCCTTCTGAATAATGTTCCATTCGGGTTCAAATTTGAAGGGCAGAACCGATGACATGTTAATGTAGTTAAAGAGTGAGCATTTGGAAGTCCAACAGCGTGGCCATGTGATGTCACCGCCGTGCGACGTCAACAACAATGGCGACCTACTAGTTCAAATAATTTTACACATATTATTAAAACAAAAACATGAAGAGGGGTTTTAATATCATATTATTAGAACTCTTACTAACATTTATCTTTTAAGAACTACATGTTTTTCTATCTGTGGTACCCATTAACATAAGCTCATCTTACTTCAAATTTTTAGTTTTCGACGATAACTTGCATTTGCATCAAATGCAAATGAAATAGGTCGACTTGAAATTTCAAGTTCGGCTTTCCCCCCATGTGTGGGGACTCGGGGAGAATGGTGAAAGAAGATCCAATTCCAGTGTAATTATTGCCATTCCCCTCTACATCAACTCCATTAGCCAATTTAATTTTAGCGTATCTTTTCATTAGAGTTGCATGTAAGTAAGGGACAAAATGTCAGTCCAGATGATAGTAGTTTCAAATTAAAGACATAATTGGACATAGCTATCTTGTTTTTGAATGCCGAGAATGTGCTACAAATGGAACGCAAACTACTTAAAAAGAATTAACTGCAGAACTTGTTTGTCAGCAGTCAGACAATTATATCTTTAGGTAGAATAAATACTGAGGAAAAAAATAAGAGAAAACCACCATCTATTCTCTCTAGCACTTTGGACGTGAAGCTACATTCAAATCTCCAATTAAATGTTGGTTATAAAAGTTAGCTTCCAAAGTGTTGAAAACATTATAACTTATATATTTAATCAATACTTGAAAATTAAAATGTTGCCATTTTTCCAACACCCAGGTAAAATACGGGGAACAGGTAGCAGGGTGAAGCAGATGGCACAGATTGTGATGACTTTTATTTTGTTCAAGCAAAATTTGCGCTTGACGTCACACTGCGAGACAGATGGCTGGGAGTCGCAGCGGTGATTGGCTCAATCACTCGGTGGACTCATTTGAAGTGGAAATTAAATACAGTACATACTAGTACAGTATTAGGTTGGGGCCATGTCATGAAGATAAAGAACTTGGGAATAACTGTGCCAAAAGAAGGTTTGCCCAAGTACATCTTTCATTTCTTTAACAAGGGTCACTGAACAGGTTGCTGAGTTGGAATTGTGGGATTGTTACACATAAAGTATGTATGTACAGTAGTATCGCGACGTATGAACACCTCAACATAAGATCCTTTCGACATCCGACTTAAAATCTGACATGTCATTTGTCTGGACATATGATGACATGCTTCAAATATGACGATTTATAACAGCGTCACAATTTCACTGTCTTCCTGCAAGACAGCAGCACAGCGGATTTTCTTGTGAGAGAAATTAACATGGGTCGCAAGAAGATTAGTACAGGTGGTGGGGAAACAAGGAATAGGATGACGCTTACCATTAAAATAAATAAGGAAATGATACTAAAATATGAGCGTGGTGTGCGCGTCAGTGAACTGGCTCGACAATACGGCTGGAATATGTCTACGATCGTCTTTATAAGTTAAAGTGTCTATGACAGCAAAAAGCATGTTTATTTAGTATTTCACGCGGTATTTTTTGCTCCTTAATGAAATGGACCGTATGGATGTGTGTGGAAGCGATCAATATATTTATTTAATTTTTTTAAAGTCCCGCGCCATGAAAATGAGTGACTGCCTGGATTGATGAAGAATGCGAATGTGACATCAGCGGGATAATCATCTTCAGTATACAGCCAGTACTACTGTATGCAGAACAACTGCGCATCCAGATGATTTTGCGGATTTTTTCGTTTATTTTTCGCATCACGCCAGCCCAATGTGCTGCAGGCTTTTGTTGCTGCACCAGGGAGAGGTGTGTGTGCACCTTTTTGAGTTTTGAAAAGTTCCTGTTCACCGTGGATAATAGCCAAAACAAGTATGACAACTGTGGGACCATTGTGAGGTGGGTAAGCTCCGTGTTTTATACTATGTCAAATACTGGGATCATGGCACACATTTTAATAAGGAGGTGGCTTGCATTTTGTGGGTTAAAAAACTCCCTGTCCACACGGCCAACGACCGGCGGATTGTCGCACACCATGGTCGCCGGCCAATAAAGGCGTGCCAGCTGAGAATGTGCATTCCTTGGCTTGGCCTTGAGCAGCCCCCCGCTTAGACTTTGGCCGGTTTTGCTGGCTGATTCAGCCCACTTGGTCATATTCGGTTGCCCGCCGAGAATGCGCCTTCCTCGGCTTAGCCACGAGCAGCCCCCCGCTCCAACGTCGGTCGGTTTGGCTGGCAGATCCAGTCCGCTCGGTCCTATTCACGTGCCTGCCCAGAATATGCTTTCCTCAGCTTGCCACGAGCAGCCCCCCGCCCTGGCGTCAGCCAGTTTGGCTGGCTGATTCTGTTCACGTGCCCAACGAGAATGCGCTTTTAAAAATATTGGAGTAGAGAGATTGAAACAATGATGACATTATGCTGCTCATTTTCCTCGTTCTGAATATTCCCCCTCAATGGGCTGAATTCTAAATCAGATGAAATCGTGACCTGCAGACGTCATCATCCAACTGGGGACGATAAAGCGCTATAAAGACAGGCAGGTGTAAATGTGGGATTAAAAGACTAATTTGTCGTCATCTGCGCTTTGCCAAATTGTTGTAGTCGAATTGTCCTAAAATATTCTAATACATAATAACACATAATAATGCTATTTAAGATTGTTTTTCTATGCTGCCACAGGCACTTTAAGGTGACAGTTATTATTACTGTATTACTGTACTGTACTGTACTGTAACTTTGGAAAGGAAGTCGCCAGCTTTAAAATAATTTATTTAAGAACTTGTGCAACACAACATGTCTACTGTCTGCCGTAGCTGATGCCAACAACAACAACAGAACGTGAAAAAAGAAAGTAAAAAGTTCCCAATCTATCGCACCTCTCTCACCCTCTTGTCAGTCATACGGTGTGTTCAGTAACAGCATGCAAAACACAACCGCCACATTAGAACCCGATTTGTTCCATTATTGTTATTATTATTACGATTTGCATTTATAATTTTTGCTACGTGTAATTGCTATTTGGGATTGTACCTGCAGTATTTATGAAGGATTTCGCGTTGGTTTTTGGGCTGTGTAATGAATAAATCGAATCATCATGTTCATCGTTATCATTTTGCTGGTCTAGATGGTAGTCTGTGACCAAAATATTGATTCAATTTACGCTTATTAACTTTAATTTGTACAGAACAAAACTGGCATCGAGTTACTCACCTGTCTTATATTCTACCCTATGCTAGATATCAAATGACACTTACTATACGGTTTTGCTCATGGGCCCAGGATTGCATAGGACTGGCCCTGGATGGATGGTCATTAGCTGCCAACCCTTGCAGTTCAAATTGATTGGATACCTACTAGTGACAGACTAATACAAAATCACAGCAGAAGGATGACAAGTGTCAATGGCACTGAAAAAGTTACTGACAAAATGCAAGATTAGTGAATAATTGACCTTCAGCTTTAAATGTCATTAGTGTGGTCAACTATTGGGCTTGCACCAATACTGCAAAGCGTACAATAGTGTTAGGTTGTTGCTGCTTCCTCAGTCTTTTAGCCAAAGTAAGAAACTGGCCGTCACTTGCTAAAGACTTCTACAGACTCTCCTGTATATGAGTGCTGACAATCTACAAGAATCCCAGCTACAGCACTTGTGAGGAGGTATTGATCCGCATGCCCCCTGCGCCTCTCGCAGCATGAATCCAGAACAGTGCCGGAAAATAAATCCTCTCCATCTCTGTCAAAAGGTGCAATGACTTTACCATGCTGTAGGGAATGCTGGCAAAACTCTTTAGCCTGGTGAGAGAGTAAGAGAGAGGGCAGAGTGGGTGTGCGGATGAAGAACGTGGGCGGATGTGGATGAGAGAACGGCTTTGCCTTCCGAACCTAGCTCTCATGGTAAACGAAAGCAAACTAGAAGGGTGCACGTTCCCGCTAAAGCCACACAAAAATCGATTCAAGCCTGACTGGCTCATTGATCTGAATCTCAGCCTCGTCATCATCATCATCACAAGTAGATGGGTTCAAATTATATGGCACCCTTATATTCAGGTTCTTTGGACTGTAACTGCCACTTCAAATATATTGGATGTTTACTAGTCATAACTTAATTTAAAGAGTCTAAATTTAGTTTCTAACAGAGACAAAAGTTGTTTTCTTTTTACCTGTTCTTTATTCATTATTACTTTCTATTATTATAGTATTACATTGTGCTATGCTGTGTGACAAGCAATAATTCCAAGTTGTTGAAAAGAAATATATATAGGCCTCCCATGAATGGTGAGTTCAATTTTATTGATTTTTTTTTTTTTTTAATGATTTACTACCGCCGAGCTCATTCCCTAAACATCTAAACAGCCTAGATACATTAAAAGTACAACCAAAGAGCACTCTACCTATTTCCACTTGCTAACCTTGAACCTAAAGGGAACAATAAATCTCCAATTAATCAAGCAAAAGCTAAACAATAAATCCAGCTCTGAAGATCAATGCATATACATCCCAAGAACATACCCACTGAATTTCATTCCAATCCACCATAAACAGAAGAAAGGCAATTTTAGTTAGTGTCCTCCCCAAGAACAATAACAACAAAAACAAAGCAAGCAAGTTTTTGAGACCTCCCAGTTGTAGTGCGAGTCCATCACAATTTCTTATGTGAAACTGGTCCATGGTGCAAAAAAGGTTGGCAAGGTGGGGACCTCTGTACTGTGCTGAAACACAAATTAACCAACTTTAAAGGCTGTTTCAGACTAGCGGCCGCCTAGTCTGAAGGGTTCAGCGGCACCCATTCATTGTGTGTGAAGTAGTGACTTCTGGGCGAAAGTGAGTGGTGGGCGGTGGTTTTGTGTGGAACCGCAAATACGTATGAATGAATTTGCACCAAGATGCAGGACCCAAAATAAAGCCTTGCTCTATTGTCAGAGCGCCGCCACGCTGACATCAATAACACATCCAATTGCATCGGGGCAGGCGTACTTATATATCTGTGCTGTCAGGCTGTTTCGGCGGACGGATATACGCAAAACACGGCTGACGAAAGCCTGATAAATGCGCTTCTCTAAAAGTTCACGAGGTCTGGGACACTCGAAAAATTACTCTCATACCTCTCCTTGCTAAGCTAAATGGTACCTCGATGTGCGTTTGTGTGAAAACGTAGTTCACGAACAACAGAAAAACTATTCACCCTCTCTCCAAAACTCTTTACACTGCTATTATA
The DNA here is from genome assembly GCF_030265065.1 of Corythoichthys intestinalis. Classification (NCBI taxonomy): domain Eukaryota; kingdom Metazoa; phylum Chordata; class Actinopteri; order Syngnathiformes; family Syngnathidae; genus Corythoichthys; species Corythoichthys intestinalis. Next base: position 35,198,453 of record NC_080411.1, read on the forward strand.
ATTAGTGTTGCACCGATACCATTTTTTGGGCCCGATACAGATACCTGGCTGTGCAGTATCGGCCGATACCGATACCATTCCGATACCACTCTGTTAGCAAAAAAAAAAATAAAAATACACACAAACACACACACACATATATATATATGTGTGTGTGTGTGTGTTTGTATGTATGTATGTATGTATGTATAAGGGATTCGGTACGATTTTCGATACAATTCAATACGTGCTCTGAAACAGAAAATACAACTGTTATTATTATTTTTTTTTTTATTTGCTAACAAGCCAAAATAACATTATATTAAAACGCATTTTAGTGCATAATATTTATGTGCTTACTTCTTACGGATCTGGAGAAATTTTGTATATAAGTGCTGAGAACAATCTTTACTGTTTGTAAAGTGGGGCACACTGTTGATTGCTGCAGCTCTCTTAGCAGCTATATTTACCATATAAGCAAAACATCCTATTTGTGGTCCGAGTCCATCTGTAACATGTACTGAATTAACAGTATTTGCAGCATTATCTATAGTCACTAGTATGGATTGATTTGGCCTGCTTAACTTCCATTCAGTCATGGCAGTTTCTAATTCATCAATGTAGTATATGGACTACGCGTCGCTCTGGGCTCACGCAGCTAATGGCATGGGATCTAATGTAACACATCTAGGTTGCTATTTGATGATATCTAGTTTGTGCACGCGAGAGTTGGCATGGGATCTAACATAGGACATCTAGGCTGCTATTTGATGATATCTAGTGTGCGCGCTGCGCCGCTTGAGTGTTTTCTGGCCACAGAAGTCACTTCTGCTCATTACTGCACAATACCAGCATATGACAATCGACTTTCATAAATAGGACGAGTTTGAAGTACGGTGCTCTTAATTTGCCACTCATTGTTCATCATGAAACCATGAGTTTGCTTAGTCTCCCACGGTTTTAACCTTTCTGATCCCATCGGCGCTGAAATAGCAGGCGTTAGCTTACGCATGCTAATCGTTTGTGAATGCTATGTTAGATGAGCAGCGTAACATCGCGGATATGCGTTGTAGTTTACATCGTTAAAATTGAAGACGAATGAGTTAATTTCGTTTGGTAATTTCGAGACAAAGACATACAGATGTCATGCATTGGGATTTGGGAAGTTAGCTCACGTGGGGAGGACAGTGCATTTGCGTTCAAGTGATGCCAGTAGATGGTATCGGCGCCCTAAATGTTGGTACTCGTCGATACCGATACCACCAATTCGGGCCGGATCGGCGCCCCCTGCCGATACTGGCATCGGTATCGGTGCAGCTTTAATTATAATGCCCCCTACTCCTTGAAATAGGAAAGGTAGCTGTTTTCTTGTGCAACAATGAAAGATGAACGCATTGGGGCTTGGGACTATATTACAGAGCTTTCTGCTTTTCACTTCCTTTCTATGTCAGGCTCAGTGGCTCCTCCCGTTTTCTCGCTTTCTGTGGTCCGCTCTTCACACTGGGCTGAAGCAAGTGTGAAGAGGCCTTAACTTCAAATTCATCACATTACCATTTAATACAAAAAAAAAAAAACCTTGATTACAGTGGTACCTCTACCTACGACATTAATTGGTTCTGGAAGTAGTCTTTTAACCAAAAAAAAAAAAATCCGTAACTAGTAATAGTAAATTACATGTTCCAAGCACAACTGACAAGCCATGTTAAATTTGATAATTGGGGTAAAACCGTAATAAAACAGCGGCCAAACACATTTGAATCATTCCATATACCTAACCCACCCGTTAGTACCTGTAGTCAAATAGATAATAGAAAATGCAAAGAAAAAAAAAATCTTACCTTCTAAGTGAGGCAATGTCCTCCTTCACGAGATCGATGGTGCCAATTGCCTATCTCACTCTTCATGACACAAAAGCGCAAGGACACCTATGCTCTAATGTGCTACTAATGTTATGAACCATGTGTGGTCTTAAAGCAGTGCTTCTCAATTATTTTCTGTTACGCCCCCCCAAGGAAGACGTAAATGTTTCGCGCCCCCCCCCCCAACTCTCTGCCGCCACTGTAAATAGTATCATTCGTCTATATTACTATTATAAGTACGCCTCAGCCTAACATTGTGTCCTTTTTTTTCTATTAAAGAAAAAAAGTAACATAGATCAACTTATAATAAAGTATAACTTCTTTAACATTGTGTTGCTTGTAACAGAAAAGACTTAACGCGCATCAATTTGCCTGAAGTTAAAAAAAAAAATTTAAAAAAAAAGTCACATCCAAACTGTAAAAATACACTCAAGGTACATTTCTGACCATTTGATACTGAAAAATAAAATGTAATAAAATCAGTAAATAATAACAAATTCAAATTGATTAGAAACATTTACTCTTCAGGACAACATGCCAAAAAATTTGACCGAAAAAAAAACAAAACTGAATAGAAGGGGGGGGGGGGGGTCTTTGGACAGAAGGAAAGTTTTTATTTTCGCTGATTCACCACAGTGCTCACTGGTTTACTGATATAACACTGACAAAGCGGGACGATTGTGAAAATTGGCAGTATTCGGCAAATTTTCGCTGAAAAATAGTCAAGCGGCTCATCAATGAGATTGAGGTCTAATGTCTTTAAGTGGCGTCTTAACTGATTTGGCTTCTCCGCTATAATCATTTTTAGACTCAGTAAACAGTGGTCTTTCCTCATTTTCCACTATATTAAAAGTCAAAGGCAAACGGCCCGAAAAAAGCGCATTCTCGGCGGCCGAGGGAGAACCGTAGGTGAGGGCGGTGGTCGTGACGATCCCAAGCCGAAAACGGCACTTCTCGGCCGGACACGTGAGAACCGAAGAAGACAGTGGGTCGCTGCGTGAGTCCAGCTCTGCATGAGTCTCTACTCTCTTCCGTGTGCTCTTGCTTACTTCAAAAATACTGCACGCACTTTGAAAATGAGAGCGCCACTGCCACCCACGGAGTGGATGTGCAAGTACACGTTATTCTAGTACGGCAAAAAAAAAAAAAAAAAAAAGCATGTTCCCCGAGGTCACTCGCGCCCCCCCTGGCATCGCTCTGCGCCCCCCTGGGGGGGCGCGCCCCACCATTTGAGAAGTACTGTCTTAAAGTGATCCTCTAGTTTTAAGACAAGTAATTCTTAAAAGATACATCTTAGTGTGAGTTATAATAATTTGACATTAAATCCCTCTTAATGTTTTCGTTTTAATAAAATTTGTAAAATTATTTTAACTGATTGTTCGCCATGGTTGTTGACGTCGCAATGCTGTGACGTCACAAGTCCCGCTGCCGGACTTCAGCGTGTCATTCATTAGCAACATGTGGTCGGTTCGTCCCTTCCAATTTGAATCAGAGCGGAAAAGTGAAGAGCAGGACAGCACTGTCGGTCATTCACAAGACGAGCAGCAAAGGCGAAATGCAGAGCAAGAAATACCTGATGAGGCAAGAGTTGGGCTAAACTTCTGGTGTACTTGTGGCAAGTGCATCTCGATGAAAACGGAGCGAGAGACCGTATGTTGTCGAGAACTCAGGTTTTTGTCAGCAGATCTTCAAGGTGAGTTATTGCGTCATCAAACTCATTCCAATATAATTGTGTAGATTGTTAGCATCCAGAGCTGTCGTATGCTTTACATACAGTACAGGCCAAAACACCTTGGCATTCGTGCCTTTTTATTTTCTTGACCATTGACATTATAAACTCTCACTGAAGGCAATAAAACTATGAATGTGTGGCGAGCTAGGGAAGGAGGCGGAGTATCAAACCACGGAGCTAATCCGCGTTGTTTTATTGACATTTAGGCTGCAAGAAATAGCAGTGTCTGTCTGGCATGTGACCCGCGGAAGGTAACGTTATTTCCAGCTGTTCCCTTCACAAAGTACCCCCCCCCAACCACACAACGTGCCAACATAATTTCCGCCTGTGAATTATGTTATAACTTGCTACAAATGCACACGTGTGTATTGTGTACTAAAAACGTGTAATATTCTAGTATCTTCAAAGTAGCCACCCTTTTCTCTGATTACTGTTTGGCACTCTTGCCATTCTCGCGATGAGCTTTCAGAGGGAGTCCCCTAAAATGGATTTTGACTTCACATGTATACCATTCCGGTGATGAGAATTTATTGCTTTATCAATGGGGTTGGGACATTTGTGTTGCATTGAATGAATTGCATTGGACGTGCTTTGATCAGTTTGAGTGGCAGCATCACTCATATTAGCTGAATACTGAACACACACACTTACTGCTTGATGAACTGACAGTAGAGGTGAATTATTAGCTTCCTCTGTGACTAGCGGTACGCCCGAAGGTTCGCCTCCCGCTGTAGTGACAGGAGCGGCTTGGGTGCTTAAGAGGGCGGCCAGAGTGTCTCGTCCGTCTCGCTTCATTGCGCGCATTTCACTCGATATCCGAGCAGGCTGAGGCTTCTTGTGCGGGAAAATAGTTGGAACAGCATTTGGTTTTAGTCTGCGCTTATATCTAGCCGCTCCGGTGAGATCTTTCATTAGTTGTCATCTACTAAAATCCTCAAACGCGGTAGGAGAAAAATGGCGACAACCAAAGCCTTGGTTGTTTGGGAAGATTTGCTTGTCTACAGGTATTTTCCCAAACCTTTCTCCTCTACTTGTCAACAGGAAATTTGTGGAGACTCGCATCACTCTCCTTGTTTCCATTTGACTCGAAATTGCATCCATAAGCAGCACATCGTGGCATTTTACTTCGCGAGTTAAGCCAGTAATACACAGTTGTTGTACACACGCTACACGATTGGAAAAATATCATCTACGTCATCACTCTGCGCCCGCAGAACATGGCGCCAACTATCGGTCAAAATATGCACTAAATATTATAAAATATTTCCATTGATTTAACATTTTATGTGTTTCTAACGACATATTTTAATACAAGAGAACAATTGTGGTTTATTAGAGCCTACATGTCTTTAAAATCGAGGATCACTTTAAAAAAACTCTTCGTGAGACAAAAACATGAGGAGCCTTGTGCTCATTTGGCTCAGACGTCGACCCGCCACATCAACAATAACACCGTCGTGCCTGTGCACGCCATCATACTGCGACACCCAAATTGAAACGTCACCAGCAATAGGCCAAGAGGAGAGCAAAATCCCGATACAGAGGCATGATGAGAAAGATTATGACCAATAGGGCAGAAGGATCTTATAAGGTGATATTTAAAAGTAGAAAGCAGGAAGTACATACGTATCTTTTACAGTATTCCATCCATCCATCCATCCATCCATCCATCCATCCATCCATCCATCCATCCATCCATCCATCCATCCATCCATCCATCCATCCATCCATCCATCCATCCATCCATCCATCCATCCATCCGTCCGTCCGGGGTCGTGTCGCAGGGGCAGCAGCTTTAACAGGGAAGCCGACTTCCCTCCACCCAGCCACTTCAACCAGCTCCTCCTGCAGGATCTCAAGGCGGTCCCAGGCCAGCCGAAAGACATAGGCTAGGTTCATACCGCAGGTCTTAATGCACAAATCCGACTTTTTCATGTCTTCCTGACTCGAGTGAGGCATTAACTTGACGGTCTGAAAGTGACAAGTCGCATAGAAATGGACGCCAGCAAAGAGCGAGAGCTGTGCATTAGCAGTATAGCGCCTAGCTTGAACTCGACTTCTACGCAGGAGGCAGGGTTGATCATAGTCATTAAAAAAAAATAATAATAAATAAATAAATAAAATGAAGTAAATAATAAGCCTGATTATTCAGTACTGCTTACATGGCCGAGTCTGGGAAAACTGACACGTACACATAAGGCTTATGTGTGCGTCATGCATGCGTGTGCATGTATTCTATCAATCCACATCAACTTCGAAAATAAAACTAAACGGGCATTATTAATGTCTGTTATTTGTGTCCCTTTTTTTGGAAATCAAAATATGATACCCCTGGAATGACGGATGACAGCCAGCATGTGTAGTCATTTGTTTTGATGATTCTGCGCATGCGGGTCAGCTTGCTCAGCGCGTGTCGGACTGCGAATTAGTGTGCATGCGTAATACTTGAACTGGCTCAATGGACAAAGGAAGTCTGAACGGGCACGCCAAAAAAAACAGATATGACAAAAAAATCGGAATTGTGCATAAAGACCTGCAGTATGTACCTAGCCATAGTCTCTCCAGTGGGTCCTGGGTCGTCCCCGGGGCCTCCTGTCGGTGGGACATGCCCGGAACACCTCTCCAGGGAGGCATCCAGGAAGCATCCAAACCAGATGCCCGAGCCACTTCAACTGGCCCTTCTCAATACGGAGGAGTAACCGCTCGACACAGGGTCCCTCCTGGATGACCGAGCTTCTCACCCTACTTTTATAGTATTGTATTGTATTGTATTTTTACCTCTAGTAACCTGAAATTTCTTTTTGAACAAGAGGCAACATTTTCCCCGTTTAAACGTGCCGTAACCTGAAAATGACATTTGTAGAGATGTTTGTTAGTAGAGATACCACTGTATATTGTAAGCAATCATCCCATCGTTCAGCATCAGTCTTAAAACCTAGGTACTGTTTGAGGCTAAATGATTTAAAAATCATATTGTAATTTAATAAGTGATATCATAGTGACTAAACGTTTCCGACAGAATGAAAACCTCCAACAATTAGCCTTCGAGACAAGGCACTAATCTGACAATATGTTAAGGCAAAAGTGAGGTACCTGAAGTGAATGTTAAGTATATCCCATCTGCATGCAGCCAATTTACAAAAAAAAAAAAAAAAAAAAAAAAAAAAAACAAGAAACCTGAACAAATTAGGCTAATGAGTTGGCAAATTGAGCACAGTTTGTTAGGCTGCATTGCTTTTACATCTGGCATCATTCCAAAATGCCTCACAATATTGGCTGTGATTATAGCATCAGTATTCCAACAATATTTAGCCCGCACTCTCAGTAGAATTGATTAACAGCAATGTTTATTGAGGGAGATCCCAAAGCCTTGATGTGTGGACACTCAAAGTCAGCATTGGTTTATGAGACTGAAAGACATACAGTTTGTTTTTGTTTTTTTCATTTTTTTATGAGACTTACCATATTTTTCAGACTATAAGTCGCAGTTTTTTTTTCATAGTTTGGCAGAGGGTGTGTCTTATACTCTGGAGCGACTTATGTGTGATTATTTACGGTCGGGTCGGGCCGACTTTTCTCTCTAACTTTTTTAAAAATAAATATATATCCATATAGTGGGGCAAATAAGTATTTAGTCAACCACTAATTGTGCAAGTTCTCCCACTTGAAAATATTAAAGAGGCCTGTAATTGTCAACATGGGTAAACCTCAACCATGAGAGACAGAATGTGTTAAAAAAAAAAAAAAAAAAAATCACATATTTTGATTTTTAAAGAATTTATTTGAGAAATCATGGTGGAAAATAAGTATTTGGTCAATACCAAAAGTTCATCTCAATACTCTGTTATGTACCCTTTGTTGGCAATAACGGAGGCCAAACGTTTTCTGTAACTCTTCACAAGCTTTTCACACAATGTTGCTGGTATTTTGGCCCATTCCTCCATGCAGATCTCCTCTAGAGCAGTGATGTTTTGGGGCTGTTGTTGGGCAACATGGACATTCAACTCCCTCCACAGATTTTCTATGGGGTTGAGACCTGGAGACTGGCTAGGCCACTCCAGGACCTTGAAATGCTTCTTACGAAGCCACTCCTTTTTTGCCCTGGCTGTGTGTTTGGGATCATTGTCATGCTGAAAGACCCAGCCACGTCTCATCTTCAATTCCCTTGCTGATGAAAGGAGATTTTCACTCAAAATGTCTCGATACATGGCCCCATTCATTTTTTCCTTTACACAGATCAGTCGTCCTGGTCCCTTTGCAGAAAAACAGCCCCAAAGCATGATGTTTCCACCTCCTTGCTTCGCAGTGGGTATGTTGTTCTTCGGATGCAATTCAGTATTCTTTCTCCTCCAAACACAAGAACCTGTGTTTCTACCAAAAAGTTCTATTTTGGTTTCATCTGACCATAACATATTCTCCCAGTCCTCTTCTGGATCATCCAAATGCTCTCTAGCGAACCGCAGATGGGCCTGGACGTGTACTGGCTTCAGCAGGGTGACACGTCTGGCAGTGCAGGATTTGAGTCCCTGGCGGCGCATTGTGTTACTGTGGTCCCAGCTCTCTGTAGGTCATTGACTAGGTCCCCCCGTGTGTTTCTGGGATTTTTGCCCACCGTTCTTGTTATCATTTTGACGCCACGGGGTGAGATCTTGCATGGAGCCCCAGATCGAGGGAGATTATCAGTTATCTGTATGTCTTCCATGTTCTAATAATTGCTCCCACAGTTGATTTCTTTACACCAACCATTTTACCTGTTGCAGATTCAGTCTTCCCAGCCTGGTGCAGGTCTACAATTTTGTCTCTGGTGTCCTTCGACAGCTCTTCAGTCTTGGCCATAGTGGAGTTTAGAGTGTGACCGACTGAAGTTGTGGACAAGTGTGTTTTAAACCGATAATGAGTTAAAACAGGTGCCATTAATACAGGTAACGAGTAGAGCCTTGTTAGACCTCGTTAGACCTCGTTAGAAGAAGTTAGACCTCTTTCACAGCCAGAAATCTTGCTTGTTTGTAGGTGACCAAATACTTATTTTTCCACTCTAATTTGGAAATAAATTCTTTAAAAATCAACCAATGTGATTTTCTGTTTTTTTTCCCCCACATTCTGTCTCTCATGGTTGAGGTTTACCCATGTTGACAACTACAGGCCTCTCTAATCTTTTCAAGTAGGAGAACTTGCACAATTGGTGGCTGAATAGATACTTATTTGCCCCACTGTATATTTATACTAAAACGTTGTTTGAATGTTACATAAAATAAATAATTTGGATAAAACAGAGAAGGTGCTGTGCATGCCTGCACACGTGAACGCAGTGGCTCTCTTTTCAATCTTCCCCTCCCGCGCCCTGGCGCCTTCTGCAAGCACCCTGGTATTTCCTTTTCGATATGGAGCAGCTATAGGCAAGGCAAGGCAAGGCAAATTTATTTATATAGCACAATTCAACACAAGGCAATTCAAAGTGCTTTACATCACATGAAGATCATAAAAATCACATTTAAATCAACACAACGTAGAAACAAAGACAAAAGATCACATTTAATCACGGAATAAAAATAAATAAATAAAATAAAAATAAAACAAAAACTACTACTAATAATAATAATTGAAATCAGCAATGGAGATAAAAACAAGAGGAATAGAAAGCAGGTAGATTGAAATATATAGACAGTTATGGATATGCAGTGCTAAACAAAAGCGTTTTTAGCCCTGATTTAAAAGAGCTAACAGTTTGAGCATACTTCAGACGTTCGGGTAACTTGTTCCAGAGGTGAGGAGCATAATAACTAAATGCTGCCTCACCCTGCTTGGTTCTTGTTCTTGGAACATGCAGAAGACCGGTTCCAGACGACCTTAGGGGTCTAGATGTCTCATAGGACTCTAACAAGTCAAGCATGTATTTTGGTCCAAGGCCATTAAGTGTTTTGTAGACGAGCAGTAGTATTTTGTAGTCTATCCTTTGACTTACTGGAAGCCAGTGTAGCGATTTCAAAACTGGTGTAATGTGGTCCAGCTTCCTTGTATTTGTGAGGACTCTGGCTGCAGCATTCTGTACCAGCTGCAACTTCCTGACTGATTTTTTATCAAGACCTGTAAATATACCGTTGCAATAGTCCAATCTGCTGAAAATGAATGCATGCATAAGTTTTTCCATGTCTTGTTGAGTCAGAAGCCCCTTAATTCTGGTTATATTTTTTAGGTGGTAATAAGCGGATTTAGTGACGGACTTTAAATGGCTATCAAATTTTAGGTCTGAGTCAATAATTACGCCAAGGTTGCTGACTTGATTTGTAGCTGTAAGTGACATTGTGCTAAGTTGGCTGCTTATCTTTGACCTTTCCTTTTTTGGCCCAAAAATGATCACCTCTGTCTTCTGCACATTTAACTGGAGAAAATTCTGGCACATCCATTCATTGATTTGATGAATGCATTTGCTCAGGGTGACTAAGGGACTATAATCATGTGGGGACACAGAAATGTACAGTTGTGTGTCATCTGCATAGGCGTGATAGGAGATGTCATACTGTTCCATTACCTGAGCTAACGGAAGCATATAGATGTTAAATAAGAGTGGTCCAAGAATTGACCCTTGAGGGACTCCACACGTGATTTTGGTTCGTTCTGACTGATGGTTTCCGATTGACACAAAGAAATCCCTATCATGTAAATAGGATGTGAACCACTGAAGAATAGTGTCAGTAAGCCCTACCCACTGTTCCAATCTGCTGAGTAGTATGTTGTGATCAACCGTGTCAAATGCGGCGCTGAGATCCAATAGTAGCAGAACAGTAGCCTGGCTCTGCCAGACTATTCTCCCTGTATTTTTCAAACACTGAGAGAAATAGTCTGGAACCCCTCCCATTAACGGCCTTTTCGAGCAGATACAAAATCAATCGACAAATCAGATTTGTTTATTTGCGTCACGTGTTCTTCACAAGCAACGTCACTCTTGCGCGTCGACAGTCGTCCCTTCAGCAACACAGACGGTGAACGGCAGAGCCGAGAATATGTTCCAATCCACGGTAAAATCAGTTTTAAATGACCAAAAACACATCGACACGAGTCACTGACAACAATCTGTCTCGCGCTAGCCATGTCGAATAAACTCCGCTCTCTTCGTATGTTTACTTCCGCGCGCAAGTCCGTCATCCTGAAGTCGCCATTTTTCTAACGTCAGGTCTGCCCGTCGCTGATTGGTCCACTCCGCTGTCTGTATGCTGTGGCTTGCTCCGCCCTGGAAATTGTTTCCGTGGGAAGGGTGGCCAGACTCAATCGCTGGAACAGCGTTGAGTCTGGTGTACCAGGCTAGCAGAACAGATGATTTGCCTGCATCGGTATTCCGACAAATATCATTTAGGACTTTGATAAGCACAGTCTCGGTGCTGTGTTGTGGTCGAAATCCAGACTGAAATGAGTTAAAAAGATTGTTTTGCATCATATAATTCTGGATCTGTTCGAACACAACCCTTTCGATAATTTTCCCCAGGAATGTCAGATTTGATATTGGCCTGTAATTACTAATGGTTGAGGCATCCAGATTAGGTTTTTTTAGGAGAGGTTTTATTACTGCAGTTTTTAAAGTCTGAGGAAACTCTCCTGTTTGGAGAGAAGTATTTATAATCTGAAGTATGTCTGGGGCTATGCAATGAAGAACAGTTTTGAAAAAGTTTGAAGGAAGGATGTCAAGGCAGCATGTTGTGGGCTTTAATTTCGACACAATTTCTGTTAAAGTGGCATAGTCCAAGAGGCTAAACTGTCTAAGATTGACGTGGGGGACATTTTGGGAGACATTTAGTGTAACATTTGTTAATCTGGAGTTGCACACAGTCTGTCTAATCTTTAGTACTTTGTGTGTAAAGAATGCTGCGAAATTATTACAGGACACTTCAGATGCCAATTCCTGAGGTATTGATGCTTGTGGGTTTGTCAGTTTGTCAACAACAGAAAACAATGTGCGGGTATTGTTAATGTTTCTACTAATGATCTCTGAAAAATATGACTGTCTAGCATTTTTCAGTTCCTGGTTGTATTTGCGAAGACTGTCTTTGTAGATATCATAAAAAACTAGGAGTTTGTTTTTTCGCCATCTGCGTTCTGTATAGGAGTGAAAGAAAAAAAACTAAAGACAGGGGAATTGAAAAGCAAACAACTGCGGTAGGAGTGGGATATGGTAACTGATTGTTGAAGATGCTATACGGAAATCTGTGTCGTCTTCGCTGAATGTAAACGAATGTGGCGCTTTGGTCTCATACGAGAAATATAGTTAACTTTTCCAGCGTTATTTCGTTATGTGAATGCATTTATAATGATCATAAAAATTTGTAGACTATTTAAACATTGAGAAAACTTTCTGCCAACTCGTGGAGATTAAAATAAATGTCAAATCCACTATCTGCCTGTTAGAACAGACGCGCAAATATAAAATATATAAGTGTTTATTGAATATCCATCTTACAGTCTTGTTTAACTGGGAGAATTTGTTACATAAGACAGGCTTTAATTTGTTATCATTATGCAAATATGCACTGACATCGTCACAAACATGATCACACAAAACGCAACCACGCATCGCATCCCCGCATTTCCTCCTTCTCCTGAGTCCCCACAAATAAAATATAAAATTTCATTTTTTTTCCCAGGCTCGTGCCGACAAATAAAACAAAATTTCCGACTTTTTCGGGTTGGGGGAAGCAAATCAAGTTACTGTATTTGTTACGGCAAACTTGGAAAAGTCGATGCGGACCAAAGTGCGACCAGGAAACGGAAGTGGAGTGAAGGGTTTTTATTGAACAATGGCTATGGCTGTGGCTTTGGCTGTGGCTGTGGCTCAGGCTGTGGCTGCGAGGGCTTGGAGGGTGGGTGTCCTGATGGCAAAAAACAAGATTAGTCAAGAGTTCAATGAATGATCATCAAAAACTACAGGCTAGTTGGCCGATGTACCAATGGTGACTGGCGGAATCATCTGGCACCTGCTTGCTGCCCAGGCCGCGCCTTATAAGCAGTGTTGATTGCGATGAGCCGCAGGTGCACTCCCAGGTCTGCCACACCCAGCCTGCCAAGGTTGAACTCATGCCACATAACAGGAAGTGTAAAAACAATAAAAGCCAGTAGAGGGGAGTGTGGGCTAGGACCACTACAGTATTGGCCCGAATATAAGACGACCTCCTCTTTTTCAAGACTCAAGTTTGAAAAAAGACTTTTTGAACACCAAATTAATTTTTATACAGTATATAATTACAGTACATCTGAAACAAATAATTATAACAATACATTTGAGAGAAAAGCATGTTATTTTGCCTCATTCAAATCTTAATATCTGAACATTTATATATGTAACCTAAAGTGCAATCACATTCGTAAATGAATGGCTTCTCGTTTTTGAAATGTAAATAAACCAATCTATTGTGATAAAACAACGAAATTGCAATAACTGCATTAACTATCAATTTGAAGTCTAACTGTAACAGTAGTCTTGAAACAAATCTGAATAAGGAAAAACATTGCAATGAAATAATGCAAACTGGTTAAACTAGTCGCTGAGATCTGTCATGAGAGAACATCGCTTCAATGATATCTGGCGCCATCTAGCGTCGTGAATAGGGAGAGTAGCCGAGATCTTTCATAACAGAAAATCGCTTTAATGAAATCTGGCGTCATGTAGTGTCGTGAATGCGTATAATGTTGAGACCGCGAATATAAAACGACCCCCTCTTTTTCAATCTTATTTCAATGCAAAAACACCGTTTTATATCCGGGCCAGTACGGTAATTGATCGGGCTTGGGCCTCATCGGGCTTTATACCCGCGGGCTGGTCCGGCTGGATTTTTTTAGGCCCGATCTAACTTCTAGCATCATGTAATATTAGCATACCGTACACCTATTCAGCCTGTTGTTCTCTATTGTATTTTAAATTGCCTTTCAAGATGACATGTCTGTTCTTGGTGCTGGATTCTACCAAATAAATTTCCCCCCAAAAAATGTGACTTATACTCCGGTGCAACTTAGATATGTTTTTTTTCTTTTCATTGCGCAGTTTTTGGATGGTGAGACTTATACTCAGGTGCGACGGATAGTCCGAAAAATACGGTACTCATTGGTGCTAATAGACCAATTCGTGTATGGTCTATCAAATGGATGGAACCATTTGAACTAGAAGGATCCAATCATGTGGCTCTTAAAATTGAAATAAAAACTCTTTATATTAGTTTGTCACTATAGTATATGTCCACCCATTTGAACAGGGAGGGTTGGCAGCGAATAAACAAACATTCATTAGCTGCTGTCCCTCCCAGTTTGAATGTATTGGAAGTCTGCTAGTTATAAACTGATTTAAGAAATTAAACATCACTGTCAATTTTCAGCCAATGAGTTAACCTGCAGTACATTCCGCTTTTAATGCCATTTGTTGTATTGTTAACTGATGCAAACACAAGAGTACCTTTAGCATACAGGATCGATGCACGATGTTCGGCTCTGTCGTTAATCACCAACGGCAGCTTTTATGAAGCAATCTCACTTTATTCATAAAGGATAACGGCGTTGCTCTATTAAGGTGTCACACTATTTATCTTTCTTATAACCTGCCCGTGGCATTACAAAAGTGCCTGAACGCACCAGGCACTCCTCTCCATTCCGTTTGTCCCTTTGCCCTTCTTCACATATAAAATAATTGGAAATACATGGAGGTAATAACAAGGTGGGCAGTTTACCGCCGATAACAAGAAGGCTGTGAAAGGGGAAGCGTCTTCAATTGTTAAAATATGCGCGTGAGCATGCCACGTGGGCTACTTGAATTAAAAAGGCAGTCGTAATGCAGTTATCTTTTATGGTCCAAGGTAAAATGATTAGCTAAGGTATCTACACAGGTCAGAGGAACCGTGTTTTTAAAGCGGCGATGCACTGAATGTAAAAATTTGTGTGGTGCTATTCATAATTTAAAATATGGATGGAACCCTCTTGCCTCAGTGATGCTCTCAATATCAGTTAGATGATAAAAAATGTATTATGTGACTTATTACATGCTAGCGAAGGAAGGCATGTTTTATGAATGTCCGGCTCGGGAAGATTTGATGAATTGCCGGTTTGATCTTTTGCACAAACTGCATCCGGGATCATCAGAACATGTGTGCTGCACCCTGAAGGCACCACCTCAATATGGTCGTTATTTAGAGCTCAATTAGTTTGAGACGTATGGTATAATGGAAGTAGGGGTGACAAAGTGGAACAATGTACATCATTATAGATGGCTACAGTGTAACGCATTTTGCAACCTATAGTGTTATGAAAAAGTATCTGAACCTTTCGGAATTTCTGACGATTCTTCATAAAATCACCATCAAACCTGATCTGATCTTTGTCAAAATCACACAGAAGAAAAAACAGTGTCTGCTTTAACTAAAGCCACCCAAACAATAGTGTTTTCATATTTTAATGAGGATAGTATTCAAACAATGACAGAAGGGGGAAAAAAGGAGGGAACAATCAGATTTAATATTTTGTGCACCCCCCCCCCCCCCCCACCCACCCCCCCCTTTGGCAGTAATAACTTCAACCAGATGCTCCATGTAGCTGCAAATCAATCTGGCATATCGATCAGGACTAATCTTTGCCCATTCTTCTCTACAAAACTGCTGTAATTTAGTCAGATTCCTGAGATGTCTGGCATGAATCGCTGTCTTTAGGTCGTACCGCAGTATCTCAATGGGTTTCATGTCTGGACTTTGACTTGGCCACTCCAGAACATGTATTTTGTTCTTCTGAAACCATTCTGAAGTTTGTTTTGGATCATTGTCTTGATGCAGCATCCATCCTCTTTTTAGCTCCAACTGTCTGACAGACAGCCTCAGGTTTTCCTGCAAAACATCCTGATAATCAAATCATGATACTCCCTCCACCATGCTTCACTGTGGGGATGAGGTGTTGATGTTGGTGAGCTGTTCCATTTTTCCTCCACCCATGACGTTGTGTGTTACTCCCAAACAATTCAACTTTGGTTTCATCAGTCCACAAAATATTTGCCAAAACTTCTGTGGCGTGTCCAAGTGCCGTTTCGCAAACATTAAACATGCAACAATGTTTTTTAGACAGCAGTGGCTTCCTTTGTGGCGTCCTCCCATGAACACCATTCTTGGCCCTAGTTTTACATATAGTCGATGTGTGCACAGAAATATTAGACTGTGCCAATGATTTATGTAATTCTTTAGCAGACATTCTAGCTTTCTTTTTTACTTCTCTGAGTATTCTGAGCTGAAATCTTGGCGTCATCTTTGGTGGACGGCCACTCCTTGGGAGAGAAGCAAGAGTGCCAAACTCTATCTGTAGACAACCTCTCTGACTGTTGACTGATGAACATCCAGACTTTTAGAGATGGTTTTGTATCCTTTCCCAGTTTTATACAAATCAACAGTCCATGATCGCAGGTCGTCAGACAGCTCTTTTGACCGAGCCATGATGCACATCAGACAATGCTTCTCATCAAGACACTTCTTACCAGGTGTGTGTTTTATAGTGGGCAGGGCAGCTCTAAACCACTCATCAGTGATTGGGCACACACCTGACTTAAAGTATTAGGTAAAAAATTGTTTCAATTTCTCTTTAAGTCTCCTCAGGCAGAGGGTTCACTTACTTATTTTCCCCTTTCTGTCATTATTTGCATGCTATCCTCATTAAAATATGAAAACCTATAAATGTTTGGGTGCTTTTAGTTAAAGCAGTCACTGTGTTTTCATCTGTGGGATTCTGACAACGATCAGATCACATTTGATAGTGATTTTATGCAGAAATGTGAGAAATTCCAAAAGGTTCAGATACTTTTTCATACCACTATACTTACTGTACTTAATTTACCATAATTTTCTGACAATAAGATGTTACCTTCTCCTCAAAATTCTGAACCCTATAGTTTATAGTCCAGGGTACCTCATGTTTTATCTGGATTTTTATGGGATAATGAGGTGCATGCTTTTTGATGTATACAGTATATATCCACTAATAAAATGTGAACAACTGCGGCTTTCAGTCTTGTGTGGTTTATACATGAATAAATACAGTATTCTTGTAAAAATTGGAGGGTTCAGTTTATAGTCAGGTGCACCTTGTTGTCCAGAAAAATTCCAGTAATTCAAATGTGAAACTTTAGTTCTATACACTAATCATGTTTGTTTTGTCTTGTCTTTTTCAAAATGGACTAAAACCCCAATGAATTTGCTCCGATTCACTTTCTCATTAAGAAAATTGGGATTATACTCTACGTAAGGAAAATTCCCATTTTTTGATGAATTCCACATTTTGCATCCAACATTTTCTGAATTAGTAAGTGCCATAATTTCCAGGCTATAAGGCACTTCTTATGACAGATGTCATTTAGCGTCATCCGGCAAATGATCTCACTTTCGAATGGATGTAAAATATCCGAGCATGACAAAAATGGATTTAGTAACAAAATTTGCCAGATAACGCAAAATAACATCTGTCATAAGCATTCATTAATGCCCATGACAGTGTCATGTCATAATTATGATGGTCTTATGACGCCACTGTCAAATAAAGTGTTACCTATTAACCGAAATAAATCAACAAATAAGCCGCACTGGAATACAAGCTGCAGGATTCAAAATGAGGGGAATAAGTAATGGCTTTTAGTCCACAATTTACGGTATATATTTTTAAAATTATACCCCAGATTCACAATTTCATAATCAAATCATACAGTTCTTCAAAATGTTCAATATTTCAAACAGAAGTCCAACATCATTCCAGAAGAATATATATTTTTAAAAATAAATTATAGATTGTGCTCACATTGCAAATTTCCTACGTTTCAATTAAATCTACAACATTTCAAATCAGCGTCATCACTTCACCATTACACGGACCTCATCCTGATATTGCACTTTCTAGTGCCTCATGTTGTTATCCTATGCCATCAATGATACTAATCTCAGTGATCTCCTGTCACAGTCCATTTAGAACCAATCAACGCTCACCCTTGACACAAGCCCTCAGAGGAGTCCTTATTACAGTGTGGGTATCCAAGTGACATCTAAGTATAACTCGGCTCCTTTTTATCTCTCACCGGTATTCCTCTACTATATTGGTTTTAGCAAAGAGTGGACTGTGATAGTAACAGTTTAACTCTTTCAGTGTCATTGACAAAGAGATGTCCAATAATGTGGCTGTTGTCCTCCTTTTGCTGTGAATTTAAATGAGTTTGTCGCTCCTAGATGGCCAGTACATTTGAAGTGGAAGTTCTTGCAGCAAATGAACACTTGTTCATTCACTGTCAACCTCCCAGTTCAAATGGATTAGACGTTAAGTGGCATCAATGTCAACCAATGAGTAAAAAAACAAGTTAGGTTCCCAGCTGTCTCTTCTGGCAAACTCGTAACCTACAGACAACTATAAATCCGCACTGCCCCTACAACCTTATTCGTAACCTACAAGCAACAAGTCCACAATTAATTCATCAGCTGTCATAAAATAAAAAATAAATAAATAAAATTTGGCTCCTTAGATCGATAGATACTGGCCCATGCTACATAGCCAAGGGCAGACTGGCATACGGGGATACCGGGGATTTCCCCGGTGGTTCGGTGGGTTGTGTCGGGAGAAATACGTAGGGTCATAAAACTGCGGTCAAACTAGCAGACGTTACTGTTCCCGTGGTCAAATGAGCGGACCCTATAATCCAAGCAGTTGACTGCCATGTGGTCGTGTTTTTCCCAACTGATAAGAAAACTCTCAACACTCCAAAATATATAACGCCATCCATCATTGTCATCATTTAAAGAGTAAATAAAGTCGCTTGAGCTTAACACGGCTCCATCTACATTTCGCGTTACGTGTGCTATCACGTCAGTACAATCTTATGTGATTCCTCTGAGCAACAGGTCGTTTTAGTAGCTGGTAGGTTACAGTTCTCCTTTTTGTGGTACTGTAAATTCACTAGTTTGAATAAATTCTGGCCAAGAATGGTGAATATTAGTAGTAGACCTCTCTGGCTACTCAAA
This sequence comes from Corythoichthys intestinalis, assembly GCF_030265065.1. Lineage (NCBI taxonomy): Eukaryota > Metazoa > Chordata > Actinopteri > Syngnathiformes > Syngnathidae > Corythoichthys > Corythoichthys intestinalis. The sequence continues at coordinate 35,217,025 of NC_080411.1, forward strand.
ACTATGCATTTTTTGCAGTACTAATGTTTAGAAAAATGAATTAAATACCCTACATGTGATTTTTTTTTTTTTATCTGGTTACAGTTCTCATTTTCGTGGGACTGTAAATTCACAGTTCTGAAAAACCTCTGGCCAAGGGTGGTGAACATTACTAGTGGACCTTTCTGACTCCTCACACACTTAAAAGTACAGTATGCATTTTACAGCAGCAATATTTACAAAATTTGAATTGAAATTCCTACATGTGTACTTTTATCAGGTTACAGTTCTCTATGAGGGGCCGTACAAGACATTTTTCATTCTGGCCCTCTCACACACATACATTCTCCTTTCACATACATATATATTCATTCTCACACACATACATTCTCCTCTCACATGCATACATTCTCCTTTCACATCCATACATATTTACTTTCACATTCATACATTTTCACTCTCACATTCATACATTTTCACTCTCACATTCATACATTTTCACTCTCACATTCATACATTTTTACTTTCACATTCATACATTTTCACTCTCACATTCATACATTTTTACTTTCACATTTATACATTTTTACTTTCACATTTATACATTTTTACTTTCACATTTATACATTTTCATTCTCACATTTATACATTTTTACTTTCACATTCATACATTTTTACTTTTACACTCATATATTTTTACTTTCACATTTATACATTTTTACTTTCACGTTTATACATTTTCTCTCTCACGTTCATACATTTTCACTCTTATATTCATACATTTTTACTTTCACATTTATACATTTTCACTCTCACATTCATACATTTTTACTTTCACATTTATACATTTTTACTTTCACGTTTATACATTTTCTCTCTCACATTCATACATTTTTACTTTCACATTTATACATTTTTACTTTCACGTTTATACATTTTCTCTCTCACGTTCATACATTTTCACTCTTATATTCATACATGTTTACTCTCACATTCACACATTTTTAGTCTGTGAAATGTATGTTTGTATAAATAAAATATATGTGTATAAGAGTGAATATATATGTATGTAAGGAAAGATATCAGCCAGATTTTTTTTAATCAACTTTTGAAATCAGGCGAAATGACAGCTAAAATAGGCAATTTTCAAAGTACTTTTATTTTGAAATGATACATCAGAATTTTATCAGAGTACTTTAGTTCGAGTCTTGGGGTCGTCTAGTATACCTCAGAAGTGGAACCGTCCCGGGATATCAGCCAGATTTTTTTTAAATCAATTTTTTAAATCAGTCGAAATTACAGCAAAAATGGGCAATTTTCAAAGTACTTTTGTTTTGAAATGATACATCAGAATTTTATCAGAGTACTTTAGTTCGAGTCTTGGGGTCGTCTAGTATACCTCAGAAGTGGATCCGTCCTGGGATATCAGCCAGATATTTTTTAATTAATATTTGAAATAAGGGTAAATGACAGAAATAACTAGCAATTTTCTAAGTAGTATTACTCGGAATTCCTAAATTATTTTTTATACCACAATACTTTAGTTTTGGTCTCGGGGTGCTTGAGTGCCTCTCTCAAGTGGACCCGTTCTTGGGTGGCTTCCCATTTTTTATATATTCATATTTATTTTTTTCAATAAAGGGACTAGCGCTGTGAAGCCTCCGGGGGACTTGCGCTGTGAAGCCACCGCGTTCCATTATGAAGCCAGCGCGTTGCATTACTGTAATGCACACAATGCAAACAATGATCCAAATGAGGGCCGGCTAGCTTGACTTCGTTTTTACGAGTGGAAGGTGGCTTGACCGCAGTAGTTTACGAGCGGGTCATATTAGCTCTCGCTTGGACAGTTGAAGAGGTTCGAGAGTTGCTCGGTCTAAAAATGTCTCTCATTTCACTTTCAACTGCGTCATAATTAGCATTGTTGGGTGCAGTTGATTGTGTCCTTTGCCGCCGCTCGAGACAGGAAGCCAAAGAAGTTACAGTTTCTGGGGTCGACAAAATGTTTTGCAAAAGTCCAACTGCTTGCCGAAGTGATTGTGCGTCCTCTTCCATGCTGACCCTTAGTTGTTATTTTATGAACAGTAACCCGCGTCAGGTTCTCAGCCAATCAGAGCTTACCAGTCAGAGCTAGCCAATCAGAGCTGGCTTCCGTTTCAACTAGACTCCTTCCGTTTTCACTATACTTTCACTCATACATACATACATTCTCCTCTCACGTTCATACATACTTTCCTCACATACATATATATATTCACTCTTATACACATATATTTTATTTATACAAACATACATTTCACAGACTAAAAATGTGTGAATGTGAGAGTAAACATGTATGAATATAAGAGTGAAAATGTATGAATGTGAGAGAGAAAATATATAAACGTGAAAGTAAAAATGTATAAATGTGAAAGTAAAAATGTATGAATGTGAGAGTGAAAATGTATAAATGTGAAAGTAAAAATGTATGAATATAAGAGTGAAAATGTATGAACGTGACAGAGAAAATGTATGAACGTGAAAGTAAAAATGTATAAATGTGAAAGTAAAAATGTATGAATGTGAAAGTAAAAATGTATAAATGTGAAAGTAAAAATGTATGAATGTGAGAGTGAAAATGTATGAATGTGAGAGTGAAAATGTATGAATGTGAGAGTGAAAATGTATGAATGTGAAAGTAAAAATGTATGAATGTGAAAGTAAATATGTATGGATGTGAAAGGAGAATGTATGCATGTGAGAGGAGAATGTATGTGTGTGAGAGTGAATATATATGTATGTGAAAGGAGAATGTATGTGTGTGAGAGGGCCAGAATGAAAAATGTCTTGTACGGCCCCTCATAGTTCTCTAATTAATGGTTTACTCATGTTATAGTTTATTGTATCAATGACCTGTTGATATTAAAATCACTACATGCTTTAAAATCACTAGCTATATATAATTACGGGCTCAGGTTTTTGTTAACTACCATAATTTCCCGAATATAATGTGCACTTTCCCCCCCCCAAATCAACTTGTAAAATCACGGTGCGCATTATAAACACACACACACATATATTATATAGCGTAATTTCTGGACTATTGGGCTTCCCTGATTACAAGCCTCACCCAGTACATTTTTAAAGGAAAAATCATTTTGTACATACATAAGCCTCTCTTGGCTATAAGCCGCGTGTGCCCACTTAGTAACATGAGATATTGACAAAGAAATACACACAGTTTTCAACATTTTAATAACACACCTTAACTTTTCGTTCCAAACAGCGCCAGCAAACACGACAGTTATATAGCAGTGGCACGGAAGTTACATAGCATCAGCACGACGGTACAGCACAAATTGGGCTGGTTATTAAAAACATAAAAGTCTTTGTTAGCAATCTTCATCCTCCTCCTGTGCACTCAAACCATGGAAGTCTTCACCCTCAGTGTCGGATATGAAGACGCTCAGATACACTTCGCCACGCACCTGCTCAGTCTCTCCTTTGCCGTCGCCTTCAATGTCTCCCATAATGAGGCAAATGCACTCCTGAGCCCGTGCTGTCCTCTTCGGCACGCAGCAGACTGGCCCCTCGAAACCCGCTGGTGACGGCGGACTTCTTTCACACTGATTCATGCTGCCAGGCTCCCCTGGCATACCTGTGCAATAGCTGCTCTTCGCATGAGGGGAGTCTTGGCAAATGATCTCTCGCCGCGAGTCGTCAAAACTTCCCATACAACTCGGATGGCCAAATTAATTTTTTCTAGCGTTCTCCTTGATGCAGATCTGCCAATTCTACTCATGCACAAAGAAGAGGGTCCGCCACCTTTATTCATGCACAACGTACAAAGTTAAACCACCGGTCATAGTGCAAACAAGCGTCTTCCTCGACACTTATATTCCACGTGTCTGACTCCCACATTCCATGCTGGAGCGCCCCGGGCGGCCATCAGAAAAATGCACAAATTGGCCGCATTAGAAAATAAGGGAAAAAAGTAGCGGCTTGCAGTCTGGAAATTACGGTATACCGATTTTATTTTTATTGACACGGCCACGTTGTGTTGAAGAAACGTATGCGGCGATCCGTTGCCGACCATTACGGTACGTGACGTCACCATTTTGTTTCTGTAATACTTCACTCTGATTGGCCGAATGATTTCATCTGTGTTAAATTCTGCTTTTTTCACTTTTCATAAAGCGCAGAATTTAGTTTCTTGAACTCATTTGAGTCAACGTTTATTGCAGCTCCGCAACTCGGACCATAACAAACGTAACAACACAGACTTCCTGTGTGTGTCCGTCAACTATATCTGTTCCACAGGAAACTCAAACCCAAATAACAATAGTTCATATTGTTACTGTCATGTCGACAGCAATGAGCTCTCTCGAATTTCCAACTTACTTTCTCACTTTCATTTTACCGTATCAATCCATAGAAGAAACATTTATTCATCATGATGAAATGAGCAAGTTATACAGCAGCCTTTAAAAGAAAAGTCACATCTGTTTTGTTTTCTCCTAGATTTTGGTAAGTTGGACAATTTGTCAAATCATATTATTACCGTAAATATTGTCAGTTTATCGTAATGTTTTGAACTACCAATATGCTATGCTTGTGCTCTGTTTCACCAGTCAGTAAAATGACATTTCTGTATCTGTACACGAGCTCTGTTTTCTTGTATTCTTCTATTTATTGGTGCTAAAATTAGGGTGCGCGTTATAAACGGGTACAATAATTTTCCCTAGATTTTACAAGTAAATTTGGGGTGCGCATTATACACGGGTGCGCCTTATATCCGGGAAATTACGGTATATGATTACTGTCCAAACAAATGCTGTTTTTTTCCATCAAGGTACAGGTAGGTGTGTTGCCGGCTGGATGGCTTCCAACACCGTCCATGAAGTGGGCCGGTCTTTCAATGACTCCCGGGTCAGTCCCTCTCTCCAGTCCGCCCCTGTACATACCTCCCAAGTTTCAAGGCAATCAGTTGATAAATGATGGTGGAGCAGGACCTAATAGTTAGTGTCCACAAGAAGAAAAAGAAGAAAAACTGCTTGAGTGGCAACTTGACAAGCATTCAGCTTGTAATAAAAATAGAAACCACGCAGGAAGAAATTTGAAACCTCAACCTGAAAACTAGATGAAAACATGTGAACCACATTTCTCAGTGCTGTTTCCAACTAAATGAAATTTTTAAAACGAAATTGGTGTTGAAGCGCTTCCTGTTTGTAAATTGTTTTATCTGATCCGACACAAATTCAACCCATTAATTCCACCTGCATTGGTATCACAGAGTCACTGGTCTATTGCAGCGACTCTCCCCAGAAATCACTGCTCATAAGGCGGTCTGGTCGACGTCGGGGCTGAGAAGCCGGAAGTGGTGCACGGACACGTTCTTTTCTTTCGCTATACAGTCCAAAAATGGCACTGTATTTTTATTTATTTATTTAGTTTATTTATTTAGCTAGTTGTTTGATTAGGACATTGCACATTAATCAACATGTCAGCCCACGGGGTCCACTGTGTTTTATCTAGTAGCTTTGTGTCTCCTTCTGTCCTTAAATCAAATGAGGATGAGTTGCGGCCTTCAAAATAACTCATAACCTACCTGCGCTGTATACGCATGCCTTCCACTAGCCAACTTAAAACCTACAGGTAACACCAGCACCAATAAGTCAGCAAATAATTACCGTATTTTTCGGACTATGTTGCAGTTTTTTTCATAGTTTGGCTGGGGGTGCGACTTATACTCAGGAGCGAGTTATGTGTGAAATTATTAACACATTATGATATCATTTCACATGTTATTTTGGTGTTTTGGTGTGACACTGATGGTTTGGTAAACTTGTTAGCATGTTCTTTATGCTATAGTTATCTGAATAACACTTAATAGCTATGGCCACGTTCGCGTTCTGCCTTTGACAATGTGTGTTCAATTGTATTATTCACTTTTTTATATTGAAAAGCATGCTTTTAGTTTGCGGCACTTTCACGCCCGTGGGGGCGCACTCGCACTTGTTTACGTGACGAAGAGCGCTCACACGTCAGAAGAAGACCGACAGCTACTTAGCTCTGAGTGAGTGGGCGACTTAGTGAGAGAGAAACACTTGTTTATGCTTGTAAAATATCTCTACAGAGGCAACGCCTGTGTGTATCATCTTTTTTGTTGTTGTTGTGTTTCTTCCACCCGTGATCGGACACTTAGAGCCAGTTGTGTGTTTGTTTGAACGATGCGCTAATGCTAGCGAACGCATGCTAACTGTTTGTGTCATGTCATTGCTGTAAAAGCACCTAATTATCATTTATTTACGTCGATGCGAACCTGTTTGGTATCGAGGACAAAATTGATTCAGCAAATTATACGGACGTTCAGCATCGTCATTTGGGAGTTTAGCCCGCTGAATAGCCAGGACCGAGCCCTAGCGTCCTGGTGAGGACAGTATATTCGCATTTTGTTGTTCATGCACTGTACACTGTACACTTATTCAGCATGTTGTTCTCTATTGTATTTTTATATTAAATTGCCTTTCAAGATATTTTATGTGTTGGATTTTATCAAGTAAATTTCCCCCAAAAATGCAACTTCTACTCCGGTGCGACTTATATATGGATTTTTTTCTCTTCGTTGACCATTTTATGGCTGGTGCGACTTATACTCAGGTGCGACTTGTAGTCCGAAAAATACGGTAATCATCTATGAATAAAAACATAAATTGGGCTCCTAGGACTGAAGGGTTTACATTCCTAGAATATACCTACCAGAATTCATAGTGATCCGTCCACAAATAACGGAAAAATAGCTCAAAATGATAGTGTACACCAGTGCCTCTCAATTATTTTCTGTGACGCCCCCCCAGGAAGACGTAAACGTTTCGCGGCCCCCCAACTCTCTGCCGCCACTGTCAATAGTACCATTTGTTTATAAAATTATTAATAAGTACACCTCTGCATAACATTGTGCCCTTTTTAATATTAAAAAAAGTAATATTGATCAACTTACAATAAAGTATGACATTATTAACATTGTTTTGTTGGTAACAGAGCAGACTTAAAGCGCATCACTTTCCCTGTATCAAAAAACAAACAAAACTAGGCCTGCAAGCAGGACTGAACGGGCCCTCGCGATCTAGCGCAACTCGGACGTCACGCAACTCGGACTGTGTGCAGGTCAGGGCGGTGGCAGATCCTCCTCTCTAATCATCTCATTAGAACCTAACATGCTCGAAAGTCGCCTATTTACATTCCCACACCCAAGAGATAAAAACCCCTATTGGAGAAAGTACTACAAAAAAGGAGCCACTACTGAGCTGTGCAGCCAAGCCCTTATTCAAAACTAAAATTAATCTTCTAACTGGGCCAATTCGACCAAGTGTGCCAACTATTGTGGCTCTATAAGCTGCCTGAGTCTCTGAAAAAAAATATTTCCTTTAAATGGCGAACAAAGGGTCGTCACGGCAACAGACAGAGACACGTGGACATGGGCCGTAAATAAGTATTTTAATAGGTCTTGAAACTACAATGACCAACCTGAAAAGAACTGGACATGTATTGGAAAAACGAGTGACTTTCTATTGCCACTAGTTGGCGCTGTAGGGTTGATGCAAATGACCCCTACAAGGCCCTTCAGGGTATGACTCTCAACAAGCACGGGAAGTTTGGCGCAGATATGTTGTATATCTGCCGAGTTATGACTGTTCAAAGTTTTTGGAGAGAAAAATTGTTGACAGTCATTTTCACTTTCCTGTTTGGACCCCTCCGCTTCAACGAAACTTCAATATTTTTCATCAGGCACCTGAACACAGGTCTTAAGGCTTCCCTTTTGCAGGTTTGAGGTAGATTGATTTTTTCCCTTTAGAGGAGGAGTGTGTCCCGTAAAAAAGGGCATTTCCTGTTCCCACTAGGAGGCGCCAGGCACAAATGGTAAATTTTCAATCCAGTCCTGCTCAGGCTAGTATACCTCACACACATGCCAGATTTAAAATAGATTGAACGTTGTATGAGGGAGTTATCAGTCATTTTCCGAATTCGGTGTTTTGGCGAAAAAATGGCCGACTTTGGCACCCCGCCCAGGTCAGGCCCGTGAATGAAAACACACCATTTTTATAACTTAAGATTTCATATGCCTCATGAACAGGCTCGCCAATTTTGAGAATGATCAAACTAATTCCCTAGGTGCCAAGGTGTAAAATGTGCACACTGTAAATCGATAAAAATTTCACATTCAATCCAAAATACCCGATTTCCTGTAGGATTTGGAATGTGTGTGCAAGAGACTTTTTGGAGCAGTTTTGCACAAAGTTTTGACTCTCCAAATTTCATCACTCTATGTTAGAAAAACCTAAATGGAGAGGCCTTTTTGAAAATTTCAAGGGGGCGCCACTGAGCCATTTTGTTAAATTTTTTCGTAACGTTGCAAGATTATCGAACGTTATCCAAAGCCGCATGTATGTGCAAATTTTGGTGAGTTTTTATGCATATTCAAGCCTCCAAATGTAAACTCTTACTGTGAACCCATGAAAATTTCACATTCGATCCAAAATACCCAATTTCCTGTTGGATTTGGAATATGGGTGCAAGAGACTTTTTGGAGCAGTTTTGCATAAGGTATCTACTCCCCAAATTTCCTTGCTCTATGTTGAAAAAACCCAATAGGAAAGGCCTTTTTTAAAACTTCTTTCTTTCGCCACTAGTTGGCACTGTAGAGTTGATGCAAATGACCCCTACAAGAACCTTCAGGGTATGACTCTCAACAAACACGGAAAGTTTGGCGCAGATATGTTGCATATCTGCCGAGTTATGACTGTTCAAAATTTTTGGCGAGACAAATTGTTGACGGTCATTTTCACTTCCAGTTTGGACCTCTCCGCTTCAACGAAACCTCAATATTTTTTATCAGGGACCTGAACACATGTCTTGAGGCTCCCCTGAAACAGGTTTGAGGTCAATAGATTTTTTTCCCTTGGAGGAGGAGCCTGTCTCGTAAAGAAGGCCATTTCCTGTTCCCACTAGGGGGCGCCAGGCCTAATGGGTAATATTTCAATGCAGTCGTGTTCAGGCTGGGATATCTCATATACATGCTAGAAATGAAAAAGATTGAACGTTGTATCACGGAGTTTTTAATCATTTTCTGAATTTGGTATTTTGCCCAAAAATGGCCGACTTTGGGACCACGCCCAGGCCCGACCCTTGAGTGAAAACACACCATTTTGAAAACTTAAGATCTCATATGTCTCCTGAATACTCTGACCAATTTTGAAGACGATCCAACTATTTTCTTCAGCGACAAGGTCTCAAATGTAAATCGATAAAATTTCACATTTGATCCAAAATTTCCGACTTCCTGTTGGATTTGGAATATGGGTGCAAGAGACTTTTTGGAGCAGTTTTGCACAATGTATCGACTCGCCAAATTTCATCGTTCTACGTTGAAAAAACCTAATAGGAAAGGCCTTTTTGAAAATTTCAAGGGGGCGCCACTGAGCGATTTTGTTAAATTTTTTTGTAGATTATCAAAATTTACGCAAAGTTGCATGTATGTGCAAATTTTGGTGAGTTTTCGTGCATGTTCAGGCCTCCAAATGTAAACCCCAACTGTGAACCGATAAAAATTTCACATTTGATCCAAAATATCCGATTTCCTGTTGGATTTGGAATATGGGTGCAAGAGGCTTTTTTGAACAGTTAGGCATAAGGTATCTACTCCCCAAATTTCATTGCTCTACGTTGAAAACCTGAGAGGAGAGGCCTTTTTGAAAATTTTAAGGGTAAAGGGGGCGCCACTGAGCCATTTTTTGACATTTTTTCAAAACGACACAAGATTATCGAAATTTACGCGAAGCGGCACGTATGTGCAAATTTTGGTGACTTTTCGTGCATGTTCAGGCCTCCAAATTGGCCATTTTCATTTGCCCTGAAAAAAGAAGAATAATAATAATAATAATAATAATAATAATCCTTTGCAAAACAATAGGGCCTTCGCACGTCTAGTGCTCGGGCCCTAAAAAGTCACATCCAAACTGTAAAAATACACTCAGGATACATTTTTTAATACGAAAAAATGAAATTTAATAAAATCAATAAATAATTATAAATCCAAATTGTATAGCAATTTAACTCATGACAACAATATGTCAAACTATTTGACCGAAAAAACTAAATTTAATAGAACAAAAACAACATTGTCATTGGACAGAAGGACAGTTTTTATTTTTGCTATTTTGCACTGAGCATATTATGCCACCTAATATGATGGTAACAGCGCTCGCTGGTTACTGATGTAACACTGATAAAGCGGGACGATTGTTGGCAATATTCGGCATTTCTTCGCTGAAAAAAAATCTAGCGGCCTATCAATGTGATCGGTGTCTAATCTTTTTAATTAATTAATGTTATTTCCTCATCTCCTACTGTAATAAAAGTCAAAGCCAAATGCTACATACGCTTTGTCATTTCTCCAGCGCTCTTTGCTGTGTGCACTTGCTTGGTTTAAAAATATTGTTCGCACTCTGAAAATAACAGCGCCACTGCCATCCAAAAAGTATGTTCCTGGAGGTTACATGTGCCACCCCTGGCATTGCTCTGCGCCCCCCTTTGGGGGCCCGCCCCACTATTTGAGAACTACTGGTGTACACACAACCACAAATTAGAACTGTAACAACATGAGTGGCGTCTTGACATGACTTAAGCCTCTAAAAAAGTTTCTCAAGTAAGATCATCAAACAGTTGTTCTTGTCTTTGTCTTCTTATTATGACATTATTGAGCTGCCTCGGTCTGATCGTTTATTTTACACTATTTTGTTTTATTTTATTCTTTTTTAATCTGCACCCACAGATGTTCAAAAGATTGTAACCACTTTTTGAGGCAATATTTGAGCGGTGAGTGTCATGTATTCCAGCTGTCAGCAAGGAGCTACCAAATTGATAACACATGTAAAAAACAAAAACAAAGCATACCCTACACTTACTTGTCGCATGTGTGGATGCAATTGCGCATTTTGTTGCCTTAGTAGCAAGCACCTTACTGCAAAAATATTTCAAAGGACAGACATCACAGCGAGCCCAAATGCTTTGTTCTCACGCTACATTTGTCAGCAGAAGGTCTGTAAATCCCTGATCCCAGTGGTCAGCCCAACTCAGCGCGTCGGAAGCTAAAGGGCTTAACAGCTTTGTAATTATTTTAAAGGTTTATCTCGCGTGATTTGCGTCGACATCGGCAAATTAAAACGTAAGGCCTTTGCTGTATTCCGTGGAGACGACACAATTTATTTAGGTGGTGAAGCAAAGGGTGGATTACGAAGGCGGTGTGTGCTTCTCCTCATTAGACTAAGGGGTAACTTGGTGTTTAATATCTAAAGCGGATTGCACACATAGTGATGTTTATCTTGAGAGAGTTCCCACACATGACCAAAAGAAAAACAAAACAAAAACATGGTGTGTGTTTACCTATTTATCGTATAATTGATGCGAACAGCGCAACACACAAAACAATATCTCTATCTAAAATAGTGTTGTAGCGATTCACATTGGTGTATTGAAAGGCATAGGCTTAACTATCAGTTGACCCGACACAGGGCTCGGGGCCGATCTGTAGGAGGCCTATTTTTAAAAACTTAAAATTTAAATAAAACCAAAGCCGCTAGCGACCTAAAATCAAAACAGGCACCTCCCTTAGGCATATATGAGTCTCCATGAGCAGCGACATCAAAAGTTCCAAGTCGTTCCCTAATAAAATTCCAATTATTTTTTATACAAGTACAACAAAACTTAAAATGGCTGTAAAAGTCTCAAGTTTTTCAGGATAAATAGCAATATTTCACACATACAAGTTTTTTTTTTGCCCAAATTAGCAACTTAATTTTTAAAAAAAAGTTTTCAACAGCTAATAAATAACTCAATTTTCACATCAGAAACTTAATACTTGAGGAAAGCATGCAGAACAGCTTAATTTTGCTCAAAACAGCAAAATTTGCATTTTTCTAGATACAACCACAACTTATTTACGGTAGGTTGAATTCCACTTTGGTGGCCGTCACAAAACAAAGAGCTTTTTAAGTTGAAAATTCTTGTAAATAACCGCTTAAATCGCAGAACTTCTATAGATATGGGCATGAAATAGTCTAGATTTGTGGTTAAAAGCAAAAAACATTATTGTTCATTTTAAGCAAATACTTCAAGCCAAAGTTACGGTATTGTGTTATCCAACATGGCGGCCGTCACAAAACAAAAAGCATTTTAAGTTGAAAAATCTTGTAAATAAAATCTTAAATCGCGGGATTTCTATAATTATGAATGTAAAACAGTCTAATTTCTTGGTTAAAAGCAAAAAACAGGCAGTTTTCATTCATTTTACGTAAATATTTCAAGCCAAAGTTACACAAATTTTATCCATTGATTTTTCACAAGGTTTCAAAGTGCATGCATTGTGCTATTTAATTTAATAATTGCCTTGAATCCTCGACCAAATCACTCTTGAGACACTCCTGCCTGATTGTATGCAGGAAACCTTTGTCCTATTTCCACCTAAATCTGGCGTTAGAATGCAGCGTGTGTTTGAGTTAATCACAGTGAAAGCTAACTCAACGTTTTGCTTGGGTGAGCCGCTATGGGAAGGCATGGCGCAATGTCTGTGGGAGTTGTCTTGTCAACTGATGGTGGAGTCTATGTTGAAAGGTTTCGGTTCGCTTCACTCGCGCAGTTTCGGTTTGTTTTATGCATTTATTTCTCATAAAACTTTTTACTAGCGCTCCGTCTCTGCAGTGCCAGAAAATATTGAATGAGAGGGCTACGTGTGAGTGGCCTGCGGGTGTGCTAGTGTTCTAGTCTCCTTGTTTTGGAACACTTTTTTGCTTCTCCCTTAATGTTACCAATGGACAAAGGCAAGTGGATAAATCCAAACTTGCGTGTCGGCATGGAGACAGCGTATGTTGCAAGAATTACATCTAATATGTTAATGCTCTTAAAACAATGAACGTTGCATCTATACCTGAAAAATCAGTTTGCTATTTTTACTGGAACAAAAGTCCTGCAGAAAATATCGGTGAGGTAACTTTTCTAGCCAAAACTTTAAGCTTGAATATTGTTAAATTTTCATGTTCAAGCTGTTGCTGCACAGGGTTCAAAGTTCATATTATATATATTATAATTTGATGTTTTATTTGTTCATTTTTGTTATTATCAAAACTTTGAGTATATGTATTAAATATCAGCCAATGGGGTTGCTTTTGTTTATTTATAGAAGTTCTATTGTTTATGGCGGAAACCATTCAGGTGACTTGAAGTTCCGCTCTGAGACCCCCAATTTAGCCAACTTTCAAAATTGTCCGATATGCATGCATCATTGGAAAGCTTAAAATCTCCATTTTCTGGGGGAAGAAAAATTTTGAGCAGGAGGGCATCTAAAAAAAATATATTTTTGAAACAGCATAATCCTATCTGGAGGCGAGAGCACGCGAGAACAGAATTACAGACGCCATGACTTTAACGAGATATTATCGCGTACCTACTTTGTTTCGATCCAAAAACTCCATTCAGCATGTATCACTGAGTGTCAAGACACAGCTGTGAATGGGCACAGCTGGATTTTTTGGGGGATTTTATGGGTGAAACATGGTAATATAACAAGGGTCGCGAAGCAGAAATCGCAGACATCAAGGAGTGGTCGAGATTTTCTTTTTCATATATTTATCCTTTTAAACGTTTTTTTTTTCAACTTTTTTTGTTTGGATCAATTATTTATCATCTAACATATCGGAGAAAATGCGACAGTAACAAAAAAATCCAATTAAGCGATAATTATGATCTGTGACTTTTTCACAGACGCCATTTTTTTCATTGTGACATAATTTGTTTAAAAGTTTAAAATATGCCAATGAATACTTTTTTAAAGTCTTTTTTTTTTTTTCAAACGAAATATGAGACATCAATGAATGATTCTAAGTTAAAAACAAGACATTTTGAAATATAAATATAAATAATTACCTTTGTTTTATGGCTGGGTTGAAACAAAAGCGGTTGCGCGACGTCTGTAAACGGGGGTTTTCAGGGTAAAACGGACAAATTAAAATAGTTCGGGGGCTTAATGTGCTATGAATCTGCTATGGCACTATATAGACATATTGTTCTATCAAACACAACAGTTGCTTAATCTTAAAATACAGCAGTTTCTTTTAAAGAGAGGTGCAAGAGCAGAAACTGCTTTTTTCAGTCTTGTCTGTGTTTTCCGCCTTATATTTTAAAAAATAAAAGCATTTTAGGTAGTTTTTTTTCTCATTCCCATCGCGCACCATACTGGGTGGAGTAGCGTTACTTCTAAATAATATTACTCAGGTAAAAGTAGTCATCCAAAATGATACTCAAGTACAAGTAAAAAAGTATTCATTGAAAAGAATACTCAAGTAATGCATAAAGTGACTTCTTAAAATATCAGATTTTTTAAAATAATGGGATAGATATTTTTTTCAGCATAACTTTATGAACTGCTATTATTATACAGTACCACAGTGATCCCTCATTTTTCAAGGTTAATGCGGACCAGAACCTTCTCCGATAAATGAAAAACCACAAAAGTAGCGCCCCCCAACTGTTCAATTTGTTTATTCAGATCTGTCATTGGATAGAGATACATATAGTATAAGACATGTTTTTTTCTTTTCTTTTTTTTTTACCTTTGTCCCTAAAATATAATTTAAAAAACATTTCTGTATATATACACTCCCGTTCAAAAGTTTGGGGTTTAAGCGACCTCAAACATTTGAACCGGTTCAAATGTTTGAGGTCGCTTAGATCCCAAACTTTCGAACGGTAGTGTATATATTTTGATAAATGTTTTGCAAGCACTTTAAATGTAATAATTATGATGAGTTTTCAACATGTTACTGACCCATGGAATTTTGTTAAACAAGGAATAAAGTACACGTACAATCCATTAAAAAAAAAGAAAAAAGGGAAAAAAAATCCGCTCCAGCTGCTCACTTACGTACAATGAGTTGCCACAACAACTGTTTAACAAGTTAAACGATGATTGATGTATGATGCGCTTTGAAGGTCGAGTCTCTGGCAAGATCTAAGCTTAACCGTCTGTCAATCATTGTTTACTTTAATAAGCAAGTTCAGTTCACTCTCTGGCGAACAAAGAGCAGGAAGCGGAAGAGAGGGAGTGAGCGTGAGAAAGTGCAATCGGCTCGGGACAGCTCATCTGTAATTATTTATTTATGTATTTTACTGAAAAAAAAAAAAAAATCCACGATGGACAAGTTTGAAGCGTGAAGTAATGAGGGATCACTGTTTAACCTACGTATTACATGACCGTATCATGCCAAAAAGACGACACAAAAATCATCGAGTTCAGACCAAAACAACACTATGACCCATTACCCGTCCAAAGAGCATGGGTATCCTCGAGTGGAGCAAAACATTGTTAGGGTTAATGGAGTCATGTGTTTACTGTTTCGACGTCTAATTGGTGAAACTGAGAGAGACACTGTCGGGATCTCTGGCAAAAGTAAAGTCAATATGTAAAATAAAGACAAAAAAATGCAACTACTCTAGTGTAGCTCAAAATAGCAGAGTAAGGGTAATGTGTATTCCTCAAAAATCTACTCAAGTAAAAAGTAATGTGTGGTAAAGATACTCTAAAAAGTAAATTTTTCACAAAAAGTTATTCACGTAAATTTAACAGAGTAAATGTAACACATTATTACCAGGTGTGAAACAAATGGTCCGGAACCCCGTTCCGGTATAAGATTCAGGGCCGGAACAGGAGCGGAATGGTGCTTTAATCCCGAAAACATGACGGCGATTGTCAAAACCCTATGTAAAAAAACAAAACAAAACAAAAAACCCTGCTACGCTGCAACACACGCATCTCATCTCCAAGAAGAAAACAATCTACCAACATTAGATTCACACACAACACAAGTCTTAACAACAAGCATATTGAAGTGCTTGTGTAGCGTCATCCGTTTCCACCAATATTTATTATTTATGTATTCCAGGACAGCACGGAGCTTTCCCCGGCTGCTACAGTTACCAGAGTCTGACGATTCGCGTCTATGTGCGCATGCGCGCAGCAAAGCAAACTGCCTTGAACTCAGTTGTCCGCTCAATTGTTTGACATACTGCCATGTGATCAGGAGAGATACAGTAGTTAACAACTTCATCTTAAACATCAAACTAAAACAAAGAACAAGCTCAAGCTTGTTGAATTGATGCAATTAAAAAGGGCAATGCAACAGAAAATTTATCAGATCTTTAAGAGAAAGGACAGAGTTGAAGAGGCTTATTTTATTTTATGTTAATTGCTCTGATGGAGAGGTTCAGAACATCTTCCCTGTCACTGTGAACTTTGGACTTATTTTTGTTGATTTATTTTAGGCTTTTAGACTTTTTCATTTCCTTACAATTTAGAAAAGTCAATGTTTGAATGATCTTCATTTTTTTTTTTCCATTTCACTGTGCAAAATATAAGTCATTTGTGCTTATTTTTGTGAATGTATGTTACTTATATCTTTCTCATTTTAAACATTAAAATGTTTGCATTAGCTTTAATTTTAATATACATTCAATGTTCTTAAGTAGTTAAAATTGAGGGTTTGCATTCAGATGTGAGGAAATGAGGGAAAATAAAAATTAGGAGTTGGAAGTTGGGGTTACTGCCGTTTTTGTTTTCCCTTTTTTTGTGTGTTTGTGTTATAGAAATAACTGCGCCAAAAGCAGTTTTATTTGCATTTCAGTGTTTTTTTTGGGAGGTTCGACACCCCCGCACCCAAAAACAAACAAACAAACAAAAAATTCTGTCTCCGTGGCGACCTTCATGTCAGGGAGTTCCGGGAAGAAATTCTAGCCACTTTCATCCCTGGTTACGCCTCACCTCTGCCAAGCACTTCAAGAAACTGAACTGAACTGAAAAATAATTTACTGTATCTGCTAGGAAGACCAATGTTTCTAGGAATAAAGTCAATTTACACATACATTCAGATAGATATTTTACAGCAGATATAAAAATTCTACACAGACCCTAGTTCCGATGCCAGCTTTTTGTGCTATTAAAAAAACAGATAGGAATTTTGGGGTTCAGTTGTACTCCAATATTACTTTTTCAATGTTAAGTTCAACCCAGCTGAAGTGGCTTTGTTTGAGTTGAGCTATTTGGCTGTATTTTACAACAGGGGTCCTCAACCACCGGGCCGCGGACTGGTACCGGTCCATGCAGATTTGGCCGCAAAAGAAATAATAATTTATTAACGACTGCATAACGGCCAAATTAACTTTGGCCTGTGCCCCTTAACACACCAGTATCCATGTCTACTCTAGATATAATACTACGGGATGGAATGTCATCATAGAAATCCATTGATTGGACTGCTAGCAGTACATCTTGTTTTGGATATTTATGTGCGCTTGACCTGGATAAGAATATGTGACGTAGGGCGGGCGCATCGCATTTGTTCCCGGAAATAATTAGCCTCCACTCAAAGATGACTGAAAAACAGACGTCTGTGGACAGATTTTTTTACGAGGAAAGGGGCACCTGACGAGCCAGAAGATACACGAACTGCAAAGGAGTGGATTCCTGACCCGTTTGTGAATAAACCGAGTGATTCGAGCATGTCTGTGCAACTGGAGGATCAATTTGTAGGGATCACAAATGACGGCGAGTCGGCGACCTTAAATGTACATTTGATACAAAAACTCTACTGAGGTTCTGGATTAAAGTCATTTCGGAATATCCTGACATCGCTCGGAGAGCATTGAAAACCATGCTACAATTTGCAACATCGTATCTTTGTGGAGCGGGCTTGTCTCACTCTCCCATCACACTTTGATTGGACCAACTGGTCTCAAGGAAACATGCTCAGGCCTCCCACTGATTCAGTGGGTGAGTTATTTTATCCCTGCACTTAACACACACACAAAAAAAAGCAAATTCTAAAAGCAAATTTTAGATTTGCTGTATTTTTCTGCCTCACATTGCCGGTGTTCTGACAAATTTTCTATGCGCGTAACGTTAAAATTGACTGCAAATGCAGCGATTCCAAAGTAAACACTACTTTTTTTTTTAAAAGAAAGGAATATTAACTTACGTTTGCCATGTTAGCTGCACACAACAACTGCACGCAGCTCTCTCACTTAACAACTTCGCCGTGTCGTTAAGCATTAATCTACGACATTTTCGTGTCGCACATGTATGTTTATGATGTAAATAGTTTTTTTAGCACCGTTGGATAACATTGAGAGTCCAACTGAATATAAAAGAGGGCTTTTTCACCGCCACAAAAGCTTTGGGTGCAAAATTTTATAAAGCCTGAGTTATACTTAGTAACGCATAGTAACGCACGCCTTTCCCGCCTCAGTAACGGTAACGGCGTTGCCAAGATGAGAAAAGTAATTAATTAGATTACTCACTACTGAAAAAAATAACGCCGTTAGTAACGCCGTTATATTGTAACGCCGTTATCAACAACACTGGTCGTTAAGCATTAATTTATGCCATTTTCGTGTTGCACATGTATGTTTATGATGTAAATAGTTTTTTTTAGCACCGTTGGATAACATTGAGAGTCCAACTGAATATAAAAGAGGGCTTTTTCACCGCCACAAAAGCCTTGAGAGCAAAATTTTATAAGGGTGCAAAATTTGACAGAACACCGGTCCGTGAAAAAAAGACCCAAATCACACTGGTCCGTGGTGCAAAAAAGGTTGGGGACCCCTGTTTTACAAGATCTAGCTTGCTCAACACCGAGTTGGCATCTGATACAGATGTACACATATGCACACAAACAAATGTATTATCATAAGTTATATATTGATATTTTCTTTTGAATTTTTTTGTACAATTAGTTTTTAATATCTCTCTATTTTCAGTGAAAAACTACTCTGCTTGGCTTTTGAAACTAATTTCTCTCATGATTTTTGTAAGGATAATGTGTTATTCTCAAAAGGTAAACTAGTATATCTAAACCTTGCCTTATTAGAATTTTGAAACTTACTTGCAAAAAATTGCCGTACACCTCTCAGTAACTTCCCTCCTGACAAATTAGGGGAACCAATAATCATCCCCATTCCTCTGGGTGGCAGCAGAGGTCCATGCACAAGCAGTTCTGTTGAGTGCTTCTCCTTGCAATACTGCAAAACACACACACAGTTACACACACAAGCTGAGTGAGTGAGTCACAGTTGACCACAGAAAGAGAACTGCAATGCACGACAAGATGAATGAAAGAAGCACACAAAAATTGGGACGGCTTTCTGATTGTAGTTGAAGTCACTGGCTCCCATTGACAGCACCCTCCCACTTCAAATGGATTGGACGTCTAGTAGTGATAAACTCACAACAGAAGGATGAAAAGAGCCATATAACCGGACATGAAATAGTTAAATACTGTATAGCTACTGGGAACTTTCAACTAATGTATTTGTCTTTACCTCTCTAGTTTCTACTTGTCATTTGATTGTATTCTCTGATCTTGGGCCTCTTTTTTTGCTCTCACCTCCATGCTATTCAAAGTCAACCCCTTCACTGAAAGTGCTTGTCGTCGGGGAGAGGCGCTGCTGGACAAAAGGGCCAGTTGGTCCAAAAGAAGGTGTGCTCAGTCCGATTTAGATAACCCAGAGACGTAATATATGCGATGCTGCTTGGCTGCAAGCATGAAAAAAAAGAACCCTACATTTTTAAGTGGTTAACATGTTAGCTGAATTTAGCTAGCTAAGTGCTGCAGTGTCTTCACCTGTTGGCTAGCAGATAAAAACAGAAACAGACCTCACCATTTGAGATTAGGGGTATGACAAAATATCAAAACGGTGATATATCGTGATACTTTGTGTCCCAAAAGGTTATCGATATGCTCCTGCCAAGAATCGAGATATCGTTTAGAAAGGTGTCAATGTCAAAAAATAAAAAGGAACCAACATGTTGCTACCAAAATCTTCCACCATAATAGTGTCTCAGTTAACTCTTAAGGCCGAGTTATACTTCCGCGTCAGACCCGATTTACGACCCTGCACCGTAGCCTGACGCGGTCCTATTGATTTTTCAAACCCTAGCGTCACGTTAACGCATATGACGTGGGGGAAATGGACTGTGATTGGTTCGCACAGACTGTTGTTTCCGATTCAGCACGAAATCACCACCATTGTAAAACATTTTTCTAGACACAAAAAATGGACCAAGCCGACGGGAGTATCATCGAAGAGCAAGTCTTGTCAAGACATCATAAAGTTTGCTAAATGGCAAGGTCAACGATTGAATTAAAAAAAATGGAAGAACCACCGAGACGTGTGTGTTCAGAATCGAGTGGCCACACGAAGTGGTATCCCAGTCGGCCAAAAACTGCCAGCTTTTTATCACTTTATGTTGTATTTTTGGTTTGAGCATTTCATCATTTATTGTGTACATATGTTTGCTGCAAGTCTGTGACTTATTTACATGTCACACTTCAAGTATATGAAGAATATAGCACAGGTTTGGTGTCAAAAGAGTTGTTTTGATCTTTAATTTTCAATAACAGAGAGTTCACACACGATACATCATCACTGATTGAGAGTGCCTTGGTGCTTTTTATGATAACGTTAACATCAAGGCTTCCAACGCAGTTTGGGAGGTTCCACAGATGCCAGAAATCTGCTATGGCTTCCCACTGGCTGGTTGTAGGACACGGCAAACAAATCGGGCTGGAGGGCTTTGCAGACCTCGGACAAAACGCTGGACGCAGTGCTCGATGCCAGTTTGAAGCTAGCCGTCACAGCTAGCTGGTTTTCACCCAAGGCTAGAAGAACTCTCTGCGGCATCAAAAGTTGGACAGACCACCTCGAAACCGTCTTCTGCGTCGCCTGCGCCTCAACATTTGTATGATCAACATTTGTTCAATGTTGATGAGCTAAAGATCCACATTGAAGCGTTCCATCTTGCATTGTTTATTTTTTCTCCGTTAAACTAGACAAGAGGAAGTCAACAAGCATGCCCCAAAACCGTACAAACGTAACACAACACCCCTCTAGTGGCTTGGCGGTGAATTACAGAGCAATGCGTCACCTGGCCGGAGAACCATCGAATGTCGAATGAAGCCGTAGTCGCTGCCCCGTCACCGCAATGCGGGAGCATGACTCAGGCTTTAGGCTGCATTGACAGTGCACGACACCCAATCCATTTAGACTGGGAGCGTTCATTCGAAACCAAAGTATTCACAGTCATTCTGTCCGATTTTCAGGGCATTCACAGGTCACTTGCGGTTCATTTTAGGGCATTTACAGGTCATTTCCTCTTGAGTTTGAGTCACTGCCTATTCATTTGGATGATTCTCAGGTCACTTCCTGTTCTGTAACTCAAAATAAACAGGAAGTGACCCATAAAATACCCCCAAATCAACAGGAAGTAACTAAACATCAACAGGTACATGACCTTAAATGGCCCAAAATTACCTCATTGCCTGGCATTGGCTGCCACTGACGGCCAGAGATGTTCAATCCATTTGAAGTGGGAGGGATGACAGCGAATGAATTTGTTCATTCGCTGCCACCCCTCCCACTTCAAATGAATTGGACGTCTGCTAGTGATAACTCTAATTCACAGCAGAATCTTGTTTTTCTGTTTTTCAGTTGTTTGTGGAATATCCTAGAATTATTTCCTGACCAGTGTATTGATAATCGTTGTATCGCCATATCGTCAGATCAGCGTTATCGTTAGCTTTGTATTGCAAATCGTATTGTAAAGTACCAAGAGGTTCCCACTCCCACTTCCAACTCGTTTTTTTTTTTTATTTTATTTTATCAACAGATCAGCAAGGACAGTGTTTAATTGATTGCCGTCGCTTGTTTACAGGTCAATCACAACTTCAATATCGCGAGATCTGTTTTTTTTTTTTTCTCTTTTCCCTGGCATTGCAAAACAAATATCTTCATGGAAGTAAGTGTATAACAGAGTCCCCTTTCAGACTTATATTCCGTTAAATTCCTGTGTAAGGTGACACGGGATTTGATCGTGTCATGGCTTTCAGATATGGGGAGGTATCCTGGGAATAACGCAGGTTGGACACGTTCACAGACTTGTCCCGCGTTGCCAACTCGGCGCTCTTTGTGCGGGAAGGGCGGCTGTTGCAATTTTATAACCCGGACATTACGTCATTTTTGGTAGGCATCGGCAGCACAATAAACCACACATTTCCAAAGATGGACAATGGACTCTCTTCCTCAGCTTTACGATCCTGTAGCAATTTAATGTTGTTATATTTTCAGTTTAATTTTGCCATTTCCAGTTTTCCATGTTGATAATTGTGATGTCTGTTTCCCGCTTTTCAACTTACTGCGAAGAAAGAGGAAATTACAACCAGCCTGCCATTATATTTACGTCATCAGCCTTCATACTGCTTCCCGGGAAAGTCCCAGACTTTATCCTAAGACGTGACTCGGTAAATGTCCGCGTAATCTCCATGTGCGTCAACGCAGGAAATTGCTTTCACACATAAGGGCTGTCTCGGGTGTGTGTGAAAGGGGCAAGATAGACATCTTGGGCCTTGTTCAGTCTGGCAGCCAGAATTTGATTTTTACCCCATCGAGATTGAAACCGGATGACTCTTTTGTAGCGTTAACAGTCACAAAGCACAGAAGTCTTAATGCAAGACGGATTGAAACCACATATGCGAGGTAGTTTCATATCCCGATATGGACAAGATACTTCTCCATCTGAACAGCTCGGGGGGTGGGGTTTGATTGTCTGTGTCCTTGTACGCTGGATGGTGGTTTCAGTGCCGCATTAACCTGTCAGATGGGTCAATAATAAGTCATTGTCTGAACAAGCCCAGATTTGTACACTTGCTAAAATAGTGTGAACATCAGCCCTAAAAATCAGATTTGAGGAGGAATCTGGTTGGAGTAAGATGCTTGCAGTCCGTACGCAGCCTTAAAAGAAAGCTGGATGGATTAAGCCAGAGTTGGAGCTGTTTGGCATGTACAGTGATCTCTCGTTTTTCGCGGTTAGTGCCCCCTCCCAGCCCCCGAAAATGGAAAATCCAGGAAGTGCAGCCGGAGCTTATTTACGTAAAAAAAAAAAAAACATCACAATGAAAAAAATAGTGTCTGTAAATAAATCACGGATATCTACCTCATAACTATCGCTTAATTGTATTTTTTTTTGTTACTGTCGCATTTTCCCAATATTTTAGATGATAATCAATCAAAACAAAGGAAAAAAAAAAAACAATTAAAAGGGTAAATATATGAGATAGAAAATCTCAACCACTCCTTGATGTCTGCGATTTCTGCATTGCGACCCTTATAATATTACCATGTTTCACCCATAAAATCCCCCCAAAATCCGGCTGTGGCCATTCACAGCTGTGTCTTGACACTCGATGATACATGCTACATGGATCGAAAGGAGGTAAGTGCGCGAAAATATCTCGTTACAATCATGGCGTCTTTAATTATGCTCTCCCATGCTCTTACCTCCAGTTAGGGTTTCGCTGTTTACAAAATTAAACAAAACAAAAAAATTAAATGCCCTCCTGTTCAAAATGTTTCTTCAGGCAGAAAATTGAGATTTTAAGCTTTCCAATGACGTATCAGACATGCATAAAGGACAATTTTGAAATTTGGCCAAGTTGGGGGTCACCTGTGTGTTTTCCACAATATATATCGATATCACCATCACCATGTCTATATGCTGCCATAGCAGATTCATATCGCATTAAGCCCATGAACTATTTTTGTTTTACCCTGGAGACCGCCATTTACAGACGTCGCACAACCGCTTTTTGTTTCAACCCAGCCATAAAAAGCTAGAAGGTAATTATATTTATTGTTTGAAATGTCTCATTTTTAGCTTAGAATCATTAATTGATATCTAATATTTAGTTTAAAAAAAAAAAAAAAAACTTCAAAAAATTATTGGCATATTTTAAACTTTTAAACAAATTACATCACATTAAAAAAATGTCTGTAAATAGGTCATGAATATCTACCTCATAACTATCGCTTAATTGTATTTTTTTGTTACGGTCGCAATCTCCTCTATATTTTAGATGATAAATAATCGATCAAACAAGATTTTTTTTTTTTTTTAAACTTATAAAAGAGTAAATAGTCGAAAAAGAAATCTCGACCACTCCTTGATGTCTGCGATTTCTGCTTTGCGACCCTTGATATATTCCCGTGTTTCACCCATAAAATCGCTGCTGCCATTCACTGCTGTGTCTTGACACTCGTTGAGACATGCTACTCGAGTTTTTGGATCGAATCAAGGTAATAACCCGATAATATCCAGTTAACATCATGGTGTCTTTAATTATGCCCTCTCTTCTCGAGTTAGGGTTTAGGGGTTTCAATTTTTTTTCTTTTAAAATGCCCTCCAGTTCAAAATTTTTCTTACCCCAGAAAATTGAGATTTTAAACTTTCCAATGATGTATCACACATGCATACAGGACAGTTTTGAAATTTGGCCAAATTTGGGGTCTCAGAGCGGAACTTCAAGTCACCTGAGTGTGTTCCGCCAGATATATTTAATTGAATCATTGGAATTGGGATTCCAATGATTCAATTAGACTTTGACTTGGCATATTTGCTTTCCAGATTGTGAAAAAAATGTGGGTGGTATGTGGCAAAAATATGTTTGGTTTTTTTCTGCTGGAATAAGATTTTATGGTTAATCCCCCTCCTTGCTGGCTGGTAGAGAGGAAGGCCTCACTCAAGTCTTAAAAACAAGAAAAGATTAACTTCATTGCCTGTTCTTTCTCTTTTTTCTTAGGATTTGTGACCTATTTAAAAATGAACATACCAGCTTTTTTTTTTTTTGTAAATCACACACTCGTAACAAACATGCCCATTTAATTACATAAGCAATATCTGCAACTCTGCATCAAGATATTTTCTTCCCAAAATTTTTTGCTGTATACAAATGTGAACATCCATGCCCAAGAGTGGCGTTCATGAATAGATTCCTCCAATTGTTAGTGTGAAAAAACGGGCAAATTGAATGCCACAACTCATAGTACAAACAAATACAAATACACGCACAGCACAGTACAGTAAGGCTGGCAATTAGAAGTGGAGTTCAAAATAGAAGCCACAGAGAGCTTTCAGTCCACGTAATTTTAGCAGTTTCTACTTAAAAGGCAAAAACCACGACTACCGCGAAAGACGGGAGATCAGCGAGAATTTTTTTTCACTGTTTTCCCCCGAAAATTGGACATCTAACGCCGCCATTGTTAGCCAGTGAATTAACAGAGAACTTTCATTGCCGCAAAACAGTAGTCACTCATGCTAACTTTCCAAATAATGCCTTTCATTCCATCCATGTCCCGCAAGTAGAAGTACAGAGGAATAAAAAAAAAAAAGAAAAAAAAAACTTACTTGGAAGGCCGGGGAGCTTTCCTATTATCCTATGGGGTTCCCAAAGTTCAGGGCGGCATATTGCGAAGCAAATTGCAGGCAAAAGCATGATGGGAGTGAGCGGAATCAATTACAGGGTGTACAACACACATCAAAAGGATGAGGAAAGCACACTACTGTTATTAAAAAAAAAAGTCATTCTTCGAAAGTACCTTTGGGATATTGATAACCTGCCTTCTCGCTTTTTTTCCCAGTTAGACTTTCAAAGAGATTTGATGCTATTGGCGTCGTGTGAATCGGAGGTAAGTTAATTGAATGTGTCATAAGGAAGATACCGTGTGGCATGTATACACAGTAGAGACAGTGACAGTATGCAGACAGTATCTCTGTGACTTCACTCGTAACACAAATCACTAGTTTTAAAAATCTTTTCCTCCAAAAATGAATGGAGACACAGTTTCTCCAATTACTCTGGCTTCTTTCCACATTCCAAGTGAAGACTAAACCGACACGAGTTGTAAATGTGAATGTTTATTCCTCAATATGTGCACTGTAATGATTTCAAACCTACTTTACAAATAAATAACACCACCTGATTAAACTTGGATCTATTCAAATCTGAAATGTACTGTAATACATAGTACATGTAGTACATTCACATAATTTACATTGAAGTGACTGCAATTTTAGAACATTGTACGGTAATCAGATTGTTTTTCATAAATATAATCAAATCATTTTCTCCATCTTGTTTTGAGTGTTAAAGACGAGTGAACAGATTATTGCGTCAGATTATTCCATTTTAAGTAAATACAGTAATTTTCGGACTATAACGCGCACCTGACTAAAAGCCATCACCCGCCAAATTTGACACAAAAATGGCATGTGTCAATAGATAAGCCGCACTGGACTACAAGCCGCAACTGTGCTCAGTGTATTATTGGATATTTACACCAAAATATATTAACCTGTAACACTTTATTTGCCAGAATCATCATAAGACTGTCATAAGACCAAATGAACCACCATGAAGCTTTGAACCAATTGGCTACAAAGCTTCATTGCTTCAAAAAGCTTCATTTACCATCAATACTCCTTTGAGGGAGACAGTCAACCTCTGCTGCCACCTGCTGTCAACGTTGTCATTCAACATGCCTCCTAACATGCATTGCAGCGCTATGGATGTAAACAATCAAAATTCATGTTATATGCAAATTATGTCTTCAGTTACTATTCCAGTTGCTTCATTATTTGCCACTTTATTTGACAGTGGCGCCATAAGACTGGAATAAGGACATTATAATGATGACATGACATTGCTATGAGCATGAATAAATGCTTATGACAAATATCGTTTTGTGTCATCCAGCAAATTTGCTCACTTTTGAATGGGGATGTAAAAGATCCGAGTTGGACATAAATGGAATTAGTGACATAATTTGCCGGATGACACTTGATGACCTCTGTCATATGCATTCATTGATGCCCATGATAGTGTTATGTCATAATTATGTCTTCTGGCAGTCAAATACACTGTACCTATTAACCCAATAAATCAACAAATAAGCCGCACTGGACTATAAGCCGCAGGATTCAAAATGAGGAGAAAAAAGTAGCTGTTTATTGTCCGAAAATTACGGTATTACTATTTGTTCTTATGTTCTTCTTCCAGCCTTCGATGGGGGCGGACATGTTTTTCCTCCCTGTAGCTGCTTGCTGTTATCTTCGTCTTCGTCAATCAGTCCGTCTGTTTTTTTTTTGTGTTTCTTCTGTGGCTCAACCGCACTGGTCTTTCATACAAAAATTGATCTGATTAGTTGGTCTATCTGTGCAATTGACAAGATTTTTTCAGCAAGACACGGTGCACCAGGAGAGCCGTTTTGCTCGGACGGCACCTTCGCCGCTGGTTATGTGAGAGATTCATGGGATCACTGGAAACCAGTGTGTCTTACTGTCCTGTCCATAGAAGACATCGAGGATATTTGGCTGTTTGGCGTGACGGTTGTGGCGTTTCTTTTGCTTGGCTTAGGAGGTGCCCTCCTCTACCGGAAAGTTTCCAAGACGGCAACTTTCAAGTAAATCAACAAATTGACCATGTTAAAACAGTGCGATTAAAGACATTGAAAGATTGTGTCGAGGGTCGGACCGAGAACTGGCTCCGTGGACTCACGGTTCGGTCCGAGGAGGGCTGGAGAAAAGTGGATACTATCTTGCGTCAGGTGACGGAACTGTCAGGGCAGGTGACTGAACTGTCGTGGCAGACCGCTACTATTGGCAATGACCTAGGGGACCTGAGATCTCGCCAACGCCATGAGGAGCGCGAATTTGACTGGAAACCAACAATATTTGGACATGATAAATTACTTATTCGGCTTAATTTGATCATAATTTTCCTTTCGCTTCCAAACTCCCTTATCTTCCGCCATCCCTCCCTTCTCCTGGGGAGAGCCGCGCAGATGTTCCTATCTTTTGCCCTTGATCTCTTCCCAAGGCCGGTTGCAGGTCTCTGCCACTTTTATTTTGTCTACAGACACGTACAAATACTGATACACTTGCGCGCACACACACTCACACACAACCCCTTCCCCCTTCAGTCTACCACTGCCTTTTTCTCACCATCACTGATGCCCCCCCAATCCCTCCAGCCATGACTGGACGTTCTTTTTTTTTTTCGTACAAAAAAACCCATGCGCGTGACCTGTGCGTCGTGTCATACCATTGCTATGTTGTATGATATATGTGTGTCTATTTGTAACTTGCTCTCTAATTTCTGAAGAACAGAGAGAAGTGGCGGCGCAGAACAAAGTCTGCAGCGCCCCGATGCTCACTCATTGAACGGAATTTTGTTGCATCTGTTGTCATCTTGTGAGAGCTGGTGTCAATGACAAATCTCTGAATCTGAAGCTCATACATCTGTAAGTTGGTAATTTTCCACCTAAATCAAGACAAATTTGCTTTCAAATAATGTTTTGAACGATATCTATTTTTGAATTAAGAACATTTCTGACAAACAGGCTTTTAAAAAGATTAAATACAGTAATTTATTGCTTAAAATAAGTGTTAAGCTTATTTTGAGCTAGGTATTGTTCTTATGACAACAAATGTAAGAATAAAATTTACTTGAAGCACTGGCAGATAAATTCAATTTTTTCTAATACATTTACAATGAAAACAAGGAATTTAGCTAATTATAAGGAGGTTTGTGTTTGCAGTGCATGTAGCATTTGAAGAGTAACATTATCTTTTGGCAATTAATCGGTACAACACAACTCAGAAATGTTTTATGTTCATTACTGTATACAACTCAAAAGACATGTAGTCAAAAGACCAAAACACAAGCATCCAATTGCACCTCAAAGCTTGTACTTTTTGCTTTCTTCAATAATATGCTCAGATTTTTCCTTTCATTTTTTGATAACTCAAACAAATCAAAGAGATTTTAGAAAATAACAACCTGGCCATATTATAGCTACCATAAAAGATTTCTCTGTTGTGGAAAAAGTAGCATCATCACCCTCCATCAAAACCTGCTTTCTGTCAAATTCTTTTTACTTAAATTTGTATCTATTACAGGGAACCTTCCTGGAAACTGTCCTGTTCCTCCTCCAACAACAACAACAAAAAAAACAGTAAAATATGTTTTGTTAAATAAAAGCGTCTTTATAGAAATGTCTTGCTAGTAATGTACAGTGGTATGAAAAAGTATCTGAACCTTTTGGAATTTCTCACATTACTGCATAAAATCACCATCAAATGTGATCTGATCTTTGTCAAAATCACACAGATAAAAAAACACTGTAAACTAAACTAAAACCACCCAAACATTTATTGGTTTTTGACACCATCAGTGTCAAAGATGGCTATGTCCATCAATGCCAAACAATGAATACAAGACAACAGATATATCAGCACATACAATGCCTATATCTGTCATTCAAATGGGAATTGGGGAAAAAGTTACCGACCAGTGGAGTTGATCATTTCTCTAGAAATAGCATCTTCTCGTTTAAATTCATTTGTCACTAGTAGACATCCAATCCTTTTGGATTGGGAGGTTAAATGGATTGGACGTCTGTCGTTGACAAAAATACTTTTACATTATATTTAACAGCATTTGCAGAAAATGTCCACATCTCAGCAAATTGAACTTGGAAAAATGAGACGTGTACAGTGGTATGAAAGAGTTCCTGAAACTTTTGGAATTTCTTACATTACTGCATGAAATCACCATCAAATGTGATCTGATCTTTGTCAAAATCACACAGAACTAAAACCACCCAAACATTTATGTTTTATTTATTTATTTTATTTTTTATACATATATTTTAATGAGGATAGAATGCAAACAACGACAGAAAGGGAAAAATAAGTGAACCATCACATTTAATATTTTGTGTCAGTCCCAAATCATGATACTCCCTCCACCATGCTCCACTGTGGGGATGAGGTGTTGATGTTGGTAAGCTGTTCCATGTTTCATCCACACATGAAGTTATGTGATACTCCCAAACAATTCAAATTTGGTTTCATCAGTCCACAAATTGTTTTGCCAAAATTTCTGTGGAGTGTCCAAGTGCCTTTTTGCGAACATTAAACGAGCAACAATGTTTTTTTTAGACAGCAGTGGCTTCCACCGTGGATCCCTCTCATGAACACCATTCTTGGCCATAGTTTTACATATAGTTGATCAGTGCACAGAGATGTTGGACTGTGCCAGTGATTTCTGTAAGTCTTTAGCAGACACTCTGTGGTTCTTTTTTTACCTCTGAGTATTCTGCGCTGAACTCTTGGTGTCAACTTTGGTGGACGGCCACTCCTTGGGAGAGAAGCAACAATGCCAAACTCTCTCCATTTGTAGACAACTTCTCTGACTGTTGATTGATGAACATACAGACTTTTAGAGATGGTTTTGTATCCTTTCCAAGCTTTATACAAATCAACAATCTTTGATCGCAGGTCTTCAGACAGGTCTCTTGACGGAGCCATGATGCACATGACAATGCTTCTCATCAAGACAATTCTTACCAAGCTGTGTGTTTTATAGTAGGCAAGGCAGGGCAGGGCAGCTTTAAACCACTCATCAGTGATTGGGCACACACTTGACTTAAATTGTTTGGTAAAAAATGGTTAAATTGGTAAAAAGTCTCCTCAGGCAGAGGGTTCACTTACTTATTTTTCCCCCTTCTGTCGTTGTTTGGATGCAATCCTCATTAAAATATCAAAACCTATAAATGTTTGGGTGCTTTTAGTTGAAGCAGAAACTACTTTTTCATCTGTGTTATTTTGACAAAGATCAGATCACATTAGATGTTGATTATATGTAGAAATGTGAGTAATTCCAAAAGGTTCAGGTACTTTTTCATACCACTGTACATGTCTCATTTTTCACAAAGTTATCAAAGTTCACTTTGCTGAGCTGTGGACATTTTGTGTAAATGCTGTTAAATATCATATAAAAGTATTTTTGTCAGCGATAGACGTCTCATCCATTTACCCTCCTAGTTCAAATGGATTGGACATCTACTCGTGACAAATTAATTTAAACGAGAAGATGCCATTTCTAGAGACATGATATACTCCACTGGTCGGTCACTTTTCCCCAATTCCCATTTGAATGACGGATATAGGCATTGTATGTGCTGATATATCTGTTGTCTTGTATTCATTGTTTGCCATTGATGGACATAGCCATGTTTGACATTGATGGAATACAGTGGCGTGCACAGGCAATTTGGTGGGGTTTTCAAGTGTATGTAACTGCCAGCCTGGCTGCCTCGTTAGAACAATGTGAATTAATGAAAAAGAAAAAAAAAAAAAAAACATTTCAGATGTAGTACTCAATTTCATATTTATTCCTACTCCAAACTAGCAGGGGTCAACAAAACAATTTAATGTTCTTATTTCCTTTTGAGACATGGTTGCTGCAGCAAGTGGTAAATATATATATGAAAACAAAAAAATAATATGAATGAGCCTGCTTGGTGACATTACAACAGGGGCACACACTACACAGCTAATTTTATGTTTGGCATTTAGCAAACAAATGATGCTTATAGCCTGCTTTAAACCTGCATTGTTTTTATAACAGTGTATCTGTGTGCCCATACTCAAACGAGGAGCCTACAGTTTTCTTGGAGCTTATTTACTTTCTACGCCAGACACTCAGTTTCACTTCCTCCAGGTGAGTTTCAAATACAGGTAGTCTCTGGCTTACAAACGAATTCCTTTCCCTGAATTTCCGCGTAGTTGGAATTAACCCGTTAAGTACCCCAAATAACTATCCAAAAACATGTATTATCCGCATTGCGCTGTCCTCGCCAAGATGTTGGAGCTAAGTCCTAGCTAGACAGCGAGCTAAGTTTCCAAAATGACTATGTCAGACGTCCGTGTTGTTTGCTGACTTCACCCAGAGGAAAATTTTATTGCTCAAAGCTTGCTCTTCTATAGCTCGGGAGATAAATTTGAGATTCTCATCTTAGCCTCATTGCAGTTTCTATTTTGTCTAAAATGTTTCTCAGATGTTTCTCCTAAAATTCACTAGGAGAAATAGGTGAGACAATAAATTAGAGGGAATCATACTTGAGACTTAAGGGAGATACCTTGCTAATCTCAATTCAGTGTTTTTAATGACTCCTTTTTCTCCTTTGAAAAAGAAAATGACCATTATTGGAGCTACTATGGAGAAATATACGAGTCTCTCGCTCACTCTCCCTTCCATGCGCGCGCGTCTGCGCGCACACACACGAGACACTTAAATCATGTGACCCTCTCCTCCCACCTGACTGGATTCACCATTCTAAACACAGATCATCCACTTCATAACATCTTGATGGACCAAAGAAACAATGGTGGACACTACTCTCTCGTCACTGCAGGACAGAGGGATACAGAAGTTACACCCAAAGCCATCAGGCTTTATTATTCTAGAACAAATGGCTTTAGTGAATTCCAACACAGTCATTGTACTTGAAAATTGAGTACTGTTGAGAATTTTGGTCAAAGAATGTGTGCGGGCAAGTGGTGCGGACCCAAACGAAGGCAAATGGAGGCAAGGCAGACAGGCGGGCAAACATTTTTTAATTAACACCAACAAAAAACAAAGTGCAAACAATTTACAACATTTCAAATAGCTATAATAACATTAACAGCCATAATATTAACAAAAGTTCAACACAGTTTTTAAGACAGCAAACAAAAATTATGTCTCTAAGCCCAGCAGTATTAGGGCTTTGAACACTGCAACAAATGTCTAAGTACATCTAGAATTTATGTTGTACCCCTCATGCGACATTTGTTGATCAAGGCTTTTTTCGACTGGTGTCCAATCATCCAGCGTACTGCAGCGCATGGTGTAAGCTGCCAGTATAAAAGAAAGCACAAATTAGAAATTGAACTAGAAACTGTAATTTCTGGAGAAATTACTATGGGGCTTTGCTGTGTGGAGATACAGATCTTAGCCCTGCCCAGATTGGTTTGGGGACCTTTCGAGGTTGGAAATGAATGGGAAATTTGGACGTCCATGACCGTCAATGGCTTCGACTTACATATGCATCAATGAAGTCCAAGTACATTGACGTCAATAGAATCTACATACTTGGCTGTCAATGGCATGGACGTACATAGCCCTCATCGGCAATTGAGTACTTGTGTGTCAATGCAATGTGAATGACAATGGAAATGAATGGGAAATTTAAACGCCCATGGCCGTCGGTGGAATCCAGGTGCATTGGCATCAATAGATTCGACATACATGGCCGTCAACGGCATCAATGCGATGTAAATTACATTACAAGTGAATTAGAAATTAGGACGTGGCATCCCATTAAAAATGAATGGAACGTTTTTGGCAAATTTCCATGGAACCGTAATTTCCCCCCCCCCAAATTCTGTATACAACTTTTATGCCACTCATCATCCCAGAATTTTTGATGCCCCAATGATGACTTTTTTTGTGTGTGAAAAATCAGCGTTCACATGCGAACGGAAAATTTTTCGAGGCCGGTTGAAACATTAATTTGCAAATCAAATATATATATCAAATGCATTTCATTGTATTTTTTACTTTTTCTCATTTCAAATAATGGGCAGCTAAAACAGTTCAGAAAATTGTCAAAACATTTTAAAGAATAAAGTCTAAAATTGCAATCAAGTAGTAATAGGTCTGCAGGTCGCAACAATTAAAAAGCTTTTTGCAAATTGATGCGTATAATGGAATCCCCCCCCCCCCCATTTTCTGAGTCGCTTATCCTCAACGAGATAATTTTGATTTTAAAAGAACATCTTTCAATCAATCAATCACCACCCCCCCATGTAGAGATAATTGTACGAATGGAGTTGCAAAATTCTGTCACCAAAATATAGTTTCAAGGGATGTTACGCTCCCTTTTCTAGACATTTCTTTTTAAAAAAATCCTGTAAATCAATATTTGTTCACTAAACTGCCAATATTGATAATAATCCCAGTGATCAGACACTAATAAACAAAATGGTTATTATAGTGTCCAATGCAAGTTAAAAATAACAATCACTTTAAAAATTGGATAAGCCGTGTAGTAAGATAATAACTCAATTACCACCTTGGTCATCTCTGGGTGAGTCAGGGTCTGGGTCATAAAAGCTCATCTTCTTCGGTGGGTATCGCGCTCTTTTGGGCATCTCTTTTTTATTATTTCCTGCTGGGCCATTCAATCTGTGAAATATAATACATTTTAATTTTAAAAAGTGGTTCAATGTCTTATTTGGTTTTACACTGTCATCACATCTCATAATTTGGTACAGCAACTTCTTAATATCTTTAGATACACACATTGTGTTCATTTAACGATATTAGACCACCGAAGACTGAAAAATATCATTTAAAATCCCCCATACCAATCATCGTAAAACAAAGATACATTAAAGTAAAAATCCATGATGATCCATGATGTTAAGATTTCTGTAAGAATTGCACTTTTATTGGACAAGTTGTTGGGCTCTTCTTTTCTGTACACTGCTCCTAAAAAAAAAAACTTTTTATTGCTAATATATCGTGAAAATATGCACCTTCTCAATTCCCTATGTCTCAAGTTTTTAATGTTAATAGGGTGACCATATTTTGATTTCCCAAAAAATAGGCAGAGCAGCATGTCCTCGGGGTACTTAAATGATACACAGAATTTACTCAAAGATGCCTTATAACTACAGTTTTAAAGTATGCCTTCTCTGTATGGATAGAATATTCCGTTATACTACAAAATAATCTCCATATCCAGAGACACAAATTCAGATAGGCTTCCCAGATGTTTTTCAACATGCAACATTTATTTTGCCAAAAATAATCTCCCTTGGCTGTTTCCAAAGAAGTCATCCTTCTCCCGTCCAATTCAGCCGATTGGTGTACTTCCGCCAGCCGTCTGGCTTTATGGCACAATTGTAACGTGTGTGTCAAACATAGAGCTCAGAGAAAACAAACCAGCGAGCGCAGGGGTCGGGAGATTGAAGGAGAGCGGGAGGGGGGCATTGAGCAGATAATTGACCATGGAAAACCGGCGATATGATCCTTTTAATTTCAAATGAGTAATTATGAAGGAACTCTTCACTATTAAAACTAGGAACTATTTTCTCCACCAGAGGGCACACATGCTCTTTGGACGAATAATGCCTCATTTATAGATTTTTTTTCCTCATTGGAATTCAATGATTTTTTCCCCCCTTTGGCTTAATGTGGTTATGCAATGGATTATTTTACAGTATCATTAAAACAACAGTTCATACAGATAATGTTGCGCTCAGGAAAAAAAATACAATTGTTAAAAAATAAATAAATAAAAAAAGAAAAATGATATTATTTTGAAGTAATGCTACTCTTACATGAGTGAAATTTTTGCCTACTCTATCACCCTTTGGTCACCCCAATGTAAACTCGTTGCATGAAGCTAGAGAAAATGGGTCTCACTGCAATGAGAAGATGTTCCAATTGTACACAATTTATGTAACTCCAAGACTGTCTAGGGCCACTGTTTGTAGAAATAATTCCAAAGTTAATATTTTTACATGAATATATTTACTTCAGTAAATTCATGGCCCCCCCCAAGCTAGCTAGCTAGCTTCACTATTTGCCACTTATTGCCGACCAGTCCCCCCCCCCCAAAAAAAAACTATCAGAACTAGCATAAACACAAGCCATATAAATTATACCCAAATTCCGTTCAACAAAGATGTTACTTACCCTCTTTTTTGTCCTGAAACGGCTTCTTCCTCCATTCTTCCTGACACCAACTTGATGAGTAGTACGACTTGACGTCGTTAGGTCAGCCTCCCCCTTATGAGTTAACCAATGACGAAGCAGCATTTGTGACTGATGGCGCTTTCTTCCAATGTAGACGTTAGGTCTGCATTATCTTCAGGGTTGAAAGTTCACAGTGTTTCGCGCCACATACAGCTTGACAGTGCATGAAGAAAACAGCGCTGCAGCGCCGGTCAACGCTGAGTGATTTCAGCTGCATTTTAAGTAAGAATTAATTTACAAAACTGTTCTTTATATACGCATGACTACATGAGGCTAATTAAAAAAAAAAAAAAAAAAAAAAATTTAAATATTCATAAATTGAGTTTATTTGGCTTTATTAATATACAATACATTTTCAGTTCTTGGAGTTTTTAAAGCCTTGTTTTCATTTTAATTTAAGCTAACTGAAATGTTTACATCTTCATTAATTCAATATCATATTATTTAGTTTTTATGAAATTTAATGACCTTATAACACCATCATAATAACAATTTTAGAAGGGTAACATTATTACACGTCAGTAAGAGTTTTCCTTTGTGCATTTTGTACCTACCGGTTTGTAAATGTACCACCGTGATCGTTTTCATTATGATTATTGATTTTTTTCTAACTATATGTTAATCAATTTCTCTTTATATATAATAACTATCTCTTCATATATAATATACTTTATAATTATTCAATTACTATAACCCTTTTCATTCTGAATAAATTGCATACCATATTTTGTGCACTTCTATATGTAAAATCATATTTATGAACTATCTATGCTTTTTTATCCCGTCATCCCCAACTTCATTGACCCTGCAGCTCCATTTCTGACACCAGTAAAGCATGAATATTGCTCCTCTATAAAGGATACAGATAAGTTTGATTGTGCGGTTCATTTTCAGGAGATTGGACTATTGCAGCAGTATATTTACAGGTCTTGATTTTTTTTTTTTTTTTTTTTTTAATCAGTCAGGACGCTGCAGCTAGTACAGAATGCTGCTGCCAGAGTCCTTACAAATACAGTACAAGAAAACTGGACCACATTACACCAGTTTTGGAAATCATTACACTGGCTTCCAGTGAGTCAAAGGATAGACTAGAAATTGATACTGCTCGTCTATAAAACACTTTCATGGCCTTGGACCAAAAGAATCATAGAGACCCCTAAGGTCATCTGGAACCGATCTGTTGTATGTTCCAAGAACAAGAACCAAGCAGGGTGAGGAAGCATTTAGTATCATGCTCCTCACCTCTGAAACAAGTTACCTGAAGGTCTGAAGTGTGCTCAAACTGTTAGCTCCTTTTAAATCAGGACTAAAAACGATTTTGTTTATCACAGCATATCCATAACGGTCTATATATTTTAACCTTCAAGCAATTTGTTTTTTATTCATTTTAAGTATAATTTTATTGCCTGTTTCAATTCTTTTTTTTTCTTTTTTAATATCATTTAGATTCTCAACAATAATATACTGTACATTGTACTTACAACAGTGAATGACGATAGTCCATTTCTCGATACATTACTTTTTTAACGGAAACAACAACAAAAAAGAAATTAAATAAATAATTAATTAATTAAAAAGTACATAAATAAACAACATACAGCAACTTAAAACATTTGGGAGCACATCTGATATTGTTTTCTTACCCCCCAAAAAGTAAGGTGGTACTTTCTCTGTTGAGCATCAATTGAAATCCATTCTAATTGGTTTCACGTTTGTCCATTTGTACCATATGAAATAAAATGTATCAATCTCTAATTTAAGTTAAAATGACAGCTTTTCCATGACGTAAATTTCATGTACAATATCTATCCATTCCTCAACAGTTGGTGATTTTATTTTTTTCCCCCCTAGAAATAGATTTCTTAGAAGCTGCTAATAGAATATTCAACAGTTTTTTTATCATTGACTTTTCATTGTCTTTGTTATAAATTTCTTTTGAACTAATGTTTTTAATTTTTTAAAATCATTTTATCTCTGATCGTGGTTATTCATGTGATGTAAAGCACTTTGAATTGCTTTGTGTTGAATTATGCTATACAAAAACCTCTATAAAAATAAATTTGCATTGCCTGAGAATCCAACGAGTGCTTGTGGAGAGCTCTTCATTTGCTCTGTCTGAGTTCAGAATGAGATGCATGAACGGAAGTTGTGATAAGAGTAGACTGAGCTCATCGAGAGATCTCTCTGATTTCTCTGCCTGAGATCACAAATAGACACAAAAGTTGAGAAACTCTGAGAATTATATGAGAGCTCGTTGAGATCTCTTCTGAAACTTAAAAGGAGACTAAATTGAGATTTAGTGCATTTTATTGCTCCAGAGAAAAAACTGAGACACAGGAGAAATAAACCTTAGTCTCAGTTTGGCGTCACACAGATCTCACAGCTGTCTAGGAGAAATAAATGAGATATTTTGGAGATCTCTTTTCAGATTTTCTTTTCCTCTGGGCATTCAGCTGCTCACGACATCAACACGTGCATAATGAAACTAAAATAAAAATGAAATTAAATCAGTTTAATCTTCAATAACAGCAATTAAAAACTGCGTTTATAACTAGCTGCTGATACAGCAATAATAATTCACACGAAAGATTAGCGTGCATCAGTTAGCATCCGCAGATCATCAAATACAATCACATCAACTCGCCCCAAGTATTCGACCACAACTGAAAACGCACATTAAACAGTACTAAAAAGTGTTATACACAGGTGTTGCCTCTGTGGATGCTTCGCAAGCAACAATTGTGCGCGCAGGCTTGCAGCTCTTTTCCCTTCTTTGTGGGAGCAAATGACGTATCCTCATGTGTGTGCATGCGCTCCTCTTTGTGTGCGCAAATTTGTTCTTTGTGTGTACTCACGCTCTTCTTCGTGTGTGCAAATACGTTCCTCTTAGTGTGTACATGTGCTCTTACTCGTTTGCAGAAGTACCACCTGCTCTATGCTTCTTGCGCAAAATAAAACCATGCATCACAAAACAAAAATCAATACTATACACGGCATCGTGATGTTGAAATTACGTAAGTCGGATACGGTGTAACCCGGGGACTACCTGAAAATGTTTTCTGTGTGCGTTTACTTTGAGTCTTATTAGTTTTTGTTTAGCAGCAACATTCCCCCGAAGTAGCAGTACTCGTACTAAACATGCAAACACATGACTAAATATTGAGCTATAAGTCTATAATGTCCGTAACTATGTGCAGCCCCTTTAAGAGATGCTCTGGACGTCCTGGCTGTGACGTAGGGGGAAGCGAGCGAGTGAGAGAGAACTGACTGGGAGGTAGTGATAGCAGTCGCACTCCGCAGCAGCCCCACTGTATTATTGTTTTCATTGTTGTCACAGTAAAGTGAGCGAAGCCATTCCTGACTGCTCTCCTCTCCCAGCCGAGGGCATTACAGGATATAGTTTTATTTATTTTTGTGGTTTTTGCCCTCTGGTTGTGTGCTAGTCGCCATGTTACAGCTATTAATTGATTTATGGCGAGCGGCTAGCCTAGCTTTTTTAAAAGGTGGGACTGGGCATTCGTCTAATTTAGAGAGTTGCACATAGACAATGGCTACTTCACGAGACAAATAGTTAAGCAACTGAGGTTTAGGACGGCATATACACATTCACATTATTTCTTACCTCTGTGTCGGGGCTGCAGGCAGGGGCGAGGAGAGAGCATGGATGTAAGCTATTTTACTGTGCTGTGACGTGTTTCCCCGTTTGGAGGATAGAGGGCGCTGTCACAGTGATTATGGCTGCGGCGCTTGGGGGCTCACGCATTACTAACATGACTTAATAACCTTGATAGGGGCACCTGCTCGGTTAAGAGGGCAAGGGCCAGTGCTTGAGCACCACCTGGTGCATCTGTGTGCATGCCGGGTAGTATTAGAACATCTTATAAAACGGCACCGATTGGGTGGAACCAAACCTAAAAACTGTTTTTGAGGTTTCCTCTCATTTTTGCGAAATGCAGAAGTTGTGAAAGAAAGGTATCCCCGTTTTTTTTTGCGGATTTTGCTGAAAAATGCGTAAAATAACAAAAACGCAACAAAAAACCTCAAAAACAAAAAGTTTTTCGCAAATCTTGCCCATTGAAAATAGTGGTAAACAAGCATGCACAAGTACAGTATATACAGTATACTCCTAAAATATGGAAAATATGGAAGCAATTATCATGCAAAATACTTGAAGCTTAGAAGAATACAATCACCATAACCTAAGAATAAGGTCATCATATTTTAACGCATTTGCTACCATTGACAGTGTTAGATGTCCAATGACCCTCTCAGTTCAAATGGATTGGATGTCTACCCATGGCAAACTCATTCCGATTTACAGCAGAAGGATGAAAAGATCCACATGATTGGATGTCTATCATTGTCAATTGCATTGAAAGCAACATGCTGTTAAGGCAGAACTTTTCAAACGAGCCAGAATTCATCTCTTATATTGAGAATAAATGGCATAAACAAGTACTCCCCCCTGAACAATAGTTACTTGAAATAAATAGTAACCACCTTGAAATTGCCAGAATAATTGTGAAAATCTCAGCATGGAAGAAGAACAATCAGGCTTTTGTAAGCATATGACATTATTTTCTGTTTGCAGGGACAGCAAATATATGTATCTACCGGTATGTTTTTTTTCCTATTTAGAACCCATGCCGGTGAATCAAAAGGAAATTTTTTGATGAGTAGGTTAAAGTGCCTTCTGAGAATCAAAAGCAGTAAACAATAACCAGAGGAAAAAAACTAAATGTGTGAGCCTCCTGTGGTGCCTGTGCTTTTAATCTGGAGGCAATACAATAGCAAATGGTTTATGCTAACAAACAAAAAGCAGAAAAACACACAACATTAAACTAGACTTTGAAAGAAAGATCACCGTTTCATATTTGAAGTCTTGTATGTTTTCCTATCACTTAAAGTTGCACTTCAACTATAAGTCATATTTTTATGTGGTCTCTAAATATTGCTGATATGGTAAAAAAATACGATATGGGCAGTTTCAGACTATAGAATACTAACGCTTGTCTACAAAACACTTAATGGCCTTGAACCAAAATACATGCTTGACTTGTTTGACCCCTATGAAGCATTTAGACCCCTAAGGTGGTCTGGAACCGGTCTGATGGATGCTCCAAGAACAAGAACCAAGCAGGGTGAGGCAGCATTTAATTATATGCTCGTCACCTCTGGAACACGTTACCTGAAGGTCTGAAGTGTGCTCAAACTGTTAGCTACTTTCAATCAGGGCTAAAAACGTAATTGTTTACCATGACAGCATATTGATAACTGTATATGGCGGAAAAGATGCATGAGACTTGAAGTTCCACTCTGAGACCCCCAATTTGGCCAGATTTCAAAATTGTCCGAAATGCATGTGTGATACATCATTGGAAAGCTTAAAATCTCCATTTTCTGGGGGAAGAAAATTTTGGAACAGGAGGGCATTTTTAGAAAAAAAAAAATTTAAACAGCCAGACGCCATGACTTTAACAAGATAATATCG
The DNA here is from genome assembly GCF_030265065.1 of Corythoichthys intestinalis. Classification (NCBI taxonomy): domain Eukaryota; kingdom Metazoa; phylum Chordata; class Actinopteri; order Syngnathiformes; family Syngnathidae; genus Corythoichthys; species Corythoichthys intestinalis. The sequence continues at coordinate 35,258,056 of NC_080411.1, forward strand.
CGTACTTACCTTGTTTCGATCCAAAAACTCCATCTAGCATGTATCACTGAGTGTCAAGACACAGTTGTGAATGCCCACAGCTGGATTTTTGGGGGATTTTATGGGTGAAACATGGCAATATAACGAGGGTCGCATTGTAGAAATCGCAGACATCAAGGAGTGGTCGAGATTTTCTTTTTCATATAATTACCCCTTAAATGTTTTTTTTTCAGTTTTTCTTGGTTTGGATCGATTATCTATTATCTAACATATCGGAAAAAATGATACAGTAACAAAAAAAAAAATACAATTAAGCGATAGTTATGAGCAAGGCCAGCCCAGCCTAAACACAGACTATGCAGCTGCTTAGGGCCATCACTAGGGGGCCCCCAATCTGGCAACCACATTTTATATGTTGTTAATAGAGCATCGTGAATAATGTGGCGCGCATTGTCGTTTATCTATGCAAAAATCCATTTTCTTGTGATTACAATCTGGCAACCTGGGGAGTGATGTTGAACCTGCTTTGCGATGATTGGTGCTCAAATTTGCTTGGAAAATAAATGCACTAATATGTCAAAGAGAATTTATCCGGCGATCCAAGATAACGGTACCGAGATAATAACTTGCTGATCGCCATTCGACACTTGTGCTCTCAAGGTTCCTTGGATTTGCTGGCTTGCTCGTCAGATGTTTTTTTGTTTTGTGATTCCTCTACCTTGTGCAAGTATTGAGTGTTTCATTTTTGTTGTCTTATTGGCTCACTGCCCACCGCTTAGTTTAATGTTATTTGATCCCAATTGACCTATTGTCAACTAACCCATTTTGTTATTCCCCCTTTTCCGCGATCGCGGGTTTGTATTATTTGCAATAATAAACCCATGTACGCACCCTCTCAATTGTTGTCTGATCTTGGGCCAAATGTTATTATCAGCATTTGCGGAATGTAAGTTTTGTTGCTTATTTTCACGTCCCGTAAACCGGAAGTTGTTTGGTTTCATGGGCTACAAAGTTTGGCGATGTAAGGGCTGTGTGAACACAAAACTGCTTTTGCCATAATATGAGGAGGAAAAAAAAAAGTTAAAGTTACTAGATTGTCATTAAATGACTTATTCTTTACGCTACGTGAAGCACAAGTTTTTTGAGGTTTGCAGACATATACTACTTTTGCCGACGTAAATTTGGTATGAAGCAAGAGATATTGAAGCACCTTTTTTGCTTATCAAAGTCCTAAATGATATTTGTCGGAATACCAATGCAGGCAAATCATCTGTTCTGTTACTATTGGATTTCAGTGCCGCATTCGACACGGTTGATCACAACTAAGCAGATTGGAACAGCGGGTGGGGCTCACTGACACAGTTCCTCAGTGGTTCACATGTTATTTACATGACAGGGATTTCTTTGTGTCAATCGGAAACCATCAGTCAGAACGAACCAAATTCACGTGCGGGGTCCCTCAAGGGTCCATTCTTGGACCACTCTTATTTAACATCTATGTTTCCCTTAACTCAGGTCATGGAAGACTATGACATCTCCTCTGACACCTACAGTATGCAGATGACACACAACTCTACATTTCTGTATCCCTATATGATTATAGTCCCTTAGTCTCCCTGAGTAAATGCATTCATCAAATCAATGAATGGATGTGCCAGAATCTTCTCCGGTTAAATGTGGAGAACACAGAAGTTTTTGGGCCAAAAAAGGAAAAAAAGGTGGAACTTATTTTCCACCATGATTTGCAAATAAATTCTTTTAAAAAAAATCAGACCATGTGATTTTCTGTTTTTTTTTCTCCACATTCTGTCTCTCATGGTTGAGGTTTACCCATGTTGACAACGACAGGCCTCTCTAATCTTTTCAAGTGGGAGAACTTGCACAATTAGTGGTTGACTAAATACTTATTTGCCCCACTGTACCTGAAGATCTGAAGTGTGCTCAAACTGTTATTTCCTTTAAATCAGTCATAAAAATGTTTTTTCTTCTTCTTTTTTAATCACAGCATATCCATAACTGTCTGTATATTTCAAAATTCCAAGCTATTTGCTTTTAATTCCTTCTCTGCTTTATTTCCATTTCTGATTTCAATTATTATTAGTTTTTTTTTCCATGCGTGGTTTAATGCGATTTTTATGTATAATTTTATTTCCTGTTTTGATTGTCTTTGTTTTTAGTTTCTTTTGATTTAATGGGAGTGTTATGATCCTCATCTAAAGCACTTTGAATTGCCTTGTGTTGAATTGTGCTATACAATTAAATTTGCTTTGCCTTGTGTTAATATGGGCTCCAGAGTTTTTAAAATGCTGGTGGCACACCAACTTCAGATCTTTTCAATGTAAAAAGAGTAACTAAGATCAAAAAGGTTGGGAAATGCTTATATACCCAATGAATTCACGATATATGATATCAATAATCACTGTTAAACAGCCAATCCATTTGAACTGGGAGGCTTGCAGTGAATAAGCATTTGCTCAGTCGCTGCAAGCACCATAAGTTCAAATGGATTGGACATGTATTGCTGTCAATGGCAGCCACAGAACTGAAACAAAGTAAAGTCAAGTTAGTTTTAAAATATTTGCTGTTAACAATTGGATTAAGAGGCAAGTCTTATTCCTTCAAATCCCGTATGGAAGGATTTGTTGACATAGTGTTTGTTTTAACATATACTGTAGGACAGCTGCAGTGTTTAAATGCCGAAGGGTAACTGTTGAGTGAAAGTGAAAAAAAAAACAATCCTGTTGATGTGTAAGTGTAACCGCGTTATCAGTTGTGGATCATGCCTTGCATTAAATGTGTCTCCATATTGAGTAAATCATTTGAATGAACCTCCATAATGTACCTTTATGTTTGAAGCAGAGTGAATTGAGCTTCCATATAAAAGACGATGTATCTGTTAGAAGTATTTTGCCATGTGTGTATCGGGGATGTTTTTGCAATTAGTGGGCCGTCTTCCAAGTTAGCCACTGGGTATGCAGCGACACAGCAAGCTGTGCTCCAGAGAGAGCTTGTAATAGATTGCGGCGATTCCTCGTGGACATGCTGGTGAGCAGGTGGCGCCTGAGCTGGCACAACACACATCGGTGCATTTACCATTTCCTGGCCCACCATCTGACTATAAATCACACAGACCCGAAGACACATTTCGAATAACCGGACATGCAACTAAATGAATTTGGTTCAGGCGGAGGCGACTTGTCTTTGCAGGTTATTTTTCTTAGTAAAATAATAGATGCTTCCTGCCCAGAGACTGATACAAGATTTTAAAAAAACTTTTATTAAAAACTTGCATTGAGGTATTATTTCCTTTTTTAATTTTACACTTAGATATTGCCCTCGCTTTGGACATCGCAGTACTATAGCCCACAGCGTCCTTTTTGCTGCAAATATTACCTCATTTAAAGCCCAACTATTGTATTTGTTCACCCTATTTAACCTAAATATACTGTATGTCATTGTCGTGAAAGGGAAAACTTCTAGAAGCCATAAATACGAAGATAAATGGTCCAGTAAATTTGTTGTTTTCCCTTCTTTTCAAAACCGGGAGTTAAAAAGAACATTTGCAAATTGGCTGTTCCAACAAACATTTCTGGCTGGAGCTGTACGTATTCGACAAAAAACAAAAAAACAAAAAACAAAACATGAATATAATGTTAACTTTCTTTGATAAATTGGTTAGCAAAATATTAATATATGAACAGGGAAAAGCACTGTTTTAGTGGTTGTTGGTGATACGTTGGCAATGCCAAATTAATTAAGATGGATTTGCCGTGATGTTAATCATTCAAATAATAAACGAACTTCAAAAAACGAGGCATTTTTTGAAAGGCGTCTGCAAAATAGTGCGGCTATTTTTAAACCCTTGAGGTTTGGGAACATACTTAGTTGACATACACTGCAAAAACACACCTCCTTAAAACTAGTTAAATTCCTTTGTTTTCAGCGTAATTCTACTAGAAATAAGTGAAATTATGTGCCAGTGCTTCAAGTAAATTTAACTCAGATTTTTTGAAATAAGAAAAATAGCCAGCTGAAAAGAAGACTTCTTTTAAGCAGTAAATTAGTATATTTGATCTTGAAAAAAAGCTTGCTTGTCAGAAATCTTAATTAAAAAAAAATATTGTTCAAAACATTATTTGAGAGAAATATTTTGTTGATTTAGGTGAAAAATTACCTACTTTTAGATGTATGGGCATTCTAAGAACAAATAGTAATATTTACCTAAAGTGGAATAATCTAAAACATTAATCTGTTAACAAGTCTTACACACTTAAAACAAAATGGAGATAATTATTTGACTAGATTTGAGAAAAATTATCTGATTAAGACATTATAAATTTGCGGTGTAGCGACTATAGATTTTGGGGCGGTTAAAAAAAAGTATAATAGTTGGTCTTTAAAATTAATAATGAAACTCACGTAGAAAGTTATTGTTTTATTATTATCATTATTAGGGCTGTCCTGATCCAATCACATGTTCGGAACTCGTGCTGATCGCGCCATTTTTCAGGGGATCGAAATCGGGTGAAAAGGATCGGGTTTGTTAATTAAAAAAATACATACTGTAATTTTCGGACTATAAGCCGCTCCTTTTGTCTTTCATTTTGAATCCTGCATCTTATTGTCCAGTGCGGCTTATTTGTTGATTTATTTGGGTTAGTAAGTAACACTTTATTTGACAGCAGCGTCAAAAGACAGTCATAACTGTGACATGACACTATCATGGGCATTACTGAATGCTTATGACAGATGTCATTAGGTGTCATCTGGCAAATTATGTCACTAACTCTGTTTATGTCCAGCTTTGATCTTTTCCATCTATTCAAAAGTGAGATAATTTGCCAGATAACACTAAATGACATCTGTTATAAGCATTCATTAATGCTCATGACAGTATCATGTCCTAATTATGATTGTCTAATGACAGTCTTATGGCGCCACTGTAAAATTAAATGTTACCAAATACCATAACTAGCAATTACTGAAACAACTGTAACAGTAACTGAAGAAACAATTAGCATAGAACATCAATTTAGATTGTTATTTACGTCTAACGCTGCAATGCATGCTAGGAGGCATGTTGGACAACAACAGTGCTGACAGCAGGTGGCAGCAGAGGTTGACACTCTCCTCCATGGGAGCAGTGATGGCCAAATGACAATTCTTGAAGTAATGAACCTTTGCAGCTCATTGGTTCAAAGCTTCATGGTGGTCCATTTGGTCTTATGACAGTCGTATGATGCCACTGTCAAAGTGTTACCGGTTAATGTCGTTTGGTGTAAATATCCCATAATACAGTGTATTATGGGACACGGGGGCAAAAATATGCGATCGGTACATCCCTTATCATTATTAAAATTATATGGATTAAAATCAAGCCGTCCTGCCACTTTAAACCTATGATTTAATGACCTAAGGCCCCAACTTGGCATTTTTCTCTATTTTTAGTCATTCTCTGCATGTCTTAACTCAAACAAAGAAGTTAATTATCATACAAAATACTGCAATTTAATGTCAGATGGGGTGTAAATATATGAAAACATATTGACTCATAGGAAAATATAATTACCATAATTTAAGAATAAGGTGATAATATTTCATCTCATTGGCTGCCATTTACGTTAATAGAAATCAGTTTGAAGTAGGAAGGTTAGCAGCAAATGAACAAATGTTAATTCACTGCTAAACTCCCAGTTTAAATTAACTGGGCGTCTACTCGTGATAAAACATTTATGATTAAATGTCTATCATCGTCAATGGCAATGAAAGATGTTACCAGATGGCTTTACTTTTGTAATAATACAGTAAGTGCATCATCATCTAAAGTCTACTGTATATCAATGTCGGAACGAATGTGAACTAGCACTAGTGGACAATTATTCACCGGCACCTCAAGACTAACGTCCCTCGTGTGTGTGTGTATTTGCAAGTGGAAATTAACTATACTACAGCTGTATGCATCATCTTACCTCTCTTTTTGACCCTCCCCTCTCCCAATCACGCCCACTTTATGTCCGCAAACCGGGCCCTTTAGAGGCACCCCAAGCGCCCCCCTAAGTTCCGCCCCTGGTCTGAATATTTTCTTCTAGGTGTTATCAAGTTCCAAATTATTGGTGCAGGTGTGTAGAAAATGTCAGAATATATGGATGATACTTTGGAAATGGGAGCAAATATTGTCAAAATGTTCTCCACTGTCCTTCCAAAAAAGTTCTTTTCACTTATTGCATACAACAGTGAGTGACTTCATCTCAATTGTCAGATGCAATTAAAACATCTCCTAATTTAACTGCAAATGCAAAATTAAATTCTCCGAAGACAAATTGGCTTCCCTGAAAAAGGCGCCTGTGTCCCCAGTTGGCTGTCTTTCCGGCGTGAAGTCCAATAGAGAGTAAAATGTCCTCGCTGTGATTCATAAAATCTGACTGATGAGTTGCATTGGAAGCAGCCCAGATCTGTATGGTATTTAAAACTTTAATCATTATAATAATCAATTCTGATACTCAAGCTGACCAAGGATTAGTGTTCTATCAATACGGATACTAGTATCTGTATTGATACGGCACTAAAATTATGTCATTGGTATCAGTAGTACTATGAAATAATGTGCTGATGTTGCGCAATATGTACTCTTTGAGGTCTAGTTTCCGAGATCTCGATGGCCGCCAGCTCCGCACCTCTGTGTAAAAACAGCCCTTCCCTTGATAGTGTGGTGTCCAATCATCCTTCTGCTGTGAATTTAAATGGGTCTATCTCTAGTCGATGTACAAACCTTTGGAACACTCTAAAAAATGATTCATGAGGCTAGTTGGTATGACTTGAAAACATAAGCTTTTTCAACATAAAAATGACTTTTTTTTTACTATTCATTGTTTTATTAAGTTGGTAACTTCTTTTATGGAGTTAATCAAAATTAAATATTAAGAAAGACGTATTAACTTAAAAGTATATTGTTTTTGAATAAGCTTTTCTGCTTTCACGTAACAAAGGGAAAGATTAAGTGAGTGAAATTTAATTTCTATTCCATTATTAAGTTGGTGCAACTTCCTAAATTCCCATCACATGTGTATATTACCACGGGAAAAGAATTGGCCATTTTCTGCCTCGAGCTTGCGCCAGCCAACAGGTGGAAGAAAACGGCAATTAGGACGAACCTCGAATTCACCTTTGGATGAACTTCTCTCGGTGAGTAAATATATTTTTTATTTATTTTCTGAACTTTATGTACAACAGTAACCATCAGTCCACTTGCACATATGCAAACATTGTCGTTTTGTGTGTGCGTAAAGATATTCTTTGTTAAATTAGCAAGTTTAAGTCGTATAATCCTCGACTTCAGATATCACAACACCACACTGAATAAGTTACCCCTGACAATAAAATTAATGGAGTAGGCAAAATTGGCTATCTGTTTGTTTGTTTGTTTTTTTTATCCAGAAAATCGGTGTTCAAATGAATTTATCTAGTATTACAAAGAATGTCAATGTTCATATTTTTTGTTTGTGCAAGTTGTTTGTGAAAGTAATGTCCAAAAAGGGTTCTCCATTATTGATCTTACCTTATTAAGTGAGTCAAACAGTGTTTGAGTGATGTAAATAAAGGGTATGCAAAGTTGTTTGAAAATAATAAAGCCACTTTGTTTAAAGATTTGTATAGATGAGAAAGGAGTGCTTTGCAATTTTAAAAAAAAAATGGGGGGAGTATCAACCTTTTGCAATAATTGTCTGTTATTCATCCATGTTTTCCGGCTCTCTGCTCAGTGGTGGCAGTGTGTAGCAGTTCTTTACCACAGTGTGTACTGTGTAGTAGGTTACGGACAACCTACAGACTACGGTAAAAGTTGAACAGTTAATATATTCTGCAAATAAAACTAGAGCAACTGCTGATTCTGCAGTGATCGCCTGTTTTTCCTCCTAACTGTTGGTCAACAATCTATTTGCATCATATAAAGGGACTAACTTTTTTTCCCGTTCTTTTGCAGAAACAGCTGAACTGGTTTGAAACAACCTGGCAATATTTGCAATCAACTGTTCAGAAAGTTTTAGACAGTAAGTTATCACTATAAGACTGCTGCACTAGACATAGCTGCCCACCTGTGACAGCTTGTTTTTCTTCTAACTGTTGGTCAACTATCTTTTTGCATCATATAAGTGGACTAACGTTTTTTTCTTTTGCAGAAACTGCTGAACTGGTTTGAAACATCCTTACAATATTTGCAGTCAGAAAGAAAATGAAAACAGATTTCATTGCCATACATCAAGCAGCATACTCAAAAAATTACAAAAATGTTTACAACATTTAAATAAATTATCTTAAAACAGGAGTTACTTTTCAATCACCCTATATTGTTTGTACATTTGCAAACATTTTGTTGTACACTTGTTTTGCACTGTGTGTTGTTGTGCCATATCTGTGTATCAAAGTACTGGATGTACACTTTTCGTTTATACCTGCACCTGAAGTGAACTGTTGACAATGTTTAGGATGTTTATATTGGTTTTGCTCTGCACTTTTATTTTGTCCATTCTTTTGAGTTTTGAAATATATATATATTTTTTCCAAATAAAACTGGAGTTGCCATGTCCAATTTATTTTAGAAAAATAAGTTACTCTTACTCAATAAATTTAAGTACCATTTTGCATCAACTTTTGAGTTGAGAAATTAAAATGAAGGAGTTATAGCAACCTAAATGAAGTAATTTTACCTCTTATTAATGCTTAAACTTGGACTTAAAAATTGAGTTGGTTCTACACAATAAAGCTTGTAGAGGACAATAAATAATGATGGTTCAACTATACTAATTGAGTTAGTCCAGTTATAAAATTTATAAGGGAAGTACTTAATCATGGCTTAGTTGAATTTACTTAAAATGCAAATTAAATTAAATGCAAATTGTTACAATCATTTTTTTAAGTAGAGCCAGTGGATTTTTTTTTTTAGAGTGAAGTGGGAGCGAATGAGAATTTGTTTATTCGCTGCCAGCCCACCCACTTCAAAAGGATTGGACGTCTAGAGCCGTCAATGGCAGACATTCAAACATTCAAATGAGCATGGAGAAATTCAGTGTATATAGAAAAAAATTATGTATTTTGTATATTTTTTTTTTTTTCTGAAAAATTGCGTTATCAGTATGGTATTGGCCAATACCACACAGTCAGCTTTCAAAATCTGTATAAGGAGCCCCCAAAAAATGGTATGAGTGAAACCATGGGCGTCGCCGGACATATTTCACTGGGGCAAGTGCCCCAGTATTGATCTGTTTTGCCCCAGTATAAATTTTACCAGTAAAATAATAATAAAAACAATAATAATACATTTTACTTGTAGAGTGCTTTTACCAATGCTCAAACACGCTTTACAGTTGAAACAAATAAAAACAGCTAACATCGTGAGCAGAACAAAACAACAAAGAAAATAATTACAAGTTAAGAGCTAGTTTAAAAAGGAGAGTTTTGAATGATTTTTTTGGAATGTAGGAAGGTCTGAACAGGTACGGATGGGTTTAGAAAGTAGAGTTCCAAAGGGAGGGGGTAGCAACGGAGAAATGGAGAGATATGCTGCGTTCATATGTGTCTGGACACCTGAGTTCCAAAGTGGGAAAATTGTTCTTATGTGTTGTAAAGTCATAATGTGGGCTAAAAACATAACTTGCTGCAAAGAAGAGTAACCTATTTTAATGCTCCAACAATACATCACATCTCTTTTTACAGACACCATTTAATAGAGAATCATCTTTTCCATTACTCCAACAACACGTTAGTGCAGCATCAATATTACGGTGCGTGTGCCAATCATACCGTTGACAGTTCAAATTACTTTCTTCCAATCTGCTTTACAGGTTAGTGCCAGATAAACTGCCCATCCTTGTTGATATTTGTTTGGTCACCTTTTCCCATGTTCCCCTTGTGAATTTAAATGGTTCAGCTTTACTCTTTACGTATTAGGCAGTGAACTGCGGTAAACTACTCTGGTCGCAAGTTGAAGTATGAGATTAGCTGCCATCTTTTCGCTAACTGGCTATGAATAAAATGACAATTAACTGCGATTTGATTGACATGCTTTCACTCGAGTTTTGTTTAATATTGTGTTAATACATTATGTGGTATTTTAAACTATCAATACTGATGCTATTTATTGTTATTTTTTTATCTGACCAAAATGAATGGAAGCAATATGTATGAATTATCTGCCTATCTTTGGGATATAACCTCTAACAATTTTGTATGTACATCACAATTTCCAGTTGTTTTATACGGAGCCCCGCGGGTGCTAGGGTAGAAAAGAAAAAAACATCATAGCTAATCTGTACCCACAGTTTAGTAATCTGTGGGTACTGTTTACTAATCTGTACCCACAGTTTAGCAATCTGTGGGTACTGTTTACTAATCTGTACCCACAGTTTAGCAATCTGTGGGTACAGTTTAGTAATCTTTACCCACAGATTATTAATCTTTACCCACAGTTTAGTAATCTGTACCACCAGATTACTAATATGTACCCACAGTTTTTTCATCTGTGCCCACAGTTTACTCATCTGTACCCACAGTTTAGTAATCTGTACACACTGTTTAGTAATCTGTACACACTGTTTACTAATCTGTACCAAACGTTGGTGACTACTGTTTCTGGGTCATTGCTAAACTGTGGGTACAGATTAGTAAACTGTGGGTACAGATTACTAAAATGTACCCACAGATGGCTAAACTGTGGGTACCGTTTAGTAATCTGTGGGTACAGATTACTAAACGGTACCCACAGATTAGTAAACTGTGGGTACAGATTAGTAAACGGTACCCACAGATTAGTAATCGGTACCCACAGATGACTAAACTGTGGGTACAGATATGCTATGATTTTTTGTTGTTGTTTTTTCTACCCTGGCACCTGGGGGGCTCTGTAGTTTTACAAGTATGTTATTTCTTACTGCAGTCTTTGTAATTTGTAACAAGATGCATTATTTTTTTTAATTTATATTTGACTCAAAAAGCATTACTCTTGCAAAAGGATATTAGAAAGTTATTTGCTCGCACCAAGGATAAATTAGCAAGGAGGAATGAGAGAGGTAAGTTAGGTAACCCACCTAGACAACATAAACCACTTTTAGGTTACAACCTACAAGTTGAGAAACACTGATTATTAACATACCTCACACAGCAGAGTGTAGCAAGAGGTAAAGGAGAGATGGAAGTTGATGAGCATTAGAAGAGGTGAAATGACTATTAACATGGTATGTCCCGTTTTTTATTTTGAATACTGACAGCTGAAAAACAAATGTCACTTTTTTTTAACAGAAACTTGTATTTTGGTTTGATTGTATATAGTTTAAATTGCTATTTCTGATTTTTTATGATAGATAAGTGCAGGTTTTGTTTTTTGTTTTTTTTGTTTTTTGTGGCTTGTTCGCCAGTGCCCCGCTGTGCCCCAGTATTGATTCAGGTTTAGTGACGCCCCTGGGTACAACACTAGCAAAATTTATCAAATAAGTTTAAATGAAATCTGTTTTTGGATGACAGAACCATCTGGAAGAATCTACAAGTACTTCTCAGCTCTGAAAACAAGTAGTAGCATTGAGTTAACAGTACAGTCATGTAAGGTCTTTAATGAGGACAATGCAGAGCGAAATCATTCATGCTAATTTGCGCATACACAAGGTACAACTGCGTGGGTAGTCATGCATTTTAATTACGCTGACACTGAACTCTTGGGTAGCGGTGTGTGTTCAAGTGTGGAAAATTCAGCAGTTCCAATGTCTTCAGAAGCAGGGCCTTACTTGTCCCTGTGAAAGGAACGCGAATTATTGAGCACGTCTGTTGAGAATTAACGTGTGCACTGTCTCGTTGCAATTCATTTAAATACGTAATTAAGCATAATCACCACCTAACGTCCGCATCCATAGAAGAACAGTTAGATATAAATTGAATTACCAACACCAATTTTGATTTGTTCATTAATGCTATGAGGGGGCTTCAACCAATTCCACTCAAATGTTGTAAGATATAACATTTTGAGAAGCATAACTAATTTGATGTCATGCAAAATAAAGGTTGTATATGTGTATTTTTCTAATACTGCAGAGATTTTAATAACAATTATTCTTTTTGTTTTTAGAATAAAGCTCTCCACAAAGCAAAATGTTTTTGTTCCAAAGGAAGTATAGCAATACAAATAAAACGGTAACCCTTTTTTTTTTTTTTTTTTTAATTTTTTTTTTTTTGAATAAGAAAACTTACTCGAATAGTCTCAAAATTTAACAGGAATTCAACTGTGAATGTCTGAAAATGTATAGGTGACCTAAAATTAGCAGCGATTGACCCTTAAGTGCACCAAAACCAACAGGCAGTGACCTGGAAATGACCCAAAATTAACAGGAAATCATCCACAATGTACAGAAAGTGAATACGAAACACCCTAATATTTACAGGAAGTGACCCAAAATCAACAGGAAGTGACCTAGAACTACCCTAAACGAGGTAGTTATCCAAAATGAACTCACTGCCTTTCATTGACAACGATATTTATTTCATATAAACTGGAATGGCTGGCTGTGAGTTTTCAGTGCCATTGACCACACTAAATTTCCAATTGAATTGCTAAAGAGTGGACAAGGAGGTAACATAAAAAAATGCTCCAAAATGACTAGAAAGTGACCTAAAATTTACAGAAACGGGATAGCTGAGGTGGGTAGAGTAGACAAAATTTTTACTCAAGTAAGGGTGGTGTTCCTTCTAAATCACATTACTCAAAAGAAAAGGTTGTTATCCAAAATATTACTCAGAACAAGTAAAAAAGTCATTTCAAAAGAATACTCAAGTAATGAGTAACATTGTGAGCAACTGCTTACAATTTCTTTTTTTTTTTAATGATGGTATGCATTTTTTTCTCAGCACAACTCTATGAACTGTTATTATTATACAGTGCTGTAATCTATTACATGACCATATTATGCCAAAAAGATGACACAACAATCATTGAATTCAGACCAGAACAACACTATGACCAATTATCTGTCCAAAGACCATGAGTGTCCTCAGGTGGAGAAAAACATTCTTACCTCTGAATGGTATAATGAATTCATGTGTTTATTGATGTGACATCTCATTGGTGAAACTGAGACATACACTGCTGGCATTTCTGGGAAAAATGAAGTCAATATGAACTGTAGCTAAAAGAGGAAAAATGCCACAGCTGTAGTGTAGCTCAAAGTAGTGGAGTAAGAGTAGCTTGTCTTCTTCAAATCTACTCAAGTAAAAGTAAAAAGTGTTGCTCGGTAGGCATGTGCCGGTTACCATTTTCAAGGTTTACCGTGGTATGAAAATGTCACGGTTTCAAAACCACTAAAATTTTCCTTCATACCGTTGTACGGTATTAGCTATTTTTTATGTTCCAAAAATGCAGCGAAAAATGACTTGGAGCGACAGCGCTCACCCCTTCCCCTCCAGTTTTTGCTCTGTCGGTGACAGTCCTGTCAAAAATACACCTTAGCTTGTTCAAAACCCCCTCAAAAAGTCTAGTTTTGTATGGGAGTATTTCAGCTCCTGAAAAGAAACAGACGGCCGCGGCTTAGAGGAGGAAGGACAGCCAACGTGAAGGCAACTCCTCCAACATGATTTCACATTTACATGACCATTATCCTTCACTTTATACAACTTTTAACATGAGTGTACGTCGTCATGAACGTTTCCCACCAGCTACGAGAGTTCACTCCAGTATGTTTCGTGTGTCTAGCGATGGTCAAAAAAATACATGACGTAAGCGTGTTAACGTGGCTAGTTAGCATGCAAGACGACTAATAACGCGCGTTTTTTCCAAGCCAATACAACCCACTAGCAATTGGCATTTGGCATCTTTCCCATTGACAAAAAAAAAAGCCGTGCCTTTTCTTTTTTTTTTTTCACCCGTCTAACCACCCACCCCTCCTCAGCCGTGCGTAAGGTTACGTGACGTCACCACGCTAAAATGCGCGTCGACAAATGCGACCGAATTCATTCAGTTCAATTACGTAAACAATGCAGAGCAACATGGAAGCCTACTTTCCATTTGTGTTCTCTGTTTTCATGCTTTTTACTGCCCTCAAAATGATCGAAATGCAGCAAAAGATCAACGCTCTGCTTGTGCTGAGGCAACGTAGGCGACGTTAATTCTTCTTCTTCTACTAGCTTTGTTATGAGCATCGACGTAACTACGGTTGTGGGGCATGTTAAATGGGAGGCGACTGGCACGTTGTTATGACGCATCACGTAAGAGCCTACGTTTCCACGTAGATTAGGGTGTTGACTGTTGACCCGGGGTTTTACTTTTACACTGCATGACGATCAGAGCCGAGGTGATTTTAACGCGGGTCGCTTGGCGGGTTGATTGACACGGGTTGAGGCGGGTCGCTGCACCTTTCCCACTGTCACCAAAAGCCGATTGTTAGTGGGTTGACATGGGTTTTATGGCTAATGGGAAAGGGGTATAATAGTACTTTTGTAAAGTTTTCCGCCATTGTAAACATCTGTTGAAAATAACATTCATCATATTACAGCCTGTGGTGTTTTTTCTCTCAGGCGACTTTCTGTGTTGAGAGAGGGTGTGTATGTGTTTAATGTGTAAATAATGATACGGGTCATACGCACGGATAGCCTAGTACACCAGACTCACCGCTGTTCCAGCTAATGAGTCTGGCCACCATTCAGCGGATAAAATTTCCAGGGCAGAGCAAGGCACAGCAAACAGACAGCAGAGTGGACCAATCAGCGACGGGCGAACGTGACATTAGTAAAGCGACGAGGGACTTGCGCGCGGAAGTAAACATACGAGGAGAGCGAAGTTTATTCAACATGGCTAGCGCGAGACAGACTGTTGTCAATGACTTGTGTCGATGTGTTTTTTGTCATTTAAAACTGATTTTACCGTGGATTGGAACATATTCTCGGCTCTCCTGTTCGCCATCTGTGTTGTTGTGGAGACAACTTCTGAGGCAGAAGAGTGACGTTGCTCGTTAAGAGCACGTCACGCAAATAAACGAATGTGATTGGACGGTTCATTTTGTGCTTGCTCGAGAGGCCGTTAATGGGCTGGATCCCAGACTGTTCTCGCAGTGTTTGAAAAATACAGGGACAACAGTCTGGCTGTGCCTGGCAAACGCACGCGCTCTGTCTCTTGCTCTCACTCTCCATTAATATTCAATTAATATTAATAATAGTAATGGTATATTAACCCCGAAAGAGTGAATATACTCACATTCCTGCATTATCACTTGGACTGAGAGAAATATGTAGAAAATGTGCAAGTCTCTAAAAATGTTGAGATGCAGCTTTAAAGTCAGTGAAGTGCCTGCAATATAATATATTTTTTAATTTTTATTCAGAAGTGTTTTGACTTTTTTATGGAAAATAATTATTTTTGTTCGAATGTTGAGCAACTTGAGCTGTAGCGTTGGATTTAGTCAATAGGTTCTATTGATTTCAATTTTATTTAAAGTATTTCAGTTATTTTTTTAAATCTTCTATATTTTTTAACATTGTATTTATGTTGATGTTCCAATTAGCAAATATGTTGCGAAAAATAAAATCTTGTTCAATAGAAATGTTTTTTTTTTTTTTCCATCTCAACACATTTTAGAGACATAATTGCAATACCGTGATACAGTAAAACTGCGGTATTTTTGTTTAAGGTTATCATACCGGCAAAATCTCATACTGGCATATGCCTATTGCATGGTAAAGCTATTCTATGAAGTACATTTTTCTCAAAAAGTTACCAAATATAACGGAGTAAATGTAACGCATTACTACCCACCTCTGTTGGGGAGTAAAGCTCCCCCAATGTCTCCAGAAATTGCTTTCTTTATTTTAAAGTTACTATTGAGGCTGATTTATGCTTCTCCGTTGCGGTGAAAAAAATCCTGACTATGCGTCACTTCAACGCATCGTGATGTGGATGTCAAAGGACTGTGAATGGTCCGGTCAGAACTTTGTCTCCGGTTCAGCACAATACCGCCTTTTTCAAACATTCAAACACCTCCGCAAACGTCTGTGTCGCCTACGACTCAACAGCAGCATTAACAACATTTGCTGTTCACTATTGATTAGCTGCAACTCCAAAGACACGCGATCCATTGCTGTCCATGACCTAAGGAAAACTGATGGAATTCGACAAGTCTCCCAAAACCGTACAAAGACAAAGCCACACCCCTCTAGTGGCTTGGCTGTGAATTACGAAGCAACGCGTTCCATTGACGCAGACCTTCAAATGCTCAATCATGACGTAGGTTCTACATTGTGGCTGCGCAGTCACCGCAACGCAGAAGCATAAATAAAAAAAAAAAATTAAAAACGTGTAGAGTCCCTGTCAAGAAAATATACAGTACAGTCAATGAATGGGGCAACCACTGCCAACAGTCTTGCAAATATTTATTTTTTCTTTTGGCTCTATTGTAATTGGCCTAACATCAGGATGTAGGAGTAGAAATAATAACATTAAAACAAAAAGGAAAGTCATCATAACCTCAGTCTCCTGACGACACAGTGAGGCAGGTTAACAAGCTAAGCATTTTTGGCGTTCCTCTAACAAGGGTGGAGGCATACGCACTTAAACCCCCTCAAATAGCCTCCCGAGAGTAACCTCTCATTCTTCGATATTGTTCAACAGATGTTCACTTATACGAGATTTATGAAAAGGGACCAGTGTTGTTTGGAGAGCTGCACAACAGAGGGATACCTCGGGACCTTGAAGCTTTTAGCTTTTTGATTACTTCAACAAAAATGCAAGTGGGCTGAACGATATTAGAAAAAACTGACTTATGATTTTTGGGGAGTTTATGATATACAAGTAGTCCCCGGGTTACGACGTACACGACTTATGTGATTTCGACTTCACAATGCAGGAGTCTCGTGCGCCAATGTGTCTCCCATGTTTTTTTGTTTTTTTTTTAATCATGTAACAGTGTCTCGTCCGCCACTTCTCAGCATTGATGGTAGTAAATAGGCTACATTATATTATTTGTCATTTAATTTGGTTATTTATTACGTCTAATTAATCTAAATGGTTGAGCTCTAATTGCTATGCCTATCTTGTATTTCATTATGCTATACGTATGTGCAGTCCGCTTTTCTTTGTTGGACTCGGACTTGTTTGGTGTCACACCAGCACTTTTTTAATTTCAAGTGTTGCTTTCATGTTGGGAAGTGGGGGTGGATGCCAGTTAACATTTCAAGATGGCAGAGAGATGGTAAACGGCGCGGGCACGGCGATGCCCCGTTCCCCTACTAGTTTGCTAGCTTTTTGAGCAGAGTTTGTTTTCACCGCTGGACCGACCGGTGCCACTAGTAGCTACCGTTTTCCTTGTTAAATTGCCCAAGACTTGGAAATAATTTCCCTTGGTATTATTGTGCAGGTATTAAGGTATGTTTTTTTTTTAAGCAAATATGTCTTTATTAATTTACTTTATAGTGTTATTGTATGCTGTCATGATTGTATTTTTCTAATTGTGTGTTCATAGTTTGACGATAACTAATAAATGTCAGTTGTAAGAAGAACTATGCATAAGCGGATTTTAAGGGGGGGGGGCAGGGAGGCCTGGCCGAAAAGTGTCATTGCATTTAATTGACTTTCCTTTATATATAAAAGTTGTAAAGCAATAAAACTGCAACAAAAATGAATGAAATGAACAAAAAAAGATATTTTTATAATGAGTCAAAATTATATTATATTTTGACTAGCACATTAGACGGTCGTTTGCTTTGCAAATAATAAAAAAAAAAAATGGAGGGCAATTTTATTTTTCAAATGATTTTTTTTCTTTGATTGAAAATATTTTTTTTCGATTGAAGCAACTTTTTTGGGGATTGAATGATTTTTACACAAATGTCCTACCCATAATATGGCCCAAACGCAGATTGTTTCAATCAAAGAAAACTTTTTCAATGAAAATTTATGTCTTCAAATGCAAATTTTTCAATCTCAAATATTTTGTCGCATTCAAAAACGTTTTCTATGACTGAAATTTTTCTTTTTTGTGATTGAAGTGATTTTTCTTTTTTAGAAAATATATTTTTTGAAGCAGCTTATTTTTTGATTGAATACTAAAGACGAAAATGTCCTTGCCAAAATGTGGCCCAAACACAAATCAACATTACTTCAATCAAAAAAGCTGCTTTAATAATAATAATGATAATAAAAAAAACTGGACTTCATCTAAAAAAAATAAAAAAATAAAAAAGCAAAGAAAATAGCTTTCACATGCATTTATTTTTTTAGTTTTTTGAGTTTCAAATTTATTTTTGCATTCAAACACTTTTTTTTTTATTGAAGCGACTTTTTTTGGTTGAAAATATACAGTATATTCTGATTGAAGCAACTTTTTTGGGATTGAATAATAAAGACACAAATCTACCTCCATATGGCTCCGCCCAGAGGATACAATTTTTGACTAGGGTAACTACATTGGCACGACACCGGCGGGCGTGCCATATTCAATGGATGACGATCTTGGCAAAAATGATTGCCTAAGCAGCGTGATTAGAATTCCCTTCAAGAATGAGGGGAAACAAAAAAGCCTCATTGTCAACTTATTATCATAAATATCCTTGTAAGTTAATTTTATTGTTGACACTGCGTTTCGGGGTCATCAACATGTTGTGCCCCCCTGCCCCAAAAGTCAAATTCCGCCTATCTATATCTATCTTATGTTTAACTTTATTTTATTAATATAACGTATGATGCATGTTTTTGGATAGTTATTTTGAGATTTAGGGGTATTTAGGGGCACTTAAAGGGTTGACTCACTATGCGAACATTGCATTCATTAGAGATGTCCCGATCCGATTACTTCATCAGAAATCGCGCCATTTTTCAGAGATTCTGAATAGGGTTAGGAGGATAGGGTTTTTAACTTAAAAGAAAATACATTTATGTTTTTCAGCTTCATGTTCATGCAGCCTCTCTCCCTTCCCTCATGAAAAGCAGTGAGACCACACTTTTTCTTGGTCACTAGTGTCACCAGCACAGCTGGCGTTCGGTACTTAAAGTTAACAATTTTTTGTAGCTTTGATCTGGTTAGAGACTATGAAAAAAAACAAAACCTTTTTTTCGCTATCAGATCGAGACTCGGTATCGACAGATTCTCAATCAGGTGATTTGGACTCTGACGCAAAAATATGCAATTGGGACATCCCTAGTATTCCATTTAATACCATTTAATCCAGGCAAAGGGGGTTTATCTGTGCATGATGAAAATTGGTGTATATAAAAGGCGATCCAGGAAGCCATGTCTTTGACAATTGCTGCTTTTATGAAGAAAAAAAAAAAACAATCGCACATCCTGCGATTACACTATTACGCATGCGCACAATGTGATGGCGATGTTTCACCGATATATTGTGCAGGCTTATGAGTCATCACATTAACAGGTTGAAATAAATGTTTTAGAATAACCAAATTGACCCAGTTCAAATGGACTGGACGTATATTTGCAACAAATTAATTGTATTTAAAAAAAAAAAAAATTCTGTAGGTTTCTTTTTTTTTTTTTTTTTTTTGGCGGTTTTAGTTACACTTTCTGTGAGAGTAGGGGTCCTCAGAGTTATGAGGTTTTCCATTTTATGTGCTTATCCTGTTTACGGGTTTTCGATTTTTACAATTATTCAATCAATTTTGTTGCATTTGAAATTTTTCGTGTTATCTGCAGTTTTTTGTCACGCTTTCACAATTTTACACCCAGATCCAAATCACAATTGAAAACAAAACAACAACAACAACAAAAAAAACACAAAAAAAGGAAAACTACAAAAAAAATTGAAGACAAAAGGCAAAAACTAAAGGGAACTTAAGAAAAAAAAAACCTTGAAACTCGAAAAACCGACCAAAAAAAAAAGAAAAAGAAAAATGTGTGGGGAAAAAAACGCAAATAAACATGGAAAAACCTATGTGTTACTAGCAGACGTCCAATCCACTAAACCGGTGAGGGCCTGGCAGCCAATGAACATTCGTTTAAATATGATTGGGCATGTACTTATTAAAAACGAATTTACATTCTCAGCAGAAGGATGAAAACAGCCACATGAACAAATATAATTGTATTCTATACAAGTACCTCAGGTCACTGTAATTTGTAAGTTTTTATGCAAGCACTAATGAAGGCACATTAAATGTTAATGTTGTTGTTTTTCCAAGTTGTGAAGGTCAACAGCATTTTTTTATTTTTAGTTGAAATCCCATTTTATTGCAAGGAAACGGTTCAACCCCTGACATACAAATTGTGAATCCATTTTCAATTTAACCTTCTGCATTACAAAGTCAAAGCAATAATATTCACAGACTGTCTATAGTCTCAGAATACACAATATATCTAATATGTTTAATGCCATTGTACACTTAATGAATAATGTTCATTTGAGAAGCGGAACATTACAGAGGTAACATAAAAGAAACCCGCACACAAAAATGATTCATTCTGTTCACAGAGTTCATTGTGGAGTGCTCGCGGATGCCCATAGAAAATAAATGAGATTTTCAAAGCGCGTGTAGGTGGAATATTTCGATGTAGATGTGCAATTGGTGTTAGCTAAATTTTACGTCTCACTCTTAAGAGAAGATACTGACAGGGGAAGAAATTATGTTTGCATTGTATACATCGTGCCCATCTTTGTCACCAAGTGTCTGACATGAATCATGGAATAGGTGTGCGTAGGTGTGTGCATGGATCTGTCTCAGAGCAAGGAGCTTTCGATCTGCCAGTGGCATTCATAAGCACAGCCTATAAAGGAATCAGCAATGTCAACCAACCAAACAACAATCATAGCAACACGCAAGAAAACAGACACACTGTTTGTGTTGGCATTGATTGCTCCCTATTAAGCCTGAGGATGCAGCCACTTTGTTCAGGAACTAATTATGGTGGATGGCATCCAAGATGAACCAAAGTACTTCCCTCCCTTACTGAAACTCTTCATTAACTATAAAATGCAAATTATTTATTACATGGCATAGTGACTTTTAGCAATTAAGAGAATGTACATAATAATGGAAGGTGACGCTTCAAACGGTGCTGATTCACTGCGACAATTAATCATTTTAATTGACTTAACTACTTTTGTCATGCTACTAAAGTCTTCAATTCAATATCGATACAAAGAAATGTTCAATACCATTTTCAATACTGTGTAAACAATAAAGAAAAAAAAAAACTACATTAAATGTTCATTTTAATTCTTTCAATATTTCTCCATTGGTAGGCATTGGTGACAAACTTTCTTGAACCCCTCCCGCCTCCCCAAAATTAACAAGAAGTGACCCGAGAATGACACAAAAATCATCAAAAAGTGAACCGTAAGTGCTCTAAAACCACCAGATAGAGCAATTACCCAGATGTTTGCCTCTAATCAACAGGAGGTTGCCCAAAATGTAATGGAAGTGATCCCACAATGACTTAAAATGTACCAGAAGTGACCTGAAATCAACTGCACTGAAAAAAAATAACTGGTGGATTTCCTTGATAAAATCATTGTAACAATTTGCATTTACTTATATTAAGTAAATTTTACTGCTTGCAATATTAAGTTCAGTTCACTTAAAATGTACCGGAAGTGACCTAAAATCAACTGCAGTGAAAAAAAAAAAATAACTGTTGGATTTACTTGATAAAATCATTACAACAATTTGCACTTACTTTTATTAAGTACATTTTACTGCTTGCAATATTAAGTTCAGTTCACAACCAGTAAAATTTACTTAATTGAAGTAAGTGCAAATTGTTGATGATTTTATGAAGTAAATCCACCAGTATTTTTTTTTCAGTGCAGTTGATTTTAAGTCACTTCCAGTATATTTTAAGTGAACTGAACTTAATATTGCAAGCAGTAAAATTTACTTGATAAAAGTAAGTGCAAATTATTACAATGATTTTATCAAGTAAATTCACCAGTTATTTTTTCAGTGCGGGGAAAAAAGTGTGTATTTTTGTCAGTGGCAGTTAATAGTTTTTGGTCAAATTCATTGAAACTGGAGGGCTGGCTATGAATGCTCACCTATCAGTGCCATTGAGGGTGCAAGACGCCCAATTCATTCTGACAATTCATTCGTCCCTCCCAGTCAAAATTAATTGGACATCTAACGCCGTCAATGGCACTGAAAGGTGAGTATTCATAGCCAGTCCTCCCAGTTTTGAAACATGAACCTTGACGGCGCTAGATGTCCCTTTCATTTTGACTGGGAGTGATGAAAGAACAGTCAAAATGAATTGGACGTATCGCATCGTCAATTCCAGCCAATGGGTTAAGATGCAAATTGCAAAAACATACTCCATTACGATCACTATTAGAAATAGTGCAAAATCAAATTTACCCAATAACAAAAAATTTGTGGTGACCCTTAATGTGAAAAACAAATAACCAAGTACCGATGCTTTTGCCATTAAATATCATATCTGGACACAACATTTCAGTATCCATATTTTGATACTTTTGACAACTCTACTTTTAAACAGAAACGAACGCCCCAAAAAATCTGAATAATCTAAATCTCGATTATTTTAAAGTGGTGGTTAAGAAGGCTTAAACTTCAAGTTAGTGGCGGTTTAATTAGTTGGCGGAGTTGATTTCAACAAATTCCGTCCAGTTTTTCAGTTATTTGTTAGTTTCAGGGCTCTGGAGTGGCTAAGCTAGCGCGAGTCAATTATATTAACGGATCTAACATGGTCAAATAATTTCATAATGCAGATCATTGTTCCAAATATCCATGCGGCCAAAACAATGTCACACTAAACTGCCGTAATTTATTTTATTCTGCAGGACTATTTTTTTTTTTAGCTGCTTAATGTGACAACAATAGAGAGGAGTGCTTCGGCCAATCGTGCTCATGCTGCATTCAAGGAAGGTGGAAAGTTGGACTTATCCCACTCGGATGGTACCAGTTGCGACCTTAACCCTTTAACACTGAACGTGTTGGCAGCGACGCGTTTACGCATATCGTCTTTGAAGCTTTGTCACGCTGTAATTACGTCACCCACCCACGTGCCGCTGGTTGGTCTCATTTGAAAGTGCGGAAGTTGATGTCCACACTAGTTTTTATTTGAAGTCAATCGGCCCAGAAAAACCGGAGATAATGTCATTTGAGTTTTATAGTTTTATTGCACTCATAAATATGCATTAAAACGCTGCATGGACCGTGTATCCATCTCCATATTTCCATCATTTCTTGTCCTTTTTCAAAACCGAAAGCAGCACAAAAGACTACATATCCCAAGAGCCGTTGTGATGTCAAGAAGGACGAACCGAATGTGATCATTTTTAATAAATTTCTGAGCGAGGCGCCAACTATTGAAAGGGAAGCATGCGAAGCAAGCAACGGCCGATTGGTTTGAGCGAGCGACTTTGAAACGTGCAGAATGAATCTAAAACTACATTTAGCGCAAGCTAATGCATTATTTCATTAACTCAAGGAAGAACATGAACCGTATTTGTCGTTGTTTTCTTGGGATGAGTTGGCGTCTCGGCGAGTAGAAGTGACAGCAGCGCGCAAACGGCGAAAGAGTAGGCTGTGTGACGTTGTGTGTGACGCAGCTCCGTGACCTTTTCAAGAAGAAGCTTTATTGAGTGCGCAAAAAAAGAAAATAATAATAATAACTTTATTGGGTCGCATGCCTGAAAAATTTGAATTGAACTGAACTACTTGTCAATATTTTTTAAAATGCTTTTTTTAAAATGTTATATATATTTTTTTCTTCACTATAATCTTTTCAATTTTTATGTAGATGTGTGTTCGAGAAGCTTGATTGCATGTACGTATATACTTTTGATAAGGTGATGGGTACAACACCTAACTTCACAAAGAGATATCTTCCAAACCCTTTTTGTGTTAGATGAAAATATAATTTTTTTTCTTACTATTTTGCACAGTATATAACCTGTTTTGACCATAGTATGTGTAAAGGCCAAAACGCCTATGACCATACCTGCTGTTTGTGTTGAATTGTCAAACATA
Source organism: Corythoichthys intestinalis (assembly GCF_030265065.1). Classification (NCBI taxonomy): domain Eukaryota; kingdom Metazoa; phylum Chordata; class Actinopteri; order Syngnathiformes; family Syngnathidae; genus Corythoichthys; species Corythoichthys intestinalis. The sequence goes on from NC_080411.1 coordinate 35,281,994, forward strand.
AAACTATTCAATCTTATTTTTTTCTATTGAATGTTTATCCTAACAAGTTGAATAAATATTATCAAGCTTCAAAACTTCAAAATTTTTTTGTCTGTTTGGGTCCAAAATGTGGATTATAATTGGTCAGTGAAGAAAACAACAGTTTAGACATGAAGTTCAATGTGTCCTGAAAAAAGGGACCCAACTTGGCCATTGTAAACAATGTTTTCTTTGAAATATAAAGGCAACATCAAATGCATGCAAATTCGACCAAAAAAGGCTTAGGTGTTAAAGGGTTAAAGCGTTCTAAGCTAATGTAAACAGCAAGATAGTTGATCACAACAAGTTTTTTATTTTTTTTATTTTGGCAATCAAAAGACATTTGACCTCCAGCAAACCTTCCTCCTAGTAAGCGATCAAATAATGGAGGAAAAACGACTGCTGGGGTAAACAGCACACAGTGTAAACTGCCTTCTTTAGTTTTATAATTGACAGTCTGATTTCAATGGGCAACATTATTTTGTCGAATGACGTCAGATTGAAGTAACTCGTGAAGTCGGGGTACTTTTTTTTTTTTTCCGACTTTGCGACTAGGGTCTCCCAGTTCGAGTGGCGTTTCAGTTATACTTTTCCTGGTCGGAGGTTGGAAAAGTCCAACTTCCCACCTTCCTCAAATGCAGCATCAGTTTACTGAGTCTTGACTGAACAACGGCAACATGGTGAAATGTGCATTTAGAGGCTGTGGAAACAGACAGAAGAAATGGCCAAATGAAAGTTTCCACAAATTCCCTATGAAGAACGAGGAAAAATACAGTATAAGCTGTGGTTACTTGCTGCTGGCTACACACCGGTGGAAAAAATATCACACCAATCTGCAGCCTGTTCCCTGCAGAGCTGCTGGATTACAAATGTTGCTGTTCATACTACCATTATTGACATGCAATGGTAAGTTTTAATAACTTTCTCCTGAAAGCATGGCCAACACTATTTATTGCACGGGTCATCAATGATTCTCATGCGTGCATATCTTGTTTTTTATTGGCATACTAAGATAGGACCATTGACTCGCAGTAGCTTAGCCACTCCAGAGCACTGAGACTAACAAATAACTGGCAACCTGCACGGAAATTGTTGAAGTCAATTCCACAGACTAATTAAACTCTCGCTAACTCAAAGATTAAGCCTAATGTCAAAAATTCTGAACTTCCCCTTTAACTCGGTTTGACGTCTTCATAGATATTGTATGAATGTACCACATTTCCTTAAATTTCTTTCTGTGCATCTTGATGTTATTGCACTAACCAGTCTGTGTTGCTTTTTTCCCGTACCAATTTTGTCCATTTGTGTATCTTAAATCATTTCCCATTTCCACTTAGAGTAAGAAGACACCACAGCTTTAGCTTTGACATAAAACAAAAACTTCCCTTAATACTTCCAGAACAAATAAGAAATTTGAGATAACAACACAAGCTCTGAAAGGATAATGAAGACAAATATCAACTGGTAGAGACATAAAACCTCTTAGGAATGCCATGGACTAAGGTTTCCAGGCACCGTCCATCCACTCTAAACCTCCTATGGGTTTACCTTCGTACAACTAAAGCACGAACAGCTAATGACCTCCATGCCTCACTGTCACATAGACTGGGAAAATATGACCAGTGCAGCTGACCGTCTCAACTCCAAGGGGGATTTACCACCCAGTGTGGGATGGGATTTAGTGGGACAAAAGAGAACAGGTGGTTCTCGCTGTGGGCGCTTCTACCTGCACACAAATACTGCAGGAACCAAACGTGACATGCTCTTCACATATGGGACGTTTGGAGCAGCAAAATTCACCATCTGCTACGCGATAACCAAATTACTGCACAATGGTTTTTCAATTATGACAGCCATTGTCTTTTATAGACAATTATAAATATTGTTCCTATGATATCATTAACTCATTCACTCTCACTGATTGGGATCGGCGTCTAATTGATTTAAACAGGGAGAAATGGCAGCAAATAGAGTAAAAAAAAAAAAAAAAAAAAAAAAAAAGAAGAAAAGAAGAAAAGTGTTGTTTTTTTTTAAACTTAAACAGTGAAAACGGATCTTCAATTTTTTGGTGCGTTTTGGGAGTTTTTTTTTTTATCTTCATTGTTTTGCAGGTTTTATTTTATTATTATTATTATTATTTTCTTCTGGTATAAGCTTTTTTTCCCCATTTGCAGGCTTTTTAAAAAAACATATATTTGCCATTTTTGTCATTTTTCAAAATATTTGATTGAAAAATAGCCCCCCAAAAAAGACAGGAAAACAGTAAAAAAATAAATAAATAAAAAATAAAAATATGCCTTCATTAGTGCTTGCATAAAAACTTACAAATTACAGCAACCTGAGTTACATGTACAGAATACTGTGCAATTACATTCATTCACGTGGCTCTTTTTGAACGAATTGGCTGCAAGGCACTCACAGGTCTAATGAAATGGACGTCTACTAGTGATGCTCATTTTTTTCACATTTTCCTTTTTTCCCCTTTCATCTTTTTTCGCATATTAATGTTACAAATGTTGTTTTTTTTTCTTCACGGTATTTTAGGTTTTACTTTTTTTTCCCTCAAATTTCTTTTTGCGGTTTTACAGTTTTTTTTTTTTGTTTTTTTTTTGTGACTTGGATCCAGGTGAAAAATTGTGAAAAGCTTGAGAAATATAGAAAAATCGCAGAAAACATGAAAAATGGCAATCACGACAAAATTCAGTGAAAAATCATGAAAAATTGAAAAAAACAACAACAATGCAAAACAGGATAGCCACAAAAAATGGTAAACCTAAAAATAACTGAGGAACCTCTCGCAGAAACAACAAATAAACCGAAAGAAAACCAACAAAAATCAACAACACATATAATAACAACAAAAAAAGCCAAAAATTTAAAAAATGAAAAACGGGAACAAACCTATTGAGTTTGTCACAAGCAGTGTTGTCACAGATTACTTGAAAAAGTAATTTAATTACTGATTACCGATTCCCCCTAAAAAAAGTGATCTAGTTAGTTCACTGATTACTTTATCATCAAAGTAACTGTTACTTTAAAAGTAATTTATCAATTATACTTTTTACCTTTTTTTTTTTTTTTTCTTGCTTTGCTGCTTCAAAACCTAATGTCAAAAATTCTGAACTTCCCCTTTAGAATAAAGATCAGGCTGTAAAAATGTTGTCTATAAAAGTTGTAAAGTAAATGAACAAACAACAAACATGAACGAAATGAACAAGAATCCTTCAAAGAATTTCATAATGGGCCTAAATTATTTTTCGAACAGATCATGTGACTAGCACCTTAGAGACGGTCCTTTGCTTTGCTTAGCCAAAACCACACCTGAGGAAGAAAGATGGATATTTAGAATTTCTTTAAACCTAAGCTTTCAAAAGCTTCAATAACAACTGAGCTTGAACCGACGATTGAAAACCAACAGTGTCAAGATGTATATGGCGGAAAACACAGACCAGACTGAAAAAGCAGTTTCTGCCCTTGCACTCCTCTTTAAAAAAAAACTTGTATTTTAAGCCAAAACAACTGTTGTGTTTGATAAAACAATATGTCTATATACTGCCATAGCAGATTCATGGTGCATTAAGCCCCCTAACTATTTTTAATTTTTCCGTTTTACCCTGGAAACCCCCGTTTACAGACGTCGCACAACCGCTTTTGTTTCAACCCAGCCATCAAACAAAGGTAATTAATTATATTTGTTTTTCAAAATGTCTGTCATTTTTAGCTTGGAATCATTAATTGATGTCTAAAATTTCGTTTAAAAAAAAAAAACAACTTTGAAAAAAATTGTTCATTCGCATATTTTAAACTTTTAAACAAAATACGTCAAAATGAAGAAAATGGTGTCTGTAAAAAAAGTCACGTATCTTTACCTCATAACTATCGCTTAATTTTATTTATTTTTTGTTATTGTCGCATTTTCTCTGATATGTTAGATGATTAATAATCGATCAAAAAAAAAAAAGTTTAATTGGGTAAATATATGAAAAAGAAAATCTCGACCACTCCTTGATGTCTGCGATTTCTGCATCGCGACCCTTGTTATATTACCATGTTTCACCCGTAAAATCCCCCCATAATCCAGCTGTGACTATTCACAGCTGTGTCTTGACACTCGGTGATACATGCTACATGGAGTTTTTGGATCGAAACAAGGTAAGTACGCAATAATATCTTAAAGTCATGGCGTCTGTAATTCTGCTCTCGCGTGTTCTCACCTCCAGATAGAGTTTTGCTGTTATTTATTTATTTTTTTCTAAATGCCCTCCTGTTCAAAATTTTCTTCCCCCAGAAAATTGAGATTTTAAGCTTTCCAATGATGTATCACACATGCATATCGGACAATTTTGAAATTTGGCCAAATTGGGAGTCTCAGAGCTGAACTTCAAGTCACCTGAGTGTTTTACGCCATATATATATACATATATTCAGTACAGGCCAAAGGTTTGGACACACCTCATTCAAAGCAATACAAATTATTCTCCCAACCCACTGAAAAGGCAACAAATTTCACTGATTAACCCTAATTAGGCATACCTGTGAAGTGAAGCTTATTGAAAGTGTCAAAATTGTGCAAAAAAGTAATATGAGCAAAGGTTGGATACTTTGAAGTAGAATATGAACCCTATTTTCAGTTATTTCACTTTTTTTTTGCCAAGTACATAATTCCACATGTTCATTCATAGTTTTGATATATTCAGTGAGAATTTACAATGTTGAATAGTAGTGAAAATATAGAAAATGCACAAATGATGAGGTTTGTCCATCAACATGTTTTGCCCCCAAACAAATGTCAACCTTGGCTTTGCTTTGAATTGAATAACCCTGTGCTGTAATTCCAAGTGGTTTTTAGCGGTCCACAGTGTTTTTGAGCCAGTGCAAAGTTCGCAAAGCTCGGAGATATTTTTGTCATCTTTACTGGACAAAAATGTGAAGTGATGGCTGTATTTCCAGTGAGAAAATGCAGCCGTTTGTGGTACCTCTCCTGCCTCTTTTGACTGTTCGGGTTCTGATGAGGTAGCTAGGCTAAGTCGTTATGGTCGGAGACTGTCAGCGCTTATGGCATGGTAATACACGTGACCTGTTTTTGTCCTCCGATGGGAAAACGTGACATGTGATATCATTCCCAAACTCAAGAGCAACATTTTCTATTCAAAATGGTCTTCGCTCTTGACTACAGTATTCTTCATTCTGCATACATTATGAGGGTGTCACAAAGTCGTAATGCACAGACACTAAGGAAACTAATCAGGTTACTGGTTTGGAAAAATGATCGCGTTAGATTGCTTGTTACTCAAAGAAAGTAATCAGTCTTAGTAACGTGTTACTGACAACACTGGTCACGAGTAGATGGCCAATCCACTGGATCTGTGTTAATTCGCTGCCAACCCTCCCACTTATTCTTTTGTTATAAATCATATTAACGAGATGTAAAAGAAAACATTTAGCCATGGAGCATTGAGATTCAATGGCATAAAAAGAGTTTGCGATGAGGACCCGCCATCATTATATCTTTAATAGGCATCGGCCCTTGAGGATAGGGAACAGATGGAATCCCCTTGGGCCCAAGTACTGTTGGTGGAACGACGCCAGGCTCCTATGGAAATAAAAGGTGGCTTGCTCAACTGTAGATCTAACAGGAGGAATGATGAAAGAACTTGAATGTGCGGAAAAGCCTCAAGCTACTTAGCAAAGACAGAGAAAACACTGGTCAGCTATTGTTTTGCCAAGATTTACAAATGAAGACTTTTCAATGCCTTGGCAAACATAAATGATGACGGATCCACGGCAGCAAATATCAGGAGACGGGAGTGAAGTTTCTACAGATTTTCAAAAGGACAGAAAACCCTTCCGAATTAAAGCTCAAATCGAAAAATTGACATAAAATCGGCTTCGGCTAGCTTTTCTTTAAATAAATAAATAATAAAAAAGAAAATATTACAAAACCACACTAGCTTTGCAGCTAAAATCAGAACCCAAACGTAAATAATACATTCTAGGTAACGTTGCTCCAACTTGATAAAAGGCTTTGAAGAGAAGAAACGTCAGCGTCTGCATTTTTGTTTGTCGTGTTATTGTCCTCGCCATTCAGGTGGCGCATTGTGCTGCGCTTGCATTTTGCCACTAAAACAATTGAGCGGCTTATTTAAGCTGTCACAGTCCTTGCTCCCTTTTCTGCCTCGGCTTTCTTTTGAGTGTCTGCAGATTAAATTTACACGCTACCCTAACATTCAATGTGGTTATTGTCTCAGGAACGAAACATGTGTTAATTGGCGTCTTAGATTATGCTATACAGTGGCATTACAACAATAAATTAGGCTATAGGGAGTGAAATATTTTCAGATGCTGTTTTCAAACTGGATGAGGGCTCAAAAAAAAAAAAAATACATGACGAGTTTTTCAATTCCATTTTTATAAATTAACCCTGTAGAGCAGTGTTTTTCAAGACACTGCTGTGCCCTGGCGTAGTGTCTTGTGTGCCGTGGAAAATTCACTCTTACCTAATTGCTCTAAAACGTTTTTTGAGAATGAATCAAAAAATGTGCTTATTGCCAACCCCAATAGGAGGTGACTGTGTGCCGGCTCCGGCCTCAGCTCGGCAGATTCACATAGCAATACCACTCGATGAATGTCAGTGCGCCAAATGCGGCTGGGATAATCAATCTGACAGTCCAGATGATGGGTTACGCAGTGTCCCAGGGCGGACAGTGCAGACCGGACACGGTAAAAATCTATATTTAACGATCAATGTATGACATCACAGTAGCGTGCACTCTGAAAGTGGGCATTCTCGCTGCGACCCTAAACAGGAAAACACGCAGGAGTCAGGAAACATCCTGGCGGCCGGCAAATTTTTATGGTGAGTGGTTTATTCAAAGTCATTATCATGTTTTGAAGTTACTGCATGACTGTTAAACAAGTTATTCAATTGAGCGTTTACATTACCCAGGAAGCAAAATATAACTGGAGCAGACATGGGCCAGACGTACTGCAAAATTTGGCCGAATTCCATAAAATGGATCCACCCCAGTGTCTTTTTGAACAATGTGCCAGACTCACTATGGATTCGCTTGCCGGATCAGCAAACAGTTTGGGCCAAAACTTGTCCAAAGTATCAGAAACCACATTAATGTATGGGACGAATATGGCAAACATCTTACCAAACCGTTTCAGTATTTTATTGATAGTCCTGTATTGTTAAATCATTAGAAATCACAAATATTTGTCATCCCTCCACTTTAATGAATGGCACGAATATGGCAAACATCTTACCAAACCGTTTCAGTATTTTATTGATAGTCCTTTATCATTAAATCATTAGAAATCACAAATATTTGTCAACCCTAGGTCTACAGCTCAGAACCTTAGGCTGCTAGGTAACTTGTGAAACCCTTTAGCTTTCTCTCAGTGGCCGGTGTATTCAAGTGTTCTGCCATGTCTGCGAGTTGATTCAAAATTTGTTGCAGAACAACATATGAAGGGAGAAAGCAGTTACTCTGTATTGCTGTGAATGTTTGAATACTGTTAGGGCCGCTGCTCATTGAGCCCCGTGCCTCCTCCTTGTGTGTGTTTATGTGTGTCACTGCTTTTATTGCAGGATTGTTCAGATGGGTGAGCCAAGGACCAGGTGCTAGGGATTATCGTCAGCAGCTAACTAAAACCGGTACTGGCATCACATCAGTACCAGATCAATAACTGAACTCTACTAGTTTGCGACTCCAGCTTTCAGTTAACAAAGCACCTTGTTATTCTGATACTGAGCTCATTTTTGTTTTTTTTCCCCTAGATCCTGTACTGCTTGCCTGCCAGCACACCTGCCTAGCTGTTCCCGTTATACCACCAAACTGCCCACCGAATTCTTCAGACACTATCGAACACTCCATCTCACTGACGATAAACTCTTGCTATCACTGCAAGTTTGGCTTCCGTCTCTGTGCTTGGGTCTCCCGTTACCCCAGAACCTTAACAAATACAATATGTCGTTTACAGTCTAAAAATGGATCATCTTAAATGTGGAATTGCTAGTTGTAAATGAAATCTTTTTATCTGGGCCATACAGTGGGGTTTCTGCTACTTTGGACTAGTTCTGGCCCAAACTGTTCTCTGATCTGACAAGTGAATTCAATTTGGGGTGGATCAGTTTCACGAAATTGGGCCGAAATTTGCATTACATCTGGCCCATGTCCACTTCAGTTATATTTTGCTTTCTGGGAATCTGGACTACATCTTGTCCAGTACTGGCCCAGATTGGGTAACGCGTGCCATTTTCGGGCCATACATTAATGTTGTGTCTGCTACTTTGGACCAGTTCTGGCACAAAACTGTTTGCTGATCTGGCAAGTGAACCCATACTGAGTTTGGCCCATTGTTTAAAAAAAAAAAAAAAAAAAAAAAAAAACACTTGGGCGGCTCCGTTTCACGAAAATGGGCCAAAATTGGCTGTACATCTGGCCCATGTCCGCTCCAGTTCAATTTTGCTATCTGGGAAGTGTCTTGGCCGGACAATGGGTGGTATTCATGTAATACTCTTCCTTATCACTAGGTGTCAATAGGTAACTAATTACTTTGTTTAGTAATGTGTATGAGGTAAGAGTGGAATTGGGGCTAGCGGCTAGCTAGCGGAACTATAACGGTGACAGCGATGTAAGAGGTTTGAGGAAAGATGTTAAAAAGGAAAGATGCCAACTCAGAACTGGACAATGGACAAAATTGGTGATCAAAAGGAAGCAAAGACTTTCCTCTCGAAGAGTATCTCTTGTCTGAGGCAATTAGCAAAACAAGCAAATCTTTTATTGGGATTTACACTGGACTGTAAAGAAGAACTAAGCATAGAGGGATTAACTTTTATTGGGGATGCAGTGATACCTACTACAATAGAAAAAGGCCTGGTGTCACACTGAGTGACTAAAAATATGATGACAAAATGTGGTTTTCTTTGTGTTTCTGTGAATCCTATTCAATAAATGACATTAAATTGTTAATATAGGCTACAGAAATTATTTTTTACATCTTTGCTGGTGGTGTGCTTTAGGATTTTTTAAATAAAAAAGGTTTGCCGTGGCTCATGAAAGGTTGAAAAACTGCTGTCCGGGGCTCGTATTTAACTCATTACCAGGCAATGAGTTAAATACTATGAAATAAATAAATATGTTTTAATTAGGAAACCAACTTCGACGACGTGACAATAACCAAAAATCAACTGAAAATTACTAAAAATGGACTTAAATTAACTTAATTAACAAAAATTAAAAATTAAAGTGACACATAAATGCATCAAGCCATAATCAACAGAGACCTATAAATGTCACCAAACCATAGGCGGAGTTTGACTTTTGAGGCAGGGGGGGCACAACATGTTGATGACCCCAAAACGCAGTGTCAGCAATAAAATTCACTTACAAGAATATATATAATAATAAGTTTACAATGAGCATTTTTTGTTTCCAATCATTCTTAAGGGGAATTCTAAATCAGGATGCTTAGGCAATACATTTCGCCAAGATCGTCATCCATTTGAATATGGTACGCCCGCCGGTGTCGTGCCAATGTAGTTATCCCAGTCAAAAATTGTACCCCCTGGGCAGAGCCATATGGAGATAGATTTTTTTTAATTATTCAATCAAATAAAAAAAGTTCCTTAAATACAAAAAAAGTTCCTTCAATCAAAATATGTATTTTCCAATCAAAAAAAAAAAGTCGCTTCAATCAAAAAAAAAAAAAAAGTGTTTGAATGCAAAAATACAACAAAACCACCAGGAAGTTAACCAGGAATGCCCCAAAAATCAATAGGAAAAGGGAAGTGATCTTGGAGTGTCCCCAAAACATTTTTTGCTTGTTATTTATTCCACATTGAGATGGATTTATCTGCCCTTCACTTTCCTACTCTTTAGATTTTTTTCCCCTGCTATTAACACATTTTATCAGCTGGCATGTACGGTTATAAGTGTAATTCATTTGAACTAATGAATTTTACATTTTATGTCAGTCCACTGCAAATGGATAGGACATTTACTAGTGACGAACTAATTTCCATTCACAACAGAAGGATGAAAAGAGCCACATGATCGGACGTCTATCACCGTCAATGGCACTGAAAAAGTTGAGGCATTCCAGGTCGAGAGATTCCTCTGCATACAAATTGCTACATGGTAAATGCAACTTTTTATCCAGTGACAACACATTTGATGGCATCTTTAAATTTATAACATCATTTGTCTTTTGAGTGGCTAAAAAAGGACCCACCCACAAAGACAGCAGAGGAAAGAGAAAGCACTAGAAATAGTTCACGATGATGGACGATACGCTCATATCTAAACATCACATTAATTCTCTAGCCCCAGCGCGATGACGGCCCCAAGGACGCTCCAAGCGCCAGAAAAAACAACAACAAAAAAACAGAGGTACAATTCTTGAAGAGGAGGACACACCAGTTACTAAACGCAGAGGTGCCAGATTGGCTGGTGTAGCTCCAGGAAATGAAGAGCTGAGAGCTAAAGACGGAGGCAGAGGAGGCCAGTGGAGCGAGAAGAGCACGAGAGGACGGGCATTAAGGAAAGCAGAGGGGGAGGACGAATCTGAGACACAGAGCCACTGGAGAAAAACACAATTCACAGAGTGGCTCAAGAGGGGACTGACTGGAGGGCATTTTAAACAATACAACAAGAAAACTTTCGAATTTACCAAGAATTTTCCGCCAGGCATTTGTCTAGGATACCCTTGGCTGGATAGGAACATGTCTTTGTCAGCTATCCAAGTCCATTGAATCTTAAAGAAGGGCAATATTACTGGTACATCTTTATGGTATGATATGAAGTGACAATACGCACTATCACAATACGTTATGTTCAGTTTCCAATGTATTGTGTAAATATTTTTTTAAGAAACTTCATTATTATCAATATACATTTTCTGGGGGATTGTTCCTCAATGATGCCATCCGACAATGTGATGTCACAAGTCAAGGTCACACATACAGTGGGGCAAATAAGTATTTAGTCAACCACTAATTGTGCAAGTTCTCCCACTTGAAAATATTAGAGAGGCCTGTACTTGTCAACATGGGTAAACCTCAACCATGAGAGACAGAATGTGGAAAAAAAAACCCAGAAAATCTAATTGTTTGATTTTTAAAGAATTTATTTGCAAATCATGGTGGGAAATAGGTATTTGGTCAATACCAAAAGTTCATCTCAATACTTTGTTATGTACCCTTTGTTGGGAATAACGGAGGCCAAACATTTTCTGTAACCCTTCACAAGCTTTTTACACACTGTTGCTGGTATTTTGGCCCATTCCTCCATGCAGATCTCCTCTAGAGCAGTGATGTTTTGGGGCTGTTGTTGGGAAACACGGACTTTCAACACCCTCCTCACCCCGTGGCGTCAAAATGATAACAAGACCGGTGGGCAAAAATCCCAGAACCACACGGGGGAACCTAGTGAATGACCTACAGAGAGCTGGGACCACAGTAACAAAGGCTACTATCAGTAAAACAATGCGCCTCCAGGGGCTCAAATCCTGCACTGCGAGACGTGTCCCCCTGCTGAAGAAAGTACACTTCCAGGCCCGTCTGCGGTTCGCTAGAGAGCATTTGTATGATCCAGAAGAGGACTGGGAGAATGTGTTATGGTCAGATGAAACCAAAATTGAACTTTTTGGTAGAAACACAGGTTCTCGTGTTTGGAGGAGAAAGAATACTGAATTGCACCATACCAACTGTGAAGCATGGGGGTAGAAACATCATGCTTCGGGGCTGCTTTTCTGCAAAGGGACCACGACGACTGATCTGTGTAAAGGAAAGAATGAATGGGGCCATGTATCGAGAGATTTTGAGTGAAAATTTCTTTCCATCAGCAAGGGCATTGAAGATGAGACATCTTTCAGCATGACAATGATCCCAAACACACAGCCAGGGCAACAAAGGAGTGGCTTCGTAAGAAGCATTTCAAGGTCCTGGAGTGGCCTAGCCAGTTTCCAGATCTCAACCCCATAGAAAATCTGTGGAGGGAGTTGAACGTCCGTTTTGCTCAACGACAGCCCCAAAACATCACTGCCCTAGAAGAGATCTGCATGGAGGAATGGGTCAAAATACCAGCAACAGTGTGTGAAAAGCTTGTGAAGAGTTACAGAAAACGTTTGGCCTCCGTTATTGCCAACAAAGGGTACATAACAAAGTATTGAGATGAACTTTTGGTATTGACCAAATACTTATTTTCTACTCTAATTTGGAAATAAATTCTTTAAAATTCAAACATTGTGATTTTGTTTTTTTCCCCCACATTGTCTCTCATGGCTGAGGTTTACCCATGTTGACAATTACAGGCCTCTCTGATATTTTCAAGTGGGAGAACTTGCACAATTAGTGGTTGATTAAATACTTATTTGCCCCACTGTATGTGTGATTTGAGTTTGAATCAAACGAATTTTGGTTGGTGAAATTCATTTTTTCGTTCATCAAATGGACAGCTTATCCTCAAGAGTGTTGCGGGGTGGTGGAGCCTGTCCCAGCTAACAACGGGCAAAAAGCATTATACACCCTAAACTGGTTGCCAGCCAATCAAAGGGCAGAGAGACAGACAATTTGGAAAAGAGAAAGAATCTGGAGTTTTCAACCAGCTTACCGTGCATGTTTTTTGAATGTGAGAGGAAGCCGGAGTACCCAGATAGCAAAATATACCTGGAGCGGACATGGGCCGCCGCAATCCGCCCCAGCGTCTCTTTGAAGAATGACCCAAACTCAATAAGGAGTCACTTGCCGGATCAGCAACCAGTTTTGGGCCAGAATTGGTCCAAAGTAGCAGACACGACATTAATGTATGGCCCGAATATGGCACACGTTACCCAATCTGGGCCAAAACCGTTTTCAGTATTAAATGTCCAATGTATCATACTGTAATGTGTTTATATTGCAAATTAAATTTGTCTATTAGCATTAATGAAGTTTTTTCATGCCATTTATTAATGCTAACATATCAATGCAACATACAACAATAATACAACATTGTTTTTCACAAATTACAAGCAACTTCACATTATAGATGACATTTTTAGAATGTATACAACATATCATATTTGTTAAGGTTCTGGGGTAACGGGGGACTTAATTCATTGACGATGAGAGGGAGTGGTAGATAGTGTCCAAAGAATCCGGTGGGCAGTTTGGTGATAGAACAGGTGAACGGGCAGGAAGATGTTTTGCCAGGCAAGCAGTACAGGATCTAGGGGTGCGGAGGAAACACAAAAATTAGATCAGTATCAGAATTACAAGATTCTTTGTTAGCTGAAAGTCCCATACCTGTAGGTGAGTTGTTAATCTGGCGATGATTTGAGGCCAAGGACCGGTTTAAGTAAGCTGCTGACGATGATCAGCAGTCGCCTGCTATTTGGGTACCCACTAGTGGTGTGGAAAATAATCGATATGGATTGTGGTCGAGATAAAAAGGTGCGCGACGCGAGTGTATTGATTCATTCAGTGTATATCGGTGCAAAGACGGCGTAAAATCAAGATATATTTGTTCGCTGTGTTTTCATCGGTAATCTTCAATGTTTCATCGATATTTACCACTGCATTCTGTCCTTTTTTCCGAGGTGTCTTGAATGGACCATCACTATTTTGTGATTTGTTTCAATACGGACGGAAGCCGTAGACAGGGCACACACACTCTCTCTGTTAGCTAGTGCTACAAGTTAACATGGCGGAGGGTAGCAGCAGTGGCGCTGAAGCGGATCAGATTTTCAATGCACCCTCAAAGTTCAAATATGTCGTTTGGCAGTACTATGGATTTTACAACAAAGATGGCAGACTTGATAAGACTCGCGTTATTTGTAAAGAATGCAGCGCTTCTAAACCTTACAACGGCAGCACAACAAACATGGGAACTCACTTGAAGAGACAGTATGGTATCGGGCTAACAACAAGACTGGTGAGAAGAACGAGAAGATAACTGATTATTATGGCAAGAACAGTAAAGCTACTACTTTTCCAGCGAGCGCTACCCGTGCTAAAGAGATAACTGAGGCCATTGCATTTTCCATCTGCAATGACATCCAGCCTCATAATGTTGTTGAAGGAGAAGGCTATTCTATTAGACTATAAGGTATTAGAACCCAGATACAAAATACCAGATAGGTCGACTTTCACAGAAGTCCCTGCTCTGTATGAAAAAGTAAAAACGGAGATGACTGCGTCACTGCGCAATGCTGTCAGAGTTAGACCTAATTGTGAAAGGTTATTATTTGTTATAGTTTTTTATGTATGGACATTGCACTTAAGACAGGTTCATACTACAAGTCTTTATGCACGAATCCAATTTTTTTGTGTTTTTCCGACTCGAGTGAGGCATTAACTTGACGGTCTGAACGTGATAAGTCGCATAGAACTGGACCATTTCAAATCCGATCTGGGTCACTTTCGTATGTGGTTCAAATCCGATCTGGGCCACATTTTTCCATAATGTCGTGGCTGGCTGTACTGTCAAGTCTCCCAAATCGGAATTCATGCAGCAATATCAAAGCGCGAGAGAGATGCTACGGTAGCGGTACAGCTGTGCGTTATTAGCGCCTAGCTTGCATTGAACACGGCTTTTGGGGAAGGGCCAGGCTTGACAACAGTCATAAAAAAAATAAAAATGGATTGAGGATAAGCCTGAGAATGATCAGTTTTCTCTCTCCTCTATATGAGCAATATTTCAACATTGCTACACGGCCGAGAGTCGGGGCAAACTGCCCGTATGTGTGTGTGACATGCACGGACAGTGCATGCTATCGATCCGTATAAACGTTGACTATAAGCCTAAAAGAGGATTATTTATGTCCGTTATTTGTGTCCTCTTTTTGAAAAGCAAAATATGATATCCCTGGAATGACGGATGACAGCCAGCATGTGTGGCCATTTGTTTTGATGCTTCTGCGCATGCGGGTCTTCTTGCTCAGCGCGTGTCGGACTGCGAATTAGTGCGCATGCGTTATATTTGAATGGTCTCAATTGACAAAGGCAGTCTGAACGGGCACGCCAAAAAAACAGATATGACAAAAAAATCGGATTTGTGCATTGAGACCTGTAGTATGAACCTAGCCTCTGTGAGAGTGGTCAGTTTACAGCAGATGTCACTGCCAAGTTTTTTGTATTCTTCTTTTCACAAGCAGTTGTGATTTGTTAAAGATAGACCTAATTGTGAAAGGCCATTATTTGTTATTGTTTTTCATATTACTATTTGGGATATAGGTGGACATTGCACTTAAGACACTCAGTGAGAGTGGTCAGTATACAGCAGATGCCACTACCAAGTTGTTTGTCGTTTTCTTTGCACATGCAGTTGTGTGCATTTCATATTAGGTTTTGTCTGGCAAACAGGGATGTAGACATTGCAAAGTATTACTTTAAGTCACTCATTAAGACTGATTAATGTTATTGTACCGTTTACACGTTTAAGCTATCGTTATTTGTTTTGTTTTACTCTTATATTAATAAACCAAAGCCTTTTGTAACATTAATTGCCATCTTATTTTTTGTTTGTTTGCTTGCTTAGTAGATAAAATGCGATATATATTATTGCTTCACACTGAATCGCATTTGATTGAACTAATTTATCAAAAAGCACCACAAACAGGTGTATCGCACTTTATCGAAGTGCATCACATCGTATCGGGAACAGGTTGTACTGTATCATATCAAATTGGGATGGAGGGTGAATCATATCGCATCGTATCGAAAACATGGATTAATTGTAAGTATCGTATCGGGCAGGGATTTGTGTATCGCAAATTATATCGTATCGCTGGCAGGAAATCGAGATGCATATCTAATCGCCACAGTAATGGAGATCCACACCCCTAGTACCCACACTGCAAAACCAAACCTACTTCCTTAAAACGAATTAAATTCCCTTGTTTTCAGTGTAAATCTACGAGAAATGAGTTATCTACCAGTGCTTCAAGTGCACTTAGATTTCTTGAAATATGGATAATAGCTTGCTGAAATTTTTTTCCCTTGATTTAGGTGAAAAATGACCATCTTTTAGATGTACGGCTGAAGAAGAACAAATAGTAATACAGGCTTCCCCCGTATATTAAAAATCGTGGCGCTGCGCCACACCAAAATAAAAGGTGCCACACTTTGCAAATGAGATTTTTTTTTTTTTTTGGAAAATCTTCTAATTATTAATTTGTATTATTCAACATGACGTCTAAATGGACACAAGAAGCTCATTTTTATGCATAAATCGTCTGAAATAGCACGACAAACATAAATTGTTCCTTTACACGCTTTATTTTGAAAAGCGCATCCGTTCTCCTACTGAAAGTTTGCGCCTCGAGTACATCGGTACGGGGATTGAAATGGGGAAAAAAATCCACAGAGAGGCATTTGAAGTTAGGAAATTTACTTCTGTCTTATACTGTAAAAACGACCTTAATATTGACATTGACGTAACGTTTAAGTTCTTTATGGCGTGTCTTTGACCCGAATCGTCGCCTCCTAGCATAGCATTTGCTCGGCGCTGACGTCACTCGTAATTTCAGATGAGGATTTCGAAGTACAGTTTTTTGGAAAGACAAATGTTCCTGAATACGAGGGTCCGCTAACAAAATG
This sequence comes from Corythoichthys intestinalis, assembly GCF_030265065.1. Taxonomy (NCBI): domain Eukaryota; kingdom Metazoa; phylum Chordata; class Actinopteri; order Syngnathiformes; family Syngnathidae; genus Corythoichthys; species Corythoichthys intestinalis. The sequence goes on from NC_080411.1 coordinate 35,298,597, forward strand.
ACAATTATTGTTGTGGTGATCTGGACCGTCGCGTTCCTAAATAATTAATTAGCGTCTGAAGCTAATTAAATATTTCAGAACGGGAGGCTCACGCTCCCCAGTTACGAAGATATTAGCTCTCACATTCTGAGGAGTAGAAATAAAGAAATGGTTATGGCAAGCGGTGTATTTTAATGTTTATATAAAGTTTTCAAATGAGGCAAGATCACAGCTGGAGACTAAGATCAGGAAAGTGCACAGTTCGGTGTAGGAGAACTCTCAACTAAGAAAAAAAGAAAAACAGAGAATCTAGCAGGGACCCAACATGGACAGAAATGGCAAAGTTCAAGCCGTGGCTGTACCACACAAATCAAGATGACTGTTAAGAATCCTGTACCTATTATTTTTAATAGCCATAAATTCATAAATGTATTATTTTACCTTAAATTCTGGTGTTGAAAAAGGTTCATTGTCTATAAACTATAGAGATTATTATTATTGTCTATAACCTGGCATATTCCTTATACAAAAAATTACAAGACAGATGGCGCATTTACATTGAAAGAAGTATTTTTCATCTCATTGAAACAAATCATGAAATGAATTTGCACTAACAATCAGAAAAATAACTCCAACAAAGACTTCAGTTTGAACTGATGTTGGATTGACTAATGTAAATTAGACATATTTGATTTTCTTATTCCTGTGTAGGTGAAGACAGACTTGAGAATCAGGGGGACAATCTTGCAGCACGCCTCACTAAAAATGGACCATTTATTGCTGATTTCCCTTTTTATTTATTTTTATTTTTTATGTCCAGGAAAATCAAATATTCGCAGGCAGGATGCAAACTTTGCAAAGGTTAAGGTTCTTAGAAAAAACATAAATGTCAAAAAAATCTTATTTGTCATGATATGAAACAAATTCGCCGCGGCACATGATGGTGTTGTCCGACTGACTCGGCCCACCACCACCACAGCTTCAAAAAATCCTAGGGGAAACACTGTAATATTTACTTAAAGTGGAATAATCTGATGCATTCATCTGTTAAGTAGACTTTAACACTCAAAACAAGATGGATAACATTACTTGACTAGATTTAGATATAAATTTGCAGTGTAGAGAGAATCCACGCAGGCACGGGGAAAACATGCAAACTCCACACGCACTGCAAATTTATGTCTTAATCATATTATTTTTCTTGAATCTAGTCAAATGATTTTCTCCATCTTGCTTTGAGTGTTAAAGTCTAGTTAGAACAGGAATAGGAGGTGCTAATGAGTGAGTTTAAAAGGGGATATATTGAGGGTGAAATCTTTTGTACTTCAGGGCTTCTGGTATAAACCTACATATGTTTTCACCTTGATGGCTAATAGTCATAAGAAAAAGAAAAACGCCCCAATTTTAAAAAGGCCATAAAAACCACTCATGTACATAAAAGGTATACAGTAAATATTTCATTTGGCATCTCAAAACTGACAAAAAAAATTGGTTGCTACCATTGTTGTGTGATCACTGCATCTCATCTGTTGGCCCCATTTTCCAAAAATTTTAACTTGCTTATTTTTCTGCACTGAAGAATCCATTAGAAATAAATGCAAATAGTTTTATACCTCATCACCTGCTTATTTTGAAAGCCATTCCCACAAATAAATGTATTTATTACCACATCATTGACTTCACCATGGCCTCCCATTACTGATGTTACATATTTCACGCAAGCAACACGATGATTATCCATGGTCATAGCCAGCACCTGCCACTTTTTTTTAATGCATCTCATGGCTCATTTACGTGTTCTGTACCTCATACTGGGGCATGCTATTATGACTTAAAGTGGAAATGAGTGCGAGTCTTTCAAGTTAACTTCATGAACAAGATAAATGCAAATTCATAGCCATCAACTATGATAGACATCCAATTACAGTGGGGAAAATAAGTATTTAGTCAACCACTAATTGTGCAAGTTCTCCCACTTGAAAATATTACAGATGCCAGTAATTATCAACATGGGTAAACCTCAACCATGAGAGACACAATGTGGAAAAAAAACTGAAAATCACATTGTTTGATTTTTAAAGAATTTATTTGCAAATCATGGTGGAAAATAAGTATTTGGTCAATACCAAAAGTTCATCTCAATACTTTGTTATGTTCCCGTAGTAGGTAATAACGGAGGCCAAACGTTACGTTTTCTGTAACTCTTCACAAGCTTTTCACACACTGTTGTTGGTATTTTGGCCTATTCCTCCATGCAGATCTCCTCTAGAGCAGTGATGTTTTGGGGCTGTCGTTGGGCAACACGGACTTTGAACTCCCTCCACAGATTTTCTATGGGGTTGAGATCTGGAGACTGGCTAGGCCACTCCAGGACCTTGAAATGGTTCTTACGAAGCCACTTCTTTGTTGCCCTGGCTGTGTGTTTGGCATCATTATCATGCTGAAAGACGCAGCCACGACATTGCTGATGGAAGGAAATTTTCACTCAAAATCTCTCGATATATGGCCTCACCCATTCTTTCCTTTACACAGATCAGACGTCCTGGTCCCTTTGCAGAAAAACAGCCCCAAAGCATGATGTTTCCACCTCCATGCTTCACAGTGGCCATGGTGTTCTTCGGATGCAATATGTTGTTCTTTCTCCTCCAAACACGAGAACCTGTGTTTCTACCAAAAGTTCTATTTTGGTTTCATCTGACCATAACACATTCTCCCAGTCCTCTTCTGGATCATCCAAATGCTCTCTAGCAAACCGCAGACCGGCCTGGACGTGTACTGGCTTCAGCAGTGGGACACGTCTGGAAGTGCAGGATTTGAGTCCCTGGCGGCGCATCGTGTTACTGATAGTAGCCTTTGTTACTGTGGTCCCAGCTCTCTGTAGGTCATTCACAAGGTCCCCCCGTGTCGTTCTGGGATTTTTGCTCACCGTTCTTGTTATCAATTTGACGCCTAGGGGTGAGATCTTGCATGGAGCACCAGATTGATGGAGATTATCAGTGGTCTTATATGTCTTCCAATTTGTAATGATTGCTCCCACAGTTGATTTCTTTACACCAAGCGTTTTACCTATTGCAGATTGTTTTCCCAGCCTGGTGCAGGTCGACAATGTTTTTCTCTGGTGTCCTTCGACACCTCTTTGGTCTTGGCCGTAGTGGAGTTTGGACTGTGAATGACTCAGCTTGTGGACAGGTGTCTTTTATACCGAAAATGAGTTAAAACAGGTGCCATTAATACAGATAACGAGTGGAGCCTCGTTGGACCACATTAGAAGAAGTTAGACCTCTTTGACAGCCAGAAATCTTGCTTGTTTGTAGGTGACCAAATACTTATTTTCCACTCGAATTTGGAAATAAACTCTTTAAATATCAAACAATGTGATTTTCTGTTTTTTTTTCTTCTTTTTTTCTCCACATTCTGTCTCTCATGGTTGAGGTTTACCCATGTTGAAAATTACAGGCCTCTCTAATCTTGCACAATTGGTGGTTGACTAAATACTTATTTGCCCCACTGTATTTAGCATCCAAGTCTTCTGTTTTGAGTTTAAATGAGAGTCACTACTGGACGTCCAATTCATTTGAACTTGTAGGGTTGGCAACAAATGAATGAATGTCAGCCCTCCAAATTCAAATGGATTGGACGTCGTTTATGGTTTTTCCTATTTTCCTCATTTCAACTATGTTAGTTTTTGTGTTGGTTTTCTCCTAGTGTGACTTGTCCCTGTGATTGCCCATTGATATCACCTGTTGTACCTCCTAGTGTATCCTCCAATCTGCATCCTCCTGTGCTCACCTGTTCCTCTTGGCGTCGTTACCCCTTGTCTGTGTGTGTGTGTTTATAAGCTCCCAGTTTCTTTTCACTCCTTGTTGCATCATTGTTTATGTCAACGTCGATGTCGAAGTCCTGTCCAAGCCCTCATGTATTAGTTCCTCCGATAAAGTAAGTTTTGTTTGAACCTTGCATTTTTGATCCCCAGTACTTTTGGTTGTACTTTGTGCTTTTGTTAGTTCTTATTAAAACGTTTTTTGAGTTCACCGCCACCTGCCTTGCTGCCTTTTGTTTCCCTGCATTTGGTCCCACACCACCTGCCTGCCCGGTTTCCCTGAAAAACTAAAAATGTTTTATTTTTTTGCCTGCAAAAACGGCAAAAAAAAAATAAAATAAAATAAAATAAAAATTAAATCCTTTGCTTCCACACCCTCCCAGGTTAAAATGGGTTGGACATCTGTTACTGTCAATGGCAGACATTCTCAAATGCATCATGCATGCCAGTGTCCTATTGAACCATCAGGAATTATAATAGACGTCAAATTACCAAAATTAATATTTTAACTTCACTAAACAGAACGAAGACTTCCATGCATCAAATTTTCCAGTGATATTTGTTTACAATTTCATTACGCCACAATGAAGAGAAGTTACTTTTGCAAACCTTTTTTTGGAAGAAGGAAAAAAAATCAATTCACTGCTATTTAATTAAAGGCCAAAGCTTGTATTACGTCAAGCTGATCTCCGTGTGTGCCGCAAGCCCCATGCGTTGTCGAGTGTTTACGTATGGGGAAATTCTTTGGCATTGTTGGCCTTTATTTGGACGAGTGACCTTTTTAACATGCTTGCAATCGGAAGCCATCGTGTTTTCAAAATGAAAAAAAAAGAGAAAGGTTTTGTGAAAATGCCACACAGCACCGTATAATGAGGCTGTAATAGGGGGGTCATTAGCAATGTCTCCCAAATACTGACGTGCCTGCTCAAAGAAACTCAAAAACATTAACCAGGACTGACCACTCTTTGGAATTTAATCATCTAAGTATTACAATTCAACATCATCTTTTCATTTTTCCTCACCTTGGTCGACATACTTTCTTCCACTCTCCCTCAGCTTAAGTTTCTGTAACAGTTAGACCAGTTACGAAGTTATACTGTGGCAATTCACTTTAAGAACTGTTCATGCAACTTCAAAATGGGAATGTGTGTATGCTCCAATTAAAATACTCAAATTGTTACACAGAATTGAAGCGGGTTTACCTATGACTTCATAATGTGACTTTCCACCCTCTAGTCTTCCTTCCGCCACTGACTCATTCCCATGACTAAGTTTTTTTTTTTTTTTATGGAAGGGAGGTGTTGACACAAGACACCCAGAGGTGCTCTGTATGTTGCCACTCTCCTCAGAAGAGACTAATAAGTGTGAAAACTCCCATTGCTCACTTCCATTTTTATTTTGTTCATTTGTCCAATCAATAGTGCAGAGCCAACACCTCTGCTGTGAAACCACATAGCTATGGAGGTGGTATTTTATTGTGTTTCTGTGCTTGCAAAGTGAGCGAGAAGGCTTGTTGCTGCCTTTCTGGTCTAAGCTATTGTCCACATTTTTGTGGTTGTCTCGATTTTCTATCAACCAGAAATAATAGAAAACAAGGTAACCACTGAATCATAATGCTCTGACCCTTGTCTTTGGTAAAGTTTTCTGTAATGAACCTCTGTAATCCGTCATGAAAGAAGCTGGCCTTTAGAGCAGTGGTTCTTAACCTTGCTAAAGGTACCGAACCCTACAAGTTTCACATGTGGATTCACTGAACCCTTCGGAATAAGATAATGGTAAAATTTAAAACCAATCTATCTCAGCTAGCAAGCTAATAATTTAGCGAAATCCTAATTAAAAATCTTCTCATTTTGACAGCATGTTTTATAAACAGGTCAAAATATGAGACCAAGCTGCCCATTGGTCTGTTGTATTCCCTCATACCAAGTGTGAGTAAACCTTCCACTGAACAAACCATTTCCTTCTCCCATCAGATCGAAGACTAGCAGTTAAAAGAAATGGATCAAGCCTGTAAATTGGGAGCAAACCAGTCCAAACCTGGTCTAAAAAGCCACTTTGCTAAGATTTATTCAGCGTATTAAATAGGGCTTTGCATTTCTTTACCTTCGCTGAACCCCTTAAACTTACTCACCGAACCCCTGGCGTTCAGTCGAACACCAGTTAAGAACCACTGATTTAGAGCAATTATACTTATACTACCCACAATTACAGTATGTGAACAGCAGTGGCGGATACAGGTCTTTCAATGAGGGGAAGCTCAAAGTGTGTCCTTCTGTGAGTGTTTTGTGATTGAGGGGCTCACCGGCACCCGCTACTTAGTAGGGAAAGAAACTAGACTGCCAAAAGTCAAGTCTCGAAACACAAGTAGCTAATAAAGAAAAAACAGCAGAAATAATCTCGATTTTTCGCTATTCGTTTTTAACAATGCAAGTGTCGCTAGGATGATGATGAAAGTCTCCAGTTCAACTCAGAACAACAGAATGAAAATTCAAAAAATGCCTCCTGCGGATTTTAATACGACAAGATCACCGATTTAGTCATTTCCCTGTCAATCTAAAAGGGATTCAGCTTCAGCGAGGTCATCCAATCATCATGCAGAGAAGCAGAATATCCGGGCCAGGTCTTAATCAGATTATTTTTCTTAATTGCGTCAAATAGTTTTCTCCATCTTGTTTTGAGTATTAAAGAATACAGATTAATGCTTCAGACTATTCCACTTACTTTAAGTAAATATTACCGTATTGGCCCGAATATAAGATGGCCCTGATTATAAGACGACCCCCTCTTTTTCAAGACTCAAGTTTGAAAAGAGACTTTTTGAACAAATTAATTCTTATACAGAATATAATTACAGTACATCCGAAACAAATGATTATAACAATATATTTGAAAGAAAAAGCATGTTATTTTGCCTCATTTAAATCTTAATATCTGAACATTTAAATATGTAAACTAAAGTGCAATCACATTCGTAAATGAATGGCTTCTGGTTTTTGAAATGTAAATAAACCAATCTATTGTGATAAAACAACAAAATTGCAATAACTGCTTTGACCATCAAAGTGAAGTCTAACTGTAACTGTAGTATTGAAACAAATCTGAATAAGGAAAAACATTGCAATAAAATAATGCAAACTGGTTAAACTTGAGAGTAGCTGATATCTGTCATGACAGAACATCGCTTCAATGATATCTGGCGCCATCTAGCGTTGTGAATGGGTATAATGTCTAGACTGCGAATATAAGACGACCCCCTCTTTTTCAGTCTTATTTCAATGCAAAAAACACCGTCTTATATATGGGCCAATACGGTACTATTTGTTCTTATTAAGCTCATACATCTAAATGTTGGCCATTTTTCACCTAAATCACGAAAAATGTCCTTTCAAATAATGTTTTGAACAATATCCCTTATTGAATTGAGAACATTTCTGACAAGCTTTTATTTTTTTTAAGATTGAATATACTGATGCATTGCTTAAAATAAATCTGTTATGCTTATTTTCAGCTAGCTATTTTTCTCTTTTTGGGAAATTTGAGTAAAATTTTGTGGAAGCACTGGCAGATATTATCACTTATTTCTAGTTGATTTACACTGAAAACAAAGGAATTTAACTAATTTTAAGAAGGTGTGTTTTGCAGTGTGCCCATACAGTAGATCCCCAAAGATACAGAGTGCCCGATAGGCGGGATAAACTAGCCTTTAGCCAATGACTCTTTTTGTTCTGTTGTAGTGGAAAAATGTACTCCTAACTCTGGACAAGCACTGCTTCCACACTGTTTCAATGACTGTGAAGCTGTGCTAATGAATGAAAAGCAAGCCACATCGTAACCAATGATAAGTTAATTCTCAACAAAAGCTGAGCGCGTTGTAGCGCATGTTTAGTCAATGACATGTACACACAACAGTATACTTTTGATCACTTATTTTATGACATTTTGAGGGAAGCTGAGCTTCCCTTGCAGGCTTAGAGCAATCGCTTCTGACAAACAGTTATGCATAGCGTATGTTGGAGGGACAACACAAACAAATGGTAGCATAGGCTTCCATTCATAGCTAATTCAAACGCTAGTACTGACAAATGTTCAATCTATATTACTCGCATATGCCAATCCGATAGATGCATCTTCATTCATCGAGATGACAATTTTCAATATATTACAGAGCTTTATTTATTGCCAGTGTTACGGCACTAGGCCGTAGTTCTGTCACTCTCCCTCATTTTCTCTCCCCAGGTCGCCCAGCTGCTGCTAATTGTCATCAGCCCTGTATATAAGACTGGCCGGCCAGCCTGACGGGCGCTGGATACTGCCTGCTGCCAGCTAAACAATTTGGGTTCAGTTATGTTTTTGTTAGTTATGTTGCCAATTATTTTTCTGTAACTACTTGCTTTTGCACATTTTGATTTTTGTTTGGAAATAAAATTGTTTTTTTCTGTTTGCTACAACCCCCGCTCAGCGCCATCATTTGTACCACGCCCGGCCAAGTTTTTTTCTCCGTTATGGTGCCGTTGGCACATAACAGCCAGGATTGAACAACTGTCCTGATGTGTAGCTAGCAGCCAGTAAGCTAGCAAGCAATGGTAAAATGAGTTTTGTGTGTTTATAGTTAATTAGCATTAAAGTATTAATACTACTAATAGTCTTGGAAGCTACTAGTAATAGTAATACATTTTTTTTAATTGAATATCTACAGTGGTTTGAAAAAGTATCTGAACCTTTTGGAATTTCTCACATTTCTGCATAAAATCACCATCAAATGTGATCGGATCTTTGTTAAAATCACACAGTTGAAAATGCAGTGTCTGCTTTAACTAAAACCACACAAAGATTTATAGGTTTTCATATTTTAATAAGGATAGCATGCAAACAATGACAGAAGGGGAAAATAAGTAAGTGAACCCTCTACCTTAGGAGACTTAAAGAGCAACTGAAACCAATTTTACCAAACATTTTAAATCAGGTGTGTGCCCAATCATTGATGCATGGTTTAAAGCTGCCCTGCCCACTGTAAAACATGCACCTGGTAAGAAATGTCTTGATGAGAAGTATTGTCTGATGTGCACCATGGCTCGGTCAAAAGAGCAGTCTGAAGACCTGCAATCACAAGGATTGTTGATTTGTATAAAGCTGGAAAGGATACAAAACCATCTCTGGATGTTCATCAATTGACAGTCAGAGAAGTTGTCAGAAATGGAGAAAGTTTGGCACTGTTGCTTTTCTCCCAAGGAGTGTCCCTCCACCAAGTATGACGCCAAGAGTTCAGCACAGAATACTCAGAGAGGTTAAAAAAAAAAAAAAAAAAAAAAAAAAAACCCTAGAGTGTCTGCTAAAGACTTACAGAAATCACTGGCACAGTCCAATATCTTTGTGCACACATCAACTATATGTAAAACTATGGTCAAGAATGGTGTTCATGCGAGGACTCCACGGAGGAAGCCACTGCTATCTAAAAAAAATACATTGTTGCTCGTTTAATGTTCACAAAAAAGCACTTGGACACTCCACAGAGCTTTTGGCAAAATACTTTGTGAACTGATGAAACCAAAGTTTAATTGTTTGGGAGTAAGACACATCGTCATGTGTGGAGGAAAAATGGAACAGCTTACCAACATCAACACCTCATCCCCACTGTGAAGCATGGTGGAAGGAGCATCATGATTTGGGGCTGTTTGTTGCCTCAGGGCCTGGACAATTTGCAAACATTAATGGAGGAATGAATTCAAAAATTTATCAGGATATTTTGCAGGAAAATTAGATGCTGTCTGTCAGACGGTTGAAGTTAAAAAGAGGATGGATGCAGCAACAAGACAATACCAAAGCACGGAAGTAAATCAACTTCAGAATGGTTTCAGAAGAACAAAATACAAGTTCTGGAGTGGCCAAGTCAAAGTCCTAACTTGAAACCCATTGAGATGCTGCACCATGACCTAAATACAGCGATTCATGGCAGACATTCCAGGAATCTGACTGAACTACAGCAGTTTTTTAGAGAACAATGGGCCAAGATTAGTCCTGATCCATGTGCCACACTGATCTGCAGTTACAGGCAGTGTCTGGTTGAAGTGATTGCTGCCAAAGGAGGGGGGGAGCACAAAATATTAAATTTGATGCCTCACTTACTTATTTCCCCCCCTCTTCTCATTGTTTGCATACTATCATTAAAATATGAAAATACACCCAAACATTTATAGGTTTAGTAAAAGAAGACTTTTCATCTGTGCGATTTTGACAAAGATCAGATCACATTTGATGGCGATTTTATGCAGAAATGTGAAAAATTCCAAAATGTTCAGATACTTTTTTATGCCACTGTACTCTTTCACTGCCATTGACAGTTATAGACACCTCATCTATTTGATATGAGAGGAGTGGCTGTGAATGTTCATATTTCAGTGCCATTGACGGCGGTAGACATCCAATCGATTTTGACTGGGCGGGGCGAATGAACGTGTGTTAAAAAAAAAAAAAAAAAAAAAAAGAGGAACAAAAAATGTGTGTACACTGTCCCCCTTCACACCTGCATTGTGCACGTGAGAGTCGAGCACAGAGTTCACCTTCACAGTTCATTTCCAAGAAGCTACACGCAATTTTCACATTCTTGGGAGGTCATTCGTCAATGTTGCATTTAAATATTATTTTTCATTGTCTTCTACCATACATCATTACTGTTTAAACTCAGTTTTCTTATGTCATTCCGAAGTTAGCCCTTATCCAAGCCCATCTATTACAATAAAAGATTAATAAAGTAATACCTAATGGTGCCTGCATCTCTTATTTATGCCATTTTTCTAACTAGATTTCAATGACAGCTCAGTTTGTTGGGCCAAGCTCTGTTTATTTATTGATTCTTACTGCACTGCAGGGCCTCTTTTGCGTCATTTATTTTAATATGTTTTGGTAAAGAATCAGAAAGACATAGAACTATATAATTTGAAGTATTTCAAACCAAAAAAAAAAGTTCATGAAGTTTGCATGACAAGTTATACTTTAATGCACCTTAGTGTAATAATTAAGACATTAGGGTCAACACTGCTGCTGTCAGCATCAAATCTGACTCATCCCAGATGACTTTTCAGAGCACTATTAGCTCTCATCATCTGCTAACTAAAAAAATCTCTGGAGAAGGTCAGATATAATAAGCGTTCAAGTTTTTTCTTTGATAGCGCACCAAGAACGACAGTCAGCGGGTGGAACACTAAACTTGCAGTTGATCAAAAGCTTTTCACTAGAAAGACAATATTGATCTGAGATGAGACACGGTAGAACTCTCAAATGTACACTTTCCGTTTTTAAGGGAAGAGAAAAACGAGAAACTAAAAGCTCTTCTATTTTTTATGTCCTAGTACAGGGGTCCCCAACCGCCGGGCCGCGGACCGGTACCGGTCCGTGACGCATTTGGTACCGAGCCGCAAAAGAAATAATGATTTATTAAGGACTGCATAATGGCCTGTGCCCCTTAACACACCAGTATCCCTTTCTACTCTATATACAGTGGGGCAAATATGTATTTAGGCAACCACTAACAGTCATTCTAGAGTGGGGGGTAATTATTTCTGGGAAGAAATGTGATGCGCCTTCCCTACGTCAGACATTGTCATCCTGTAGTTTTACTACAGGATGGAATGTCGTCATAGAAATCCATTGACTGGACTGCTAGCAGTACATCTTGTTTTGTATATCTATGTGTGCTTGTCCTCGATGATAATGTCTGACGTAGGGAAGGCGCATCACATTTGTTCCCAGAAATAATTAGCCCCCACACTAGAATGAATGAAAAACAGACGTCTTTGGACAGATTTTTTACGGGGAAAGGGGCACCTGACGAGCCAAAGGATACACGAACTGCAAAGGAGTGGATTCGTGACCCGTTTATGAATAAAACGAGTGATTCAAGCATGTCTGTGCAACTGGAGGATCAATTTGTATCACAAATGACGGCGACCTTAATCGTACATTTGATACAACAACTCTACCGAGGTTCTGGTTTAAAGTCATTCCGGAATATCCTGACGTTGCGAGGAGAGCATTAAAAACCGTGCTACAATTTCCAACATCGTATCTTTGTGAAGCGGGCTTTCTCACTCTCCAATCACACTTGATGGGACCAACTCGTCTCAACGAAACAAGCTCAGGCCTCCCACTGATTCAGCGGGTGAGTTATTTTTTCCCTGCACTTAACACAACGGGGCTAAAAGCAAATGTTATTTTTATATTTGCTGTATTTTTCTGCTGCACATTGCCAGTGTTCTGACAAATTGTCCATGCGCGTGACGTTAAAAATGGCCGCAAATGCAGCGATTCAAAAGTAAACACTACAAACTTTCTTTAAAGAAAGGAATATTAACTTACGTTTGCTATGTTAGCTGCACACAACTGCACGCAGCTCTCTCACTTAATGACTTTGCCGTGTCGTTAAGCGTTGATTTACGCCATTTTCGTGTTGCACATGTATGTTTATGATGTAAATAGTTTTTTAGCACCGTTGGATAACATTGAGAGTCCGACTGAATATAAAAGAGGGCTTTTTGACCGCCACAAAAGCTTTGGGAGGAAAATTTTATAAGGGTGCAAAATTTGACGGAACACCGGTCCGTGAAAAAAAAAAGACCCAAATCACACTGGTCCATGGTGCAAAAAAGTTTGGGGACCCCTGTCCTAGTAGAGTTGGAGGTTTAGATTTTTAAACAATACTGTATTATGGATATTTCCTCTCTAATTGTTTGTGACGTCGTCTGCACATTTGCCGATCAGCAGTACTACAGGACCAGGGGTCGCGTTAACCGAATATTTTCCGTCGTTGACCGGTTTTTTAAAACGGTGACGGAAAAAAACTGAAGTCCGTCCGTCATTTTGACAGGTTGCAATTCACACCCCAGACCACAGGGTGGCGAGTGAGCATATTAATTAGCTATTGTCTCTCTTAATGCATGACGTCGTTGGCTATTCTGTCAGAATATTGTAGCGTCACCGGGGTCCGGCGGCGGCACCGTGATTGACACATCAACGCGAGGTTCTTATTGGTGCACCCGGTGTGCCAGCACGTCATCCAATTGGTGGACTAGATTGCCACCTGTGCATAGACAAGTTTCCGAGGTACTTCCGGTTTACTTCCTTATGTCTTCCTTCCCCTTCCGTTTCCGCCTGTTTACCATTGAAGTCAATGGCGATGGAATCGAAGTTGGAAGGTCTTTATACAAGATCCCGGGAATGTTATTTTGATGTAGGCGGGTGGAGAACCAAGCCAAGGCCTCCATGCTTCGTACCATGTCGATTTCCAAACCATGGGTGCTCGTACTCGTCATACAGGAGGGAGGGAAGGAGATGTACAAAACTGACAGCTCCTGCAGTCATGCCCCCGCTATTATGGAAGGTAATGTGCTCTAAAAACGAAACCTAAAATCTGGCGCATGAAACGACTTGTTGCCTTTGCTATTGATATTACGATGATGATTGTAATTACGAAGTTTAATCATTTTTACTACAACTACCTTCTGCTACTGCTGCTAGCTGCCTGTTGCTAATCGTGTTTGAATGCACCGCATAAATCCAAGTGCTACAAGTTTTTATTCATTTGTTTACAGCTGGGAAACGCTAAAAAGGGAAGACAACTTGACTTGTACGTTGATGGACATATATCGAACATATATCGTTTGCGTTCCACAATGATGATGACAGCTCGACTCCCGGGAGAGGCCGAGAGAAAGGCAGGAATTGTGACAGACGGTGGTTCGCCGAGATCGCCGTGATCCAACTACGAACTTGTGAACGGCAGCATCTTTAAATATGTGCTATTGGAGCTGGAATTACCGAGGACGGGAAAAAAGCACATCTAAATGCCGCCGAGGGCCTCCGTGATGTCGCTATTTGTTCAAGAGGCTCCGGAGCTCTGCGGTCTGATATCACATTCTCGTATGCTATTTTTGTAATACTTTTATAAATGTGATTTATTGACCTGTTTTGGAGTGCACCAATCGTTTTAAATAAAACAAGAAATGGAATCATGTCAAAATGTTTTATTGCGATCAATGCCTGCAATAAAAAAAGAATGACATACTATTTGTGTTTATATCATATGTACATAACCTTGTAGCATTTCCTTGTAACAGAACAATCCATGTCAGCCCTTCTGCAGTCGGCAAATGTAATATAACTTGTAATTTCACCACATTTTGGTCACTAATGGCCGTAGTATCAATCTATTCCTCACGTTAACACAGGCTGACCGTTGTTAATAATTTTGTCCACGAATGATCAACGAAGTGACACGAACTGCCATCCAATCTCATCTTCGTGCTGAATCAATTTTTGAAAATTCCATGGGTTGCTCTGGCTTGATTTCGTAGTTTTATTGTCGTCAATACACTGCTAATACACTGCTACGTCAACCGGACCGGAAGTGCGAAGCAGACATTTTCCAAGATGGCGGCGCCCATATTTCGCTCAGGAAACTTGTCTATAGACCCCAATCACATAACGTCACAACTCCGCCCCCCTGACTGGAGCCGCCATATTGTCCGTCAGCTCGTCGTGTTTACACATTACCGCTACGTACATGCCTCCTATTACGGCGTGTTTTTCTGCTCGTTAACATTAATGATCAAAATGGTGAAGGCGTGTGTGGCGGTAGGTTGCAGTAACAGAGAAGATAGACGGAGAGACTTAAAGTTCTACCGTATTCTGAGAGACCTGAAGAGGAGAGCAAGATGGACTGCTGTAATTCGACAAGAAATCTGGGCACCAAACAATCACCACAGACTATGTAGTAGTCATTTTATATCTGGTAAGATGCATTTAATATATATTTAGAAGATTTTGGGCTGACAACCACAATTAAGATCATTGTGTGACGTTGGTGATTGGGGTCTATATAGTTGCCTCTTTTTCTTTGGGAGTGGAGTTGTTGTTTTGTTGGTGTTGTTGGCGGTAAGCAGAGTAAAAAGAGGGAGAAAAATACGACTTCCGTATCTAATTTTTCGCCGCCAAGCAAGCGTTACAATATTGATTAAAATGAATGAAAACTAAATACTATTGAATATGTCATCATTGTCATTTTAAAAATTTAAGTGACTGGTAAAAATAGATTATGACCGGATTTTTATGACCCTGTCATTCAAAATGACAGACAACGAAAATGTCTAGCGCAACCTCTGTACAGGACGGATGCGTAACTCAGGCCATTGACGGCAATAGAGGACCATCCCATTTCAAGTGGGAGGGGGTGGCCGACCCCTATTTCAATTGATTGGATGTCTACTAGTGCAAAGCTAATTTAGGGTTCTTTCACACTAGACCAAGTGGGTCCAGTTGGAGAGCTACCTTGCAGCATTACTTGCAAATGAGTTTCTGAAAAAGTTCAGCTTCACACTGTGCCAACCGAACCTTCCAAGTAGCATCACGTGGACGAAAGGCACACTCATTGATTGGACCAATGGAAAAGGAAATACCTGACTCCTGGGAGCGAAGAAAGCGTGGCGCATCACAGTGTGGTGCTGTGATGCTGCACGTAATTGTGCATAGCATTATTTTTACATGTTAAACTGCATATAGTTTTCCATTTTTTAAAAATTACTCTTTTATTTTGCAATGCTAACATAAACGTGCATCTGTATGTATCGATTTTTTGTCGAATGACTGTTTTGTGAAGCAGTTTGTATGCATGTAAGTTCGAATTAAAAACAAAACAAAACAAAAAATGTAATGTAGCATAGCATACCAAGTCGCCACTCGGCCAGCGGAGGGATCGCTCCCTCCCGACTCAATGCCGTGCGAACTGGAGAATATAAAATATGCATAGGGGAAAATTAAACCACAAAAGGGTACCTCAAATCACGTAGGTATGCATTTGGTCTCACTTTCATGACTTTGTGATCTGTGAATTTATCGCCACTTCCAGGAGAGCAAGACACATGGTACGTTAAGCAACAGCATGCAAAACACAATCGCTACATTAGAACCTGATTCTGTGTATCAAATGCAACTGCTTAGTGCGGCAAAACAACACTTGGCCGGAGCTAACTGTCTGTCATCTTGCCATCAATGATTTTGAATAGCTTCTCAGGATGCTCTGCGTGTGTACCGTCACGGCCTAGAGCATCACAGCTCTACGCTGACCGAGGACCAGGATTTTTGAGTGGACCAGAGTTCGGTTGTTTGGTCCGAATATGAGTTCGGATGCGCGTTCGCATTTACAAAACAAAGCGGACTATCTGAGAAAAAGGACTCTGGTCCGTTTAAAACGGAGCAAACAGTGCTTGTGTAAATGCGCCCTTAGATTCACAGCAAAAGGATGAAAACAGCCACATATTCAGACATCCATCATCATCTATGGCACTGAGTTAATGATGGTATTAAATGAGCAAAATTTACACTGTCTGCTAATGACAACTAGTGACTAATTTAATTAGGAGATGCAATTTTCGGAGCAATTGCTTGGGGTTGCTATGCCCTGCTGGCCGGTAACTTTCTCCTCAATTCCCATTTGAATGAACAGATATTGATTCCATTGATGAAACTGACTAATGAATCAATCATTTGGCATTGACTGACATAGCCGCTAAAGGCATTGAAAAACAGTAAAAACAGGAGCAACGCAAAATAAACAGGGAAACTGCCAAAGTTGTGTTTGCGATTTTTTTTGGTTGCATTTTTCGTGAAAACAGTGAGGGAAAACAAAAAAACAAAAGAAAGGTGATTAAAAAAAAAAAAAAAAAAATCAAAAAACGCGAAAACCACGATAATCTCAAAAACCACAAAAACCCGCCAAAAAATGGAAAACCAAAAATATCAAAAATTTTCCCCTTGGAAAACAATAGTAATGTTTTTTGACCAAATTTTATCAGAACTGCTTTTTTTTTGTAAAAAAACAAAAAAACAAAAAAAAATAATTGCATGGTTTACCTTGCTCTCCTGATTTTCTTTCTTTTAGAAGTGAATAATGGGAATGGCACAAAAAATGTCAGACTACTTAATTTTAGAAATTTTAGGTTTTGCCATTGAAAACATATGGGGCTTTTTTTGTCGAACAAACCTGATTATTCACGCAACTATTAACTTTGGGGTCAAGTCGAAAGGGCGCTTGTTGAAGTTGGAAGTGTCATTCAGTCAAATCGCATTGCCATAAGTGGACGTGAAAAAAATATAAAAACAGTAATACTGTCTATGTGGGGAGCTTTGCTCTGCGGATATTTTATCCAACAGGAATAATCTTTTACATTCCAAATTCCAAAATACGGGAAGGCACAAATATATATGCCTCCTATTCAAAGACGTCCAATCATGTATTTGCTTTTTTCGAAAAACTCAACTGTACATCATCCACAAGGATGAGTGCATTTTTATTTTTAGACTGAAGGAGTGGTTGCACACTCCTGGGACCTTGTGGAGATTGCCAGCTGCATGCTGTGACTACATGCAAGTTGGTGTGAGCCTAGTGAGGATCACCTGCTGCTTTTTGATGTTCTACTCCACCTCTGCCTCATACACAGACACATCATGATCAGGTCTAATAAATCCTTCAACTAATCTGTGATCATTTGTCCGGCATGCTGTCAATTTTGGTAGTCCTGATATATGATTTTAACAGCGTTGTTTGTTAGTTATTGTATTTTCTCAAGGAAAATATTGAAAAATAATTGAAGTAGGGCTGTCAAACGATTAAAATTTTTAACCGAGTTAATCACAGCTTAAAAATTAATTAATCATAATTAATCGCAATTTAAACCATCTATAAAATATGCCATATTTTTCTGTAAATTATTGTTGGAATGGAAAGATAAGACACAAGACGGATATATACATTCAACACACTGTACATAAGTACTGTATTTGTTTATTATAACAATAAATCAACAAGGGGGCATTAACATTATTAACATTCTGTTAAAGGGATCCATGGATAGAAAGACTTGTAGTTCTTAAAAGATAAATGTTAGTACAAGTTATAGAAATTTTATATTAAAACCCCTGTTAATGTCTTCATTTGAATAAAATTTGTAAAATTTTCAATCAAAAAATAAACTAGTAGCTCGCCATTGTTGATGTCGCCGAGCGGTAACGTCACATGGGCTCCCTGCCGTTCTTCCACAGTGTCTTTAACTACGTAAGGTAGTGATTGAAATACACCACAAGGTGTCAATGGCGAGTTTTAAATTACTTAGAAATCAAGCCAATGAGTGTGTTTTGTCCCTCAACCGACGCCGTAGTTCCCTGTTTAATTGTTCATCCATTATACATCATTTGAGTGCTGGCTTCACAACGTACGAGACCTCTGATCGTTTGTAAATTGTGACTGAATATTGCCATCCAGTCTATTTGTCGAGCTAAACGACAGCTAAACGAAATGTTTGAATAGTTTGTCCAAAGTCTGAGCCTCATTAATACAGATAGAAGCACTTTTCTTTTTGTGAACATTATTTTTTTTGAGAGATAGGAATAATATTTTTGCTCTGTATTCTGTCCTCAATGTCTGTGAGTACACAAATTGACAGATAGCGAACAATACAAGCTCCAAAGAGGAATCAGACGTTGAGGCAAAGTTAAATGGGCTTTACTGTAGTCATCAATTCTCTTGACATGAGCACGTTTTCGATTATTGTAAAACTGAAAATAATAAACATTGTGTCAATAACTTGCACAAGTCACAAAGTAACACAAAGTATACACACACGTGTCCATTTGAGCAGTAGCACTAGCCAATTAGCTAACAAAGCAACAAATAATGTAACTACATTGCACCATATATGTAAACAAAATGAAATGTATATCACCAATAATTACACAATGCTCATGAATATATACAAAGAAAGAATGCAACTCACAAGCAACGCATGTATAAGACACAAACAGTGTGATGAGAATGTGAGAACTGCCACTGAATACTGGATGCAGACATTAGCTGGTCTGTATAGCACTGTATTTGTATGAGTTCGCGTTGACATATAATCACGTCAGCAGAGTGTGCTGAAACTCAAAAAAATCAGTCGCACCCAAGCGCCAGCAGAGGGCGACAAAACACCCAAAAACACAAGCAAGTAACAAGTGGACACGACACTGTGCTGTCATTGTAATCTATTTGAGCGGGGCATGTGCGTTAAATGCGTAAAATATTTTAACGTGATTAATTTAAAAAATAACTACCGCCCGTTAACGCGATAAATTTGACAGCTCTAAACT
Source organism: Corythoichthys intestinalis (assembly GCF_030265065.1). Taxonomy (NCBI): domain Eukaryota; kingdom Metazoa; phylum Chordata; class Actinopteri; order Syngnathiformes; family Syngnathidae; genus Corythoichthys; species Corythoichthys intestinalis. The sequence continues at coordinate 35,317,570 of NC_080411.1, forward strand.
GAAGTATTGTTCTCTGTATAGTTCGATTACCTTGCTAACAGTTTCGGGTATCAACACGCAAACTGGTATTGGAGCAGTCACAGCTGTGTGAGACAAACCCTCATGTGATCTCTTAAAAACAGAGAAGACCTGATTGTCCAGAATGTGCGCTGAGGTGTGCATGAGGCAAGAGCCCAGTGGTCCGCTACTTTGGGCTAAACAAGAGTCGTGGGCCTATTTTAAAAAACTTCAAATTCAAATATTTTTAAAACCAAAGCTGGTACCAACATAAAACCAAAACTGGGACCTAACTTAGCCATATACGGGTCTCCATGAGCAGCGGCATAAAAAAATTCAAAGTCGTTCCCTTATAAAATCCCGATTAAATATTTTTTAGACAAGTATAACAAAAATTAAAATGACTATAAAATTCTCAGATTTTACACTAGATGCACAAAAATCACCAAATGCAGAGATTATCACCTATATTTTCAGGATCAATAGCAATATTTAACATATCGTATAAGTTTTTGACCAAAATAGCAACTTCATATTTTCTTATTTATTGCAAGTTTTCAACAGCTAATAAATGACTCAATTTAACATCAGAAACTTAATACAGGTACTTGAGGAAAACATGCAGAATCAATGATAAATAATATGTAAATAGATTAATAAATTCTATATACAATCACAATTTATTACAAAATAGCCCTTTATTATCATTATACAGTTATACAATTAAATTGTGGCGCATCCTTTTATAGTGCAGGATAAGTTGAATTCTCAAAAGTGGCGTGCAACTATGAAATCTAAATAAATATAAAATGTGTATACAGGCAGTGCAAATAATCGATGTGGTGTTACCAGGATGTGAGCCTCGTCTTTCAACAATCACATAACCTTTTTCTATGCCTGTCACCTCGACTCGAGAATCGAGACTTTTTAAATCCATATCTATAAAGAATTCAGGGGTTTGAGCATTTATTCACAAGAATTTTCAACGGAAAAAGCCTATTGTTTTGCTACGGTGGCCATGTTGGATTTTGTAGAGATTTTGTTAGATTTTATTTTAGACATTTGTGCATCCATATTAAAAAACAATCAGCTTTTACGTGTTTTATTTCATGTAATATTTCAACCTAATAACTTTCAGTGAAATACCATGGTCCTACACCAACCCCTATGCCGATGGCAACAAGCACATCTTCATCTACTTTGACCCCATGCACCTTTGGAAGAACATCTAAAGCAGCTTCCACAATAACGGCTGTGTGGTGCTGCCCAGGTGTCCTGGGGCTGAAGTCAGTGGCCAGCATTATTCACTTTATAAAAAAAGATGAATCAAAACACCTGTCTTTGTAAAACAAACCTGTTTTTAGGAGCCTGAGAGGATGAGGACAGCCCGATTCTCGAGTCAGAGGGTGCTGGCCAGGTGGGAGAACAACAAGTCTGTCAAGGCCGGCTACAAGTTGACCCAGAAGGTGCTGGTGCGCTCTTCGATTGAGAAGCAGAGCGTCGGGCTCATCATGGCGGTCGTCAACCCCAACACGCACGGGCAAGGATGAGCACAGGGACACACAGAGCCGACATCCTGGAGATGTTCCAGAGGACAAGGGAGACCTGGAGACGGGCCGGGTGGTCCTCAAGTGGCCATATCTCCCCATGAACCACATGGCATCCTTTGGAATGTCGCTGTGAGACTCCCTGATGTGCAGGAAGCACAAGAGCACCTGCTAGAGTTCCTGGCGGTCCTCTTAAACTGTTTTGGTGCAAACTTCAAGGATGTGACTTCAGAAGCGAGGAAGAACAAGGTCTTGGAGTGGCCGGCTGGCAGGAAAAGGAGCAGAGTCGAGGAGGGCAGAAAGGAGACGGCGAGGAACAGGGACTTGTACAAGTCGAGGTGACAGGCATAGAAAAAGGTTATGTGATTGTTGAAAGATGAGGCTCACATCCTGGTAACACCACATCAATTATTTGCACTGCCTGAATTATAGGACTATCTCATACGCATTTCATATTTATGTTTATTTAGATTTCATACTTGCACGTCACTTTTGAGATTTTAACTTATCCTGCACTGTAAAGGAATGTTCCACAATTTCATTGTATAACTGTATAATGATAATAAAGGGCTATTCTATTCTATAATCATAGGCGGAGTTTGACTTTTGGGGCGGGGGGGGGGCACCATGTTGATGACCCCGAAACGCAGTGTCAGCAATAAAATAAACTTACAAGATTATTTATAATAATAAGTTGAGTTCTTGAGGGGAATTCTAAATCAGGCTGCTGAGGCAACTTTTCGCCAAGATAGTCATCCATTGAATATGGTACGCCCGCTGGTGTCGTGCCAATGTAGTTACCCCAGTCAAAAACTGTATCCCCTGGGCAGAGCCATATGGAGGTAGATTTGTGTCTTTATTATTCAATCAAAAAACTGTTGCTTTCAAACAAACAAAAAAATGTTGCTTCAATCAAAATATATATTTTCATCCCAAAAAAAGTCGCTTCAATTAAAAAAAAAAAGAAAAAGTGTTTGCAAAAATAAATTTGAAACTCAAAAAAAAAAAAAAAAAAAAAAAGCATGTGAAAGCTATTTTTCGTTGACTGATTTTTTATTTTTTATTTTTTTGATTAAAGTTTTTTTTTTTTTTTTTTGATTGAAGCAACTTTTTTGATTGAATTAATGTTGATTTGTGTTTGGGCCACATTTTGGCTAGGACGTTTTTGTATTTTTATTCAATCAAAAAATAAGTTGCTTAAAAAAATATATTTTCAAAAAGAAAAATCACTTCAATCAAAAAATAAAATTTCAATCGTTGATAACATTTTTGAATGCGAAAACATATTTGAGATTGAAAAATGCATTTGCATTTAAACACTCAATTTTTCATTAAAAAAGTTTTCTTTAATTTAAGCAATCCTTTTCGTGTTTGGGCCATATTATGGGTAGGAAAAGAAAAAAATCATTTGAAAAATAAAATTGCCCTCTCATTTTTTATTTTTTTTTAAATTATATGCAAAGCAAATGACCATTTAAGGTGTTAGTCACATGATCTGTTCCAAAAATAATTTTGACCCATTATAAAATTTTTTTTTTTTTTGTTCATTTCACTCATTTTGGTTGAAGTTTTATTGCTTTACAACTTTTATGTATATAAGAAAGTCAATTTCATGCAATGACACTTTTTGGCCACCAGAGGGGGCCGCCCCCCCCGGCCCCCCTTTAAAATCCGCTTATGTCTAAAATAAGCTGTGCATTTTTTCCTCAAGTATTAAGTTCCGGTGTTTAGTTGATTTATTAGCTGTTAAAAACTTGCAGTAAATTAAAAAAAAAAAAATGTTTGCTATTTTGGTCAAAAGCTTATATATGTTAGATATTGCTATCGATCCTGAAAATATAGGCGATTACCTCTGCATTTGGGGATTTTTGTGCATCTAGTGTAAAATCTGAGAATTTTACAGCCATTTAAGTTTTGTTATACTTACATAAAAATTAATTAGTTGGGATTTTATAAGGGAACGACTTGGATTTTTTTCATGCCGCTGCTCATGGAGACTCATATATGGCGAAGGTAGGTGGCTATTTTGGTTTTAAGTCGGTAGTAGCTTTGGTTTTGGAAAATAGGCCCCCTACGGATCGACCCCGTTTCCCGTGTCATGTCAATAGGTTATGAAGTCTGTGGCTTCACCTTCGTTAATATTTTTCTAATAATTTTATGAATGTGATTTATTGACCTGTTTTGCACATGCACCAATCGTATCAAATAAAACAAGAAATGGAATCATGTTCCATATTTAGGGGGTATTTAGCCATTTGAAGTTTCACTTCATATTTGTATTCAAGTAAAATACAGATACACAAAAAAGTACTTACAGTAAGTACAGTAATGAAATTAATATACTTTCTTACATTCCACCACTGGCGGGGGATCACTACAGTAATTTATTTGTGTACCCGACCTACTGCCCATAGCTATCTGGGATAGGCTCCATCCCCATTGCGACCCACGTGATGATAAGCAAAATGGAAGATAAAAGTTATAAAACTTATTTCACCACTGCAGGACTTCTACAACAAATATAGGGGAATCCATTACCACATTGGATTTTGAATAATGTCCCTCAGGTTGATCATCTTGAACTTGCCACTCTTTGGATAGCATACTGTATTTTTTTTTCCTTTTCTGTTTTCTACCCCTTGTGGCTACGACTGACATGCGTTTAATTATTTATTTATTTAAAAAAGCAATTAACTCCAACCAGACAAGTTCCTTCCCCTTTGATGAAATTAAGTTTGTGTGGATTAATTAAATTCTCTCAGCAATATCTCAAACTCTTTGACGCTGACTTGATGTAGGTATGCTTCTTAAACACGGCGTGGTAATCCTCCACCACTGACGGCAAATAAAATCACATTTTAAGCAGCACTCAAAGCTAAAATAAAATGTCTAGTACTACTTAGATGTGTTTGGCCAAAGGTGCCATCTGTAATTCTGACAATGTTCTCAGTTACAACAATAAAAAAGCAAAATGGTTGCCTGGAGAAGTAAATCAGGATTACACCTCAGGATGCAGATTTTTCATTGTGTTCCCCTACCAACAAGTGCAAATGTGATTATCTGGTGCCAGATGAATTAATTCCCAGTGATAGGGATTGAATTTAAGGCAGCGTGCCCCAAACACGCTTACAAATGTACGGTCTTTATGCATTGTTGTCGCAGTCTCTGGGATGGAACCCAACACGAGATGACTTTCCAAACAGATACAGTACGTAGGTAACTTATGCTATACGTATTAGATAGATGGTCCAATCATGTAGTTCTTTACATACTTCCGCCATGAGTTTAAATGAGTTTGTCCCTAGTAGACAACGTACAATCCATTTGTACTGGAGGGTCTGGCAGCCCAGGCTTCCCAGTTCAAATGTATTGGATGTCTACTGGTTACCAACTCATTTAAACTAGAGAATGCAATTTCTGGAGAAACTCTGGGGATGGTTTCTTCTGCTATTCTGTAGCTTTTCACAACCCCCACTTGAATTGAGAGATATATCCACACTGATGTACCTTTAGCATTGGCAGTTATAGACGTCTTTGAAATCTGAAACCTGGGTACAAACTGTGAAAAACGTTTTTCGGTTTTCCCCATTTTTGGGCGTTTTATGCATTTTTATTCATAAAAACACTGCGAAAAAAAAACAAAACAAAAAACACGACAAATTGAAGGAAAAAAATAATAACATTAAAATATTTAATAATAATAATTTTTATTTGAAGGCGCCTTTCTGGCACTCAAGGTTGCCGTACAATCATTTAAAAAACAATTAGACAAATTAAACAGGTGAGTTTTGAGTTTCGATTGAAAAAGGGGGAGTGAGTGTGTTCCTGAGGTTGGGTGGTAGTGAATTCCAAAGTTTATATCAAAATTTGCTCAATAGAAAAGAATGTTTTTACTTTTTTTTTTTTTCTCAAAATGTAGAAGAGCCTACATTGCCTAAACAAAATATTGATTTTGTTCGCCTTGATTTCCTTTAGTTTTTTTTTTTTTTTTCAAATGAATGATGTGAATTGCACAAAAAATGTTGCGCGAGATACATTTTGAAATTTGTAATTTAAACTGTTTTTACCATTGATCAACTCGGGTATCCAATGTTTGGCATTGATGGTTAGGGATCTTTGAAAACCAGGTGATAACTGGTGAAAAACCTTTTTCGTTTTCCCCCATTTTTTTGGTGTTTTTCGCATTTTTATTTATCAAAAAACATACAAATTATGAAAAGAAACAACAACAAAAATGTAAAACCCTGACCAAAAAAAATAACCATGAAATATTCAATGTTTTTATCAAAATTTGCTCAATAGAAAAGATTTTTTTTTTTTTTTCAAAATTAAAAAAAAAAGCCTTACATTGCCTAAACAAAATATTGATCTTGTTCACCTTGATTTCCTTTAGTTATTTGCATATGAATACACAATTACATTTTTAAATCGGTATTTTAAACTGTTTTTACCATTGATTAACTACTAGGGTATCTATTGTATGGCATTGATGGTTAGGGGTCTTTGAAAACCAGGTGGCAACTGAAAAATGTTTTAGTGGCTATCTCCCATTTTTGTAAAAAAAAAAAAAAAAAAAAAAAAAAAAACTAAACAAAACAAATCATGCAAAACCGTGACAAACCGGAAAACCACAATAACCCACAGAAAATAGAAAAAAAAACAATACAATGCAGTTTTTTGTAAAATTTTTACTATAGGAAAATATATATTTTTAAAATTTGGGCAAAACCATACATCTTCACTGAAGTCTTTATACTGGTAATTCCCCGTTTTGCCTTCATGTCTTGATTTATTTATTTTTCAAGCACAGGTATTAAGCACAGTGCTTTATATGCTGCTTGGTTTTGTTATACTTGCATCATACTTACCGGGCTCATTTTCAGTTGCAGTTACAAATCAGGAGCAGATCATGAACTGAATGAATTCAAATTTATTTTGCATCTCATAGGTGCAGATAACATTCGAAATGCTCTATAGAATCTATAATGTGTGTTATCGCTCTGTAAGGGCTATTTTCACACATGCACTGTACAACAGTGCCTCAACTCAGCATTAGAGTTTATGAATTTAGAATCCACACAAACATTAGAATGAGGCCGTACGAACATAAAGTAAACATAAATCTACAGGGTTTCTTGCACAACGGCGATGTAATGTCCTTCTGAGCCTATGTGCGAATTAGAAATATAATTTACCTCAAACTCACAGCTAGTATGGCAAGGTGCTGTAGATATTTCCATTATTCAACTGGTACACAGCGGGGAGAATATCAGAGGGTGCAAATGAAATGGAAGCTGCTCAGATGATGTTTTGGTCAGAAGTTTCAGGGTTTCAAAGTTTTAAAATATATCATACAAGAAAATGCTCCAAAACCTCATGTTCATGCAACTACCAAGTATAATCAACACTGTAACTGGCTCGAATACACACCACCATCAACAACAATTAGACTCGTGTTAGATAATTTGTGGGAGCAACAGTTAAATAAACTGTTTTTGTTGTTACTGTTTTCCCCTTATAATGTATTCATTATGGATGGTTAACAAGTTAAAAAGAAAAAAAAAAAAAAAACACATTTTTATGGCAGGTTTTTCTCCAAACACGCATTTGTCAGTGTGCAATTTTCTGGTACACCGACTAAATGATAGACATAGTAGGTCAGTTGATGGGTACTGAAATAAATCCGATTAGATAAGAAAATTCCATCCCAAAAAATAAATAAAAATAAATAAAATGCTTTGATTAAAAAATGTGGGTTTACAAAATTCACCCACGTTTTTTGTTGTAGTTTTTTATTTTATTTTAGCCAAAGTTACCGTAATTTTCGGACTTAAAGGGGGAGTTCAGAATTTTTGACATCAGGCTTAATCTTCGAGTTATGGGGGGTTATTTAGTCAGTGGAGTTGATTTCAAAATACTCCGTATCGTTTGTTAGTCTTCTATTATTTTTCAGGGCTCCGGAGTGGCTATGCTAATGCAAGTCAATATGGCCAATTAGCATACTAATAAAAAAAAACATGCACGCAGGAGAATCATCGATGGCGCATGCAATCAATAGTGTTGGCTAGGTTTTCAGGATAAAGTTTGTTAAAACTTACCATTGCATGTCAATAACTGCAGTAAGAACAGCAACATTAGTAACTCAGTTGCTTTGCAGAGAAGCGAACAAACTGGCTGGGCAAGCTGAGCGGAGGGATCTCACATTGGTCTTTTCACCGCTTCTTTTTTTTTTTTTTTTTTGTGGCAACGAAGCGACTTCCCGCCCCCCAAAATGCAGGGTAGAATTGGAGCTGAACAGTTTTCAGGAACTCAATAAATTGTTGCACGTGAACACCAAGACTTTTTACCACTTCTCAAAAAAGGTGTTCTTGAAACTTTTTTCTTCGTAGACAAGACCAACTGGAAAAAAAACGGGCAGCTATCAATGAGGTAAGTGGATTCCTGCATGCTTTATTTTGCCACTGGGCGAATATTCGTATCCTCTAAGCTTAGTTCTACTTCAGGAAAGCAGCTATACCATCTCAACAGTAATGCATTGTGCGCGTAAAAGCATTGTCAATATAAAAAGCAGTAGCAGTATGGCAATTATTTACAAGAATGTGCCTAAATCATCATGCAATATGTCAAAAATGAAAAACATTACAAAACTCTGACATAGGCAAATGTGTTGAACATAACTTCATGTATTATTTCATGTATTTCCATTGCCGGTGATGGTCACCTAAGAGCAGGGGTCCACAACCTTTTTTGCACCACGGACCGGTGTGATTTGGATCTTTTTTTCACGGACCCGTGTTCTGTCAAGTTTTGCACCCTTATAAAATTTTGCTCCCAAAGCTTTTGTGGTGGTGAAAAAAAGCCCTCTTTTATATTCAGTTGGACTCTCAATGTTATCCAATGGTGCTAAAAAACTATTTACATCATAAACATACATGTGCAACACGGAAATGGCGTAAATTAATGCTTAACGACACGGCGAAGTCGTTAAGTGAGAGGGCTACGTGCAGTTGTTGTGTGCACCAAACATGGCAAACGTAAGTTAATATTCCTTTCTTTAAAGAGAGTTAGTAGTGTGCACTTTGGAATCGCTGCATTTGCGGTCCTTTTTAACGTTACGCGCATGCCAACTTTGTCAGAACACCGGCAATGTGCGCCAGAAAAATACAGCAAATATAAAATAGCATTTGTTTTTAACCCCGTCGTGTTAAGTGCAGGGAAAAATACAACTCGCCCGCTGAATCAGTGGGAGGCCTGAGTTTGTTTCGTTGAGACGAGATGGTCCCGAGATGGGAGCGTGAGAGAAGCTAGCATCACAAGTACACGATGTTGGAAATTGTCACACAGTTTTCAGCGCGCTCGTAGCGATGTCAAGATATTCCAAAATGACTTTAATCCAGAACTTCGGTAGAGTTGTTGTCTCAAATGTACGTTTAAGGTCGCCGTCATTTGCGATCTCTACAAGCTGATATTCCTGTTGCACAGACATGCTAATATCACTCGGTTTATTCACATACGGGTCACGAATTCACTCCTTCGCAGTTCGTGGGTCTTTAGTGATTGGGAAGTAGCATACATTTTGTTTTCTTCGAGGTTGTAGGCACATCTTCTGGCTCGTCAGGTTCCCTTTTCCCCGTAAAAAGTCTGTCCAAAGACGTTTGTTTTTCAGTCATTCTAGTGTAAGGGCTAATTATTTCCGGGAAGAAATGTGATTGGCGACGACCTACGTCATACGTTGTTATCGAGTCCAAGCGCGCATAGATATACAAAACGAGATTTAGTGCTAACAGCCCAATCAATGCATTTCTATGACGACCTTCAATCCTGTAGTTGTATATCTACTGTAGAGTAGACAGGGTTATTGGTGTGTTAAGCGCACAGGCCAAAGTCAATCGGCCAGAATGCAGTCGTTAATAAATTATTTATTATTTCTGTGCGGCCCGGTACCAAATGCGCCACGGACCGGTACCGGTCCGCGGCCCGGTTGTTGGGGACCCCTGCCTTAGAGCACTTGATTTAAAAACTTGAAGTTACGTAATTTGCGGACTATAAGCCACTACTTTTTTCCCCTCATTTTGAATCCTGCTGCATCTAGTAGAGTGCTGCTTGTTGGGAATATTGAAATTGTGTCCAAGCTAGAGTTCTGTAACTTTTTGAAATTATGTATATACTTTTGATCTATCACATGATGATTTTGGCACTTTCTTTTTTAATCACCGTGTATTATGGTTTTCTTGTTTTAGGCAACTCCGATTGGTGGCATATAGGGTTGTTCTTGATGTGATGAGTGAGCGTTGAAAGGCAAACATCTGGGAAGAGGCCAGCGACGTGTTCTTCCATCGTGTGTCGTCTCCTGCATCCGTGACAAGTGCACTACTGTCAGTGGGAACTACAATGGTTTTAGGGAAACTGAAGATGCTCTGCAATTGTTCTAAGTAAAACTCCTACATACCCAGAAACTTTTGATCTGTTAAACCTTCACATTTCACAAATAAGACAATATGTGTGTTTTTTTTTATTATAGTACATTCAATAATATCTATTAAAAAAAAAAAAAGGAAAATGTCAGCCGACTTATTTTTAAAATCTACTGACATGTAAAATGACTTTTTCTTTATCAGGCCTTTTGATGCCTGCAATGGTTTGGGGAATTGTAGTTGGAGGCTTGAAATAAAAGTCTGGATCAGCAAACTTCACTGATGAATCCTGCAGTCTTTCCAGGACATGCACCACCAAATTCTGTCAGAATGTCTGCGTTGTTGGCTCGTAACTCCTCCAGGCAACCCATCTTTTTGTTTGCTTTGGAAACTCCAAGCTGTATCTCAAAGTCCCTAATAGAGTAAATTTGATTGAGATATGTACACATAAGAAGGGTAGGGTGCAAATGTTATTGGGACAAATGTTGATAGAGCCTACCATCAGCATTCCTCGTTTGCTGGCGCCCTTGCCTTCATGGAGTTGAAAACAAAGTGGAGCCTCTTCTGGGTGTACCTTCAGCATCTCCAGGTCACCTAGAGATCACAGTAAAAAGTAGCTTGTTAGATTTGTCATGATAATATACCTGTGTTGTAGACACAATCGCACCACAGAATAAGGTAAACCCTAATATCTAAAAACACTTTTCCAGGATTGTTGTGTTCAGCAAAAAAGTTTTAGAATTTATTGATTTTTTAAATCATGTTTAGGAGCGTTGTTCAACGCTTTCCCAAAGACCAACTTGGAGATTACTAGGTTTATTCCTTTATTTATTACAAGCTAGGTAGGTGTCACTTATCTAAGGACATGGAAACGTAAAAGTGATCACTCAACGTATTTTCTTCTCAATTTTTCATGAAAGTGATAAAGTATTCCAATATCCCCCAGTTCACTCACAATCCTTACTATAAATAACCCTTCAATAACTGATTGCGTGAGGTGTCTGGGGCGAATAGTGAAGGATAAAAAAAAATATTGTATGATTGAAATATTACTTATTTACATACTACCGACTAGTCCCAATGAGGAAGAATCAGAGTATGTGTCTGTGTGTGTGGTTGTGCAAAAAACGGTGGTTGCTCACGCACATAACCTACGAACCATTCGTAAACCAAATCCCAACCCAAAGTGGAATGATTTACTGCATTTGGGATGGTGATCTGGAAGTTGAATGTACTGTTCCCCTTGTGTGTGTGAGTGAACACAACTGCATTCAAAATGAATACAGGAGTCGGGAGGTAGCGTCCGAGCTCCAGGTGCTTTATTGTGCTGCACTGTCGCATCCAAAAATTAATCAGAGTGAAAAGACGATGCTTTCGAAGGTGCAAACAACACAACCAGCGCTCACCAAACAACGAACTGACGAAAATACTACAAAAATGGCCGCCGCAGTACTTCCTTCCTGTCAAACGGCTGTTAAAATAATAGCACGAAGGAAAAATGCACTTCGTGAGATATTGGACAGAACATTGACCATTGTTTTCAATTTAAAAACTTGAACCATAAATATGCATGGTGTTAGTTACAAGCCTCACCAACGCGAGCTGCGATGTTGAGGTGTGCATGCGATACACTTTCATATATGAAAATAATTCTTGACCTGTTTATCAGAAGCTCTTGAAGATGTTTGGACAGTCGAAGGCACAGCATTTGGTTTCAGGAGAGGATACCGATGAAAATGCGCACTGCAAATACTCCAAAGCAGTACTTTTTCCACCGGTGTGTGTATGTCATATCCAGCAGAGTAACCACTTTTTATATAGTTCCTCGTTCTTCACAGGCAAGCGGTGGAAAATTTCCTTTGTCCATTTCTTCTGTATGTTTCCACAGCTTCTAAAACCACATTTCACCATCTTGACGTCCTTCCGTGAACACTCTGCATAGCAGACCGAGGTGAAGACGAGTGGCCATAGCACTACCCTCTATTGTGGTGCCATTACGCATATGGAAAAATAATCCCGCAGAATTAAATGAATTACGGCAGTTTGGTGAGACATTGTTTTGGCTGCAGGGGGTTTTTGAACATTGAGCTGCGTTTTGAATTTATTTGACTATGTTACAGTAGATCTGTGAATATCGGTTTTTATTAGCATGCTAATTGGCCATATTGACTTGCATTAGCATAATCACTGAGGAGCCCTGAAAATAATAAAAGACTAACAAACGATACGGAATTTTTTTCAATCAACTCCACTGACGAATTAACTCCCCCTTAACTCGAAGATTAAGCCTGATGTCAAAAATTCTGAACTTACCCTTTAAAGCCGCTACTTTTTACCTTCATTTTTAATTCTGCGGCCTCTAGTCCAGTGCGGCATATTTGTTGATTTATTTGGGCTAACAGGTAACACTTTATTTGACAGCGGTGTCATAAGACTGTCAGAAGACAGTCATATTTATGACATGACACTATCATGGGCATTACTGAATGTTTATGGCAGATGTCATTCGGCAAAATATGTCACTAACTCCATTTTATGTCCAACTCGGATCTTTTACATCCATTCAAAAGTGAGATAATTTGCCGGATAACACTAAATGACATCTGTTGTAACGTTGATTAATGCTCATAACAGTGTCATGTCATAATTATGATTGTCTAATGACAGCCTTGTGGCGCCACTGTCAAATAAAGTTTTACCAAATACCATAACTAGCAATTAATGGAACAACTGGAGCAGTAACTGAAGAAATTTTTAGCACAAGAGCATGAATTTTGATCGTTATTTACATCTGTAGCACTGCAATGCATGCTAGGTGGCATGCTGGACAACAAAAGTGTTGACAGCAGGTTGCCCCCCCCCCCCTCCAGGGAGCAGTGATGGCCAAATGAAGCTTCTTGAAGCAATGAAGTTTGATGCTTCAAGCTTCATGATGGTTCATTTAGTCTTATGACAGTCGTATTATGCCGCTGTGAAATATTTCCGGTTAATATCTTTTGGTCTAACTATCCAATAATACGGTGAGGACAGCTGGAGCTCATAGTCCAGTGTGGCCTATCTATGAACAAATGCCGCTTTCGTACCAGATTTGGTGGGTGGCGGCTAATAAAGAGGTGCATTTACAGTGCGAAAATTACTGTACTTGGACTTTCAGGCCTGTAAATAACCATCTATTTTTTTTGGTTCTTCTACCAGAAAAAGAAAGGTGAAATTTTTTAGTCTTCATTTGACCATTTAAATGCTGGAAATTGGAACGTTAAATGTAAAACTGCACTTTAACTTCAGATAATTGTTATTTGCCCAGACTGTTTTTCGACTGTTTTAATTTGAAATGCATTTAGTTATTATTTGCAGAGTACAGGTAGTCTCCGTGTTACGAACGAGTTTTGTTCCTACATTGGCAACGTAACCCGAAGTTCCATGTGAGTTGGATTTAACCCTTTAAGTACACCTAAATACCATGGGCGGAATTTGACGAAATTTTACACAGTTGCACTTCATGTGTCTGGGAGTGTTCCGAGACGGGTTTGAGATCTGTCGGCCTTCATCTGGCAGGGAAAATTCATTTGAAACTCAAAAAAAGAGCATAGAAAATGCCAAATTTCACTCTTTCACCCGATGAATGCCCTACTGCTCAATACATTCAGAGGTGGGGAGCAACACGTTAGATTTCCTCCGTTACATTTACTTGAGTAGCTTTTATGTAAAAGTGTACTTCTTAAAGTAGTTTTACTACACAATACTTTTACTTGAGTTGATTTGTAAAGAAGAAACACTATTCCTTCACTATTTTGGGCTAGAGAATTGTATTTTTAGAAAAAAATAATTTGTTAACGACCGCAATCTGGCCTGTGGCTCTTGACCAATCCGAGTAAAGATTTGCGTACGTCGCCCTCTAGTGGTTGGCCCCCATTACTAGTGCATTTGCACACCTATAGCAACTATGGGTGTGCCATCTTAGGCACCCAACGATTCGATTCGATTACGATTACGATTCATGGTGCTACGACTTGATTTTTGAACGATGATCGCGGTATTGACGATGCTCACGATTATCGCGATTATCGATGCATCGTACAGTACTGATTAATAAAGTAGCCAAACAAATTCATGTCCATTATTTATTTAAAATATCCTTATGATTCAACAGGAAAGATGGAAACATGCCCATACAACAAAAAGCTGCCCTTATGCTGCTTTTTTTTTTTTTTTTTACAAGAAAGTGCAAAAACTAGGGCTGTTGAACGATTAAAAATTTTAATCGAGTTAATTACAGTTTAAAAATTAATTAATCGCAATTCAAACCATCTATAAAATATGCCATATTTTTCTGTAAATTATTGTTGGAATGGAAAGACACAAGATGGATATATACATTCAACATACGGTAAATAAGTACTGTATTTGTTTATTATAACAATAAATCAACAAGATGGCATTAACATTATTAACATTCTGTTAAAGCAATCCATGGATAGAAAGACTTGTAGTTCTTCAAAGATAAATGTTAGTACAAGATATAGAAGTTTTATATTAAAAAATTATATATATATGTATATATAAAATTATATTTACACAATGCTCATGGGTGCTGAAGCCCATAAAATCATTCGCACCCAAGCGCCAGCAGAGGGCAATAAAACTCCAAAAAACACAAGTAACAAGTGGACATTGCACTGTGCTGTCATTTTAATTTGTTTGAGCGGGGCAGGTGCGTTAATTGCGTCAAATATTTTAACGTGATTAATTTAAAAAATTAATTACCACCCGTTAACGTGATAATTTTGACAGCACTAGCAAAAACATTAACCATTTTAAAGGGACTACTTATTTCTCTCAACAATACAATAAAATTTACACTGGTGGAATGAATTCCACATTTCTGGACACAAACAAAGTGTCTTTAGAAATAAGACTTCTTTTAACCAATATATTTTGTTTTCACAGTATTACAGGTGGAAATCACAACTGCTCTTGACACCACCTCACACACACTCATTACAGCGCGCGCAATTTCTTCTCTCCCTCTCTCTCCCGCAACAACAGAGTTCTGTACTGTTTCGCATGCTTGTAGTGTTACCGCTGTGCTTAATCATGGTTTTGCACGTTCTGCATATAAAATACACGTTAGAGAATTGGCTAATCAGCTTAGCGCTCGGCGCTAACTATTATCATCTCAAAAACAACAACAATAAAGGCTAAACAGTACAAGCAGGTTCATGTAGTCACCTCTTATTGACGTACACAGGTCTTATCAACACACTCAGGACATTTTTCAATTGAAAGGCCTTAAAACTACTGCTGGACAGTAGGAAAGACAAGGAGCAACGAACTCTCTTCCCCTCTCGCTCTAACTTGCGCACAAAAGCGCGACAGGCTGGTACTTGCCTGTCGCATACACAAATTTATTTTCCAGTCTTTTAAAAAGGAGAAAATCTCTCTCCCAGTAACTGGGAGCATCCATCATAATGTTGTGCATTCGTCCGTTAACAGTGTCCGGTCGGCGGACATGTCTGGAATTTCGTTCGGCAATGACCGCCTGTCAAAGTTATGAGTGAAAATCACCGTTTTTGAACCTTTATGAATCGTAATAGAATCATCACGTGTCGAATCGCGATGCATGTAATAATCGATATTTTGGAACTCCTCTAATAGCAACCCAGCGTCAGTCAATGTAAACAGTAACGTTTGCTGTTGTTGGCTGTGGGCAACGATGTCTTTGAACAGCTTCTTTACTGGTAAAAGACCACCTGCTGAACCAGAAGAGGGGCCTATAAACAAGTCCATTCTGCATAAATATGTGGCTAAAAGCTAGCAAATGAGGCAGCAAAAGTGAATGCACTCATACCTCGTGGCAAACCGTATTGCTCAAGCCAGGAAACCTTTCACAATTGGAGAATAACTTGTTATGACCAAGGATATTTGCCTTGAAGTTTTAGGAGAGGCCAATGTTAGAAAAGATCAATTCAGCGTACGGTGAGTTACATTTTCCCTGCCCTTAATGTTAGTTTTTTAGCCCTGTCATGTTTTTTTATTATTACTGTCATTTTCTGCCACACTTGGCCGGTCCGTGAAAAAATGGCCCATATCACACCAGTCCATGGAGCAAAAAAGGTTGGGGACCACTGGCTATAGTACAGTATAGTAATAACAGTTCATAAATATGGAGTTTTGCTGAGAAATAAATACCGGTATATACCATTATTTAAAAAAACAACAACAAACAAACAAAATCAGAAAGCAGTTACTCACAATGTTATTCTTTTCAACTAATACTTTTTTCTGCTGGTACTTGAGTAATTATTTAGAAGTAATTCGACTCGAGTAAATTTTTTGGGCTACTCTACGCACTTCTAGATTAGTCCATCCAACATACTGGCCAGGCCATACTGACAGTTATGCCCAGTATATAGTACACACGCACAAAAAAATGGGGGTTGAGGGGCTTGAGACTACTTTGCGGTTTTTCACTTTACGCATAACTTAAAATTTTGGCAATCTTAGGTTGGAGTTCTATACATGCATAGTTGAAATTACCACAATTCTGAAAGGAGTGCTTCTCATTATTAAAAGAATGCTGATTTGCATCAAAGTTCATTGTTTTGCATTGTTCAATTTTTGGTCCTCGTGAAACCCTACAAACTAACAAGCAGAGATGTAACAAGTAAAAAATGACCTTAGCAGGAGCAGCAGCAGCTATAAAGTAAGGTCTGCAGCTCTTTAATTAGCCTTTTGTACAAAACAATGCACTTTTTAGAGGCCTTTATACAATACATCGCCTCGGTCTTCGCTACTGCTTTCATTAATGCCCATTCAACACACACAGTGTCCGAGGATCAATACCTCTTCACCTTGTAGGTGTTGAAGCTAGATTAATGCACCTCCAAGGGTCATCTCAAAGTGCTTGAGCTCACTTTTTTGTAATTGTAAACCACTGAATTCGAAATATGAACCATTTGCTTTCTAGTACTTCAATGTAGGCCCACACACTGCTGGCGGTAATTACATAAAAGCTATTTGTTATTGTCTTGTTTGGTTATATGTTTTCTTGTATAGCATATAAAAATACAATATATGTAAAATTTAAAAAAAGGTCATTTCAATGAACTAACCCCAAAAACAAATCTCAGTTCAAATGGACTGAATTGAGGATGGCAACTAATGAACGCTTACATTCTAAAAAAAGCATGAAAAAGTTGTGCTCGAGACCACACTATCCGAGAGCAGATCTGGCTTGACAAGTTGAGACCAGAACTTACCAAAAACCAAGCAAAGACCAAAGACTTTTGGACGTCGAAACCAAGAACAACGACTCGGTTAAAAAAAAAAAAAGTCATGGAAATCAAGACAAGACCAAGACTTTTGGAAGTGGAGACTGAGACCAGGAATTGACAAAGACCAGAACTTACTAAAAACTGGCAGACGTGACCAAGGCAAGAGAAACACCGAGATGAGATCAATGCCATAAAAGTACATTTACTTTTTTTTTTTTTTTCGGATACTTCCGGATACTATCACAGGTTGCCAGAAATTTGCTGTTACAGTAAATTTGATTCTGCACTATTCTTGGTAATGGGTATTTTTGCATGGTCCATGTTACTTCATTGCTCCATTGATGCCAATAGATATCCAATTTGGACTGGTAGTGTTATTCATTCACCCCTCATAATTCAAATGGATTGGACATCTACCCCCAATAGCAGTTGACTCCGTGTCGGATACAGCCTCAGCTCAACAGATCTGCATAGCAATCACATCCACTGAACGCCAGTGAGCCAGATGCGGCCCGTATCATAAATCTGACAGTCCAAATGATAGGTTACACACTCCTCCGGGGCGGACTGTGCAGACTGGACGCGCTAAAAACCTGAAATTTAACGTTCGGCTTGTGACTTAACAACAGCGCGCACTCTGAAGGCGGGCATCTGCAGCGACTAAGGTTATTGACAGCCATGGCAACAACGATGGAACGTATGTATTTGCAGCTCCAGCTAATCAATATTGAACAAAGAAATGTTATTAATACAAATGTTAAAGAGTAGGTGACTGTTGTGCTGAACCGGAAACCTTCACAGTCCTTCGACGTTCACGTCATGCGTGTTGACGTGACGCGTAGTCAGGATTTTTTGGGAGGTGCGCGTCAGAATCAGCCTTAAAAAGGAGAACACTCAAGATTCAGGACACATCTCGGCGTGCGGAGTTTTTATGGTAAGTGCTTTATTCAAAGTCATAGTTGTGTTTTGAAGTCACTTCTTGACTACTAAGTTATTCAATCAAGCCTTAATAAAATGGCCGGTGCATTCAAGTGATCTGCCGTGTCTGCAAGTTAAGTGATTCAAAATTTGGGAGGCAGAAAGCATTTACTCCGTGTTGCTGTAAATGTTTCAATGTTTGAATACTAATATTGAAACTGAGCCCTTCCTCCTTGTGTTTGTGTATTTGTGTCACTGCCTTGATTGCACAGATGGGTGAGAGCCTGGGACCAGGTGCAGCTATCATTGTCAGAAGTTTACTTAAAACCGGTCCTTGGTCTCACATCATCGCTAGATCAACAACTCAACTACAGGTATGTGACTTTCAGCTAACAAAGATTCTTGTAATCCTGTACTGCTTGCCTGGCAAAACGCCTGCCTGCCCGTTCACCTGTTCTATCACCAAACTGCCCACCAGATTCTTCGGATACTATCTACCACTCGCTCTCATCGTAAATGAATAAAGGTTCTGGGGTAATAGGGGACCTAACAAATACTAATGTGAGTTACTTGTTCTAATTCAAATATTTTGTGAAAAAACAATGTATTGTTATGTTGTTGTATGTTGCATTAATCAATGGCATGAAAAAGTGTTGTCATTATTGCTTTTGATAGACAATTTTAATTTGCAATATAAACACATTAAAGTATGATACATTGAACAAAATGGACCCCAAATTTAATCCTGAAAACGGTTTTGATACAAACGTGGCCCAGATTGGTTAACGTGTGCCATATCCGGGCCATACATCAATTTTGTGTCTGCTACTTTTGACCAGTTCTGGCCCAAAACTGGTTGCTGATCTGGCAAGTGACTCATTACTGAGTTTGGGCCATTGTTCAAAAAGATACTGGGGCAGATCCGTTTTACGAAGTTGGGCCGGAATTTACAGTACATCTGGCCCGTTTCTGCTCCAGTTATATTTTACTATCTGAGTAGCAATGATTTAACAAGGAAGTGAGATGAAAATACCTCAACATGTATTAGAAGTGACGGAAAACCTACAAGTGACCTGTGGGAGGGCAAAGTATCACCATGACATAATATTGCACTTTTTTTTATACTTTTGATATTTGTTCCCATATACAGTACTTTAAGCTGTACTGTAAATCCACAAGTTTACATTTTTTCCCCCTCAGAGTTTGAATACCTGAAAAATTATGCATAAACTACATCAGAAGATGTAAAATAATGCAAGAGATCATTATAAAATATTCAATTGACGTGCTTAACACCTTGATGTTGTACTTTGTTGCCTCAGAGGAATACCAGATGTCGGACTAATGCTGCTAATTGTTACGAGCCATAGGCATCAGCGGTAAATAGGATGCTAAATTTGCGTCGAATGTTGGAGGAAGCCGGAGAAATGGTGCATTGGATGCATTTAGATGGAATTTATTTTTAGAACAGCATCAGCCAGATGTCTTCTCTGACGATGTCATCAATCACCAGTATGACTTTTCAGCATGAAGAAGCTTGTGTGCCATCTTTGAAAAATAAGTTTGCATGTGTTTATCAACGCCCCTCCAGAAGTGCAACTATCAAACAAACTTCTATTCATTTTGTTTTTTTCATTAAGATACAACATACTTTTCACATGTGTGTTTACCCTTGTGCCTTTGCTAGGGTGACCACCGATCCAGTTTTAGGACAGTGATGTGTCCATTAGCCCGACGCAATTGGTCTGGCTTTTAAAGAAAATGGGCCACGGTTCAGTTAATGTGACGCAACTCAATCCCACGGTTGTCACAACTGGTCTGTGACTGGCCAAGAGTGGCTTCAGTTAAGAACGTCCTATATCATTTGTTCAATAAAATGTAAACAAAGCTTCAAGTGTGGCTTTCTGGCGACATCATTTCCTCGCCAAGATTTTACAACAGTGCTAGCAAACATGCCAAAATGGTGGACATCTTTTAACACTGAATGGACGAAAGAGCCTACCACATCCCAAAAACATGCATGGTAGGCTGATTGAACACCTTAAATTGTCCGTAGGTATGAGTGTGTGCGTGAATGGTTGTATGTCTCCTTGTGCCCTGCGATTGGCTGGCAACCAGTTCAGGGTGTACCTTGCCTACTGCCCGTAGTTAGCTGTGATAGGCTCCAGCACCTCCGCGAGCCTCGTGAGGAAAAGCGGCATGGAAAATGAATGAATGAATGAATGAATGAATGAATGAATGGACGAAAAAGCACGATTTCCTCGCTTAAAGCAGTCGAGAGTTGTTCCACGATTTCTGCATGCTTTGCTGGTGTGACGTGGATGTGAGCAGCAGGGGCAAAGCAGCCATAGAACGTCACGCGGAGAGCACAAATCATAAAAGAATGAGGTGAGCAGCAGGTGCGTCGACATTGAAAACATTTTTTTTTCGAGAACCCTCATGGCTTCTGGATAACAAAATAACTGCAGCTGAACTTTGTATAGTTGTTTCTCTAAAGGGTTCACTTCTTTTGAGCAGTTCAATGTTCATATTTTTACACAAAAACATCTTGTCCTCAAGAATTTTTGTTGTTAACACCGTTATTCTGCCAAAATGTCCTACCACCGGCGAAACGTCTACCAATGGCGAATTTGACACCTAAGTGCTACCATGCGCTTTTAGCTTGTTTTGTTTAGATCAGTGGTTCTTAACCTTGCTAAAGTTACCAAACCCCACTAGTTTCACATGTTCATTCACCGAACCCTTTGCTAGTTAATTAATTTTTTTTTTTTTTTTTTCAATTCAAAACCGATATAAATAAGCCAAGCTAATATTTAAGTGAATTCCCATACAAATTGCTTCAAAGTTCAAAATTACTACAAATAATTTTGGCTTTCGCGTTTCATTTTCATGTTTGAAAATGACAAAAAAAAAACTGATGTAAACTGTTCCTGTTTTCCATTTTCATGTATATATTCTCATTTTATTGTCGCATCCTCGCATCACATAATATTCTCATGGCATAAAATTTACCAGTCGATCTACATTCCTATCGTCACCCATGGTCACAAGCTGTGCTGTGCCAGCTTTGCTGAAGCTGCTGTCCCCACAACCCGACCTCATATGATCGGGGAAAAAAGGTATGTATGGTTGGAAAATGAGGCAATTTTTTCTTTCCATTATCCGCGCTGTCTATGCTGCCTCCTGGTCTGTTATACTTCCACATACCAAGTGCGAGTCAACCTTCCACTGAGCAAACCTGTTTCTCCTCCCATTAGTTATAGCAGTTGAAAGAAATGGAATAAAGCACGTAAATTGGAAGAAAACCAGTGCAAAAACTAGTCTAAAATGACACTTGTATGAAAATTGGGCCCTGTGTGTCTTAACCTTTGCCGAACCCCTTAGACTTACTCACCGAACCCCTGGGGTTCGATCGTACCCAGGTTGAGAACTACTGGTTTAGATGCATACGGAAGAACATACTTCAAATGCCTTAAGAACATACTTTAATATCAAATAAGGGTGGTTTAATTATACCATGTGACTAATGTGGTCAAAAGGTAAACACTCCGCTTTAAACTTACCGCAAGAAAACACTATCCTTATAAGCTATCAGAGAAAAACACATTCCAAACGGACTTTAGGGCAACGGAAAGGTAAAAAAAAAAAGACTGAACAAAAATGAAAATAATAAGTACTGCTTTTATCTGATATGTGCATGCGTGCGCAAGAGCACTGAGCATTGGTAAGACATTTCGCCGTGCAGGATATTTTGGCAGAACATTGTTTCAAAATAAGATTTGTTCTTGGGCACGTTGCAATTTGAAAACACGGTACTGTAAACTAAAATGTCAAAACAGGTTTGACCTTTAATTGGCATTTTTTACTATTTAGTTACACAAATATGATCGATAAAGCGTGCAAAACTTTATTGTTGATAAAAATAGACCGCAAGTCTGATTTATTGTTAAATAATATATATATATATATATATATATTTAATTATATTATGTATATACAGGATATACTGTATGTATATATTTTCCCCAAGTGGAAGCTTCCATGATCCTAATAAATTTAATAATTAAAAAAAATATATACATTCCTGTGCAAACGTTTTAGGCAGGTGTCCTGCCTAAAACTTTTGCACAGTACTGTATGTATATATATATATATATATATATATATATGGCAGAAAACACTTAGGTGACTTTAAGTTCCGCTCCTCGACCCCCAATTTGGCCAAATTTCAAAACTGTCCTATATGCATGTGTGATAAATCATTGGAAAGCTTAAAATCTCAGTTTTCTGGGTGAAGAAAAATTTTGAACAGTAGGGCATTTAAAAAAAAAACAACAACAGTTTTTTTAAACAGCCAAACCCTAACTGGAGGTTAAAGCACATGAGAGCATACATAAAGACGGCATGATTTTAACGAGATATTATTGCGTACTTACCTCTTCTCGATCCAAAAACTCCATGTGGCATGTATCACCAAGTGTCAAGACACAGCTGTGAATGGCCACAGGTGGATTTTTGGGGGGATTTTCTGGGTGAAACATGGTAATATAACAAGGGTCGCGATGCAGAAATCGCAGACATATAGGAATAATCAAGATTTTCATTTTCATATATTTACCCTTTTAAACTTTTTTTTTTTCCCCAATTTTTCTTTGTTTGGATCGATTATCATCTAAAATATTTGGGGAAAACGCGAAAGTAACGAAAAAAATACAATTAAGTGATGATGTTATGAGTTCGATATCCGTGACTTTTTTTACAGACACCAATTTTTTTCATTGTGACGTAATTTGTTTAAAAGTAAAATATGCGAGAGAACATTTTTTTAAAGTCTTTTTTTTTTTTTTTAAATTAAATATGAGACATCAATTAATGATTTTATACTAAAAATGACAGACATTTCGAATAATGAATTCGATTACTTACCTTCTTTTTATGCCTAGGTTGAAACAAAAGCGGTTGCGCGATGTCTGTAAACAGGGGTTTCCAGGGTAAAATGGACAAATTAATAATAGTTCGGGGGCTTATTGCGCCATGAATCTGCTATGGCAACATATAGACATATTGTTCTATCAAACACAACAGTTCTTTTAACTTAAAATAAAGCAATTTTAAAGAGGGGTGCAAGAGCAGAAATTGCTTATTCAGACTTGGCTGTGTTTTCCGCCTATTATATATATATATATATATATATATATATATATATATATATATATATATATATATATATATATATATATATATATTAGGGCTGTCAAAATTATGGCGTTAACGAGCGGTAATTGATTTTTTAAAATTAATCTCGTTAAAATATTTGATGCAATTAACGCACAAATGCCCCGCTCAAACATATTACAAGGACAGCAAAGTGAAAGGTGTACTTCTTGTGTGTTTTGCTGCCCTCTGCTGCCGCTTGGGTGCGACTGATTTTATAGGCTTCAGCACCCATGAGCATTGTGTAAGTAATTATTGACATCAACAATGGCGGGCAACTAGTTTATTTTTTTTATATTAAAATTTACAAATTTTAATAAAACGAAAACATGAAGAGGGGTTTTAATATAAAATGTCTATAACTAGTTATTATCTTTTATTTATTTTCTATAAATTTTTATAAATATTTATATATTTTATTTATTTATATATTTTATTTATCATTTTTATTTATCTTTTAAGAACTACACGTCTTTCTATCCATGGATCGCTTTAACAGAATGTTAATAATGGTAATGCCATCTTGTTGATTTATTGTTATAATAAAGAAATACAGTACTTATGTATCGTGTGTTGAATGTATATATCCATCTCGGTCTTATCTTTACATTCCAACAATAATTTACAGAAAAATATAGCATATTTTATAGATGGTTTGAATTGCGATTAATTGCGATTAATTGTGATTAATTAATTTTTGAGCTGTAATTAACTCGATTAAAAATTTTAATCGTTTGACACCCCTAATATATATATATGTATATATATATATATATATATATATATATATGTATATATATATGTATATATATACACACACATACATACATATACATATATATACACATACATACATATACACATATATATATATATATATATATATATATATATATATATATATATATATATATATATATATATATATATATATATATATATATATATATATATATATATACATACTCCATTTTGACCTTATGGAAGTGGTCACCGTAGCCTTTGCATTTAGCACTGCAGTGTCAAATGCAGCTCTCACCAGTGTAGACAAAATTCACAAATTTAGATTAAGGCCATGTCCACACACATAGCAGGTTTTTTTAAAAACGAGTATTTTGCCTCATCCGTCAAGAAACAAACAACAACCTACACACAAAAAAATCCATATCCAACCGCATAGGTGTACATTTTTTTTTTTTTTTTACATATTTATGTATGTGCATTCAAGCACAGAACAATGACAAAAAGTAAGCAAATGGTTAAATTATCGCATTTTGTCTGTTAATACCTTGCCTTGTGAGATGTTCTTGAACAGTTGGCATTTTAGTACGGGTCACTATCACACGCAGTTTCTTATGTGTTTATATGTGCATTATTTATGTCTTTAATACATTCAAGATGTAGATTTGATGTTTTAAGATTCCAAATTCTCGTGAGCGTAAGCGCGGTCACTGTATGTAAACACGCACATATAAAGTTTGAACATTTTTTATCGCAGGCAGTGACATTTTGACTGTTAAAATAACTCTCCAGTTATTAATGTACACATGACGTCGCATAAAACGCAGAATTCGTAAACCTTCACTTTGGTTTTAATGCCCAAAATGCGGGTCTGCGAGTGGATGATAGGCCAAACTGTTGAAAAAGTTCTTTTTGCAAGATACCCTGTGGACATGGCCTAAGTCGTTATCACTTTAAGTCGCTGCCTTATAGGGTGACAATATTTTGATTTCCAAAAAAGAGGAGACTCAGCCCGGCCTCGAGATACTTAAATTTTACTTGAAGTTCACTCAAAGATGCCTTATCACTTTAATATATTTAAAGTGTGCCTCCTCCGTCTGGATAGAAAAATTCAGTTTTATAATGTAAAATTACAGCTATATAACCCAAAACACAAATTCAAATTCGCAGAGGTTACCTGACAGGCTTTGTTATCCCTAAAATAATAACGCAAAAACACTGGAATTAAATAGTTATTTAATAAAAATGCCTCTTCTGTATTGGCAAATCCTTGAATCTTTGAACAAAATAATAGCTGTCTTTTCAATTCTTACTATCCAAATAATCTGAAACAATGTTCTAAATAATACCTCTTCTGTAGAAAATCCAGTTTTGACAAAAAGCTTATTTTTTCTTTCCAGTAAAATAATGTACATTAAACTGTAGCCTCAAGACTACCACTACAACTGTCATTGACAAATTGTTATTCTCACTCAATTATTATTGTCATTCAATGTTCTAGATTACCCACAAACAATAACCAAAATGAACAGACAAACCCAATTCAATCAGCATGTTTCCAAACAAAGCACTTCAATACCACATATCTCATAATGCCCATCGCGGGTTACCTCACGGACAGCTAGCACCGGTAGCCGAAGTAAAAATCAAAAATTGCTATAAAAGTTTACAATCATCGGCAGCATAACAATCAGTGTTGTTAATAACGGCGTTAGAATATAACAGCGTTACTAACTGCGTTATTTTCTTCAGTAGTGAGTAATCTAATTACTTTTCTCATCTTGGCAACGCCAGTACCGTTACTGAGGCGGGAAAGGCGTGCGTTACTATGCGTTACGATGTTGGTTGACTGACGCGAGAAGTCTGAAAAAGACGGACTCACGGAGACGAGAGAGCAGAGCAGGAGTGGGGAGGAGACAAGGGAGTGTGACGCCGTTGCAAACGCGATGCTAGGTGGCTCCAATAATACCTGACTGTAGCCGATAGCCTACAAACTACACCCACATGATGCTTTGGTAGATATCACTTATATACAGGACTAGATGCAAATGACAGACACGGCGGCATTACCAGCATGTATAATAAAGAACTGGATGTGTTAGTAAACAGCCGCCATCTTAAAGCAGTAGACTTCTCATGAAGGCTCTGTTGTAGAGAACCTTCCTAGCGAACCTAAGTAACTTTTTATCTAAAATGCTCCTAAATCGGCAAAACTTAACTTGAATCTATCTTTAAACGATAAAACAGTTTTAAAACTTACATATGTCGAAAACAGAAGGGAACTAATGCAATAACGGGAGCAATTTTAACAACTTTAACTGTTGATTCAGAACATTAAATGACCTCCACACATAGCAAAGGTTACTATCTAGTTATCGCAATATCCGCAGTACCCCTGTGTCTAATTAAGTTTAGGGTAAAGAATTGGGTTAGGGCCAATTGTCCCAAAAACCCTTTAAACTTCACATTGTGTGACTTTTTTTTTTTTTTTTGAGAAAGAAAAACATGAAAATTATCACCATGTAACTTTGCCAAGTAACTAATTACTCTTACATTCAGGTAACCGAGTTACTAGCGCAATTACTTTTTGGGAGAAGTAATTTGTAACTGTAATTACTTTTTTAAAGTAAGATTAACAACACTGGTAACAATGCTACACCAAATGGGATTTTACAGATCACACCGGTACAAAGCTCCAACAGACGTAAACAGTTGCCGAAAGGTAAGTTTAGCAAGTGTACAACATACCGATAGTCTGTGAGCTTCTGTCGTGACGAAGATTTGTTTGTAAATGAGAATTGACAGTTGACGCCATGATAAGTCTCTGACTTTGCACGCAAGCGCAAATTTGTATCCAAAGTAGAATAAAGGTATTTTTGACTTACACTTTTAGGTAGATGAGCATTTGAATATATACGTATTGAACACAAGTCTTAACAACTGAGCAGGCTCTTTGGGAACACGATACAGGCCTGACAGTACCGTAGTATTCTGTGCAAATCGTCAAAAAAGATAAGAGACATTTTCATGAATTTATAAAATCTCGCCGGACACCAGAACAGGATGTAAAAAGTGGACATGTCCGGGCTAAACACGACGTTTAGTTTACTGCAAGAGGAACCAAATTCAGTGATAAAAATAGAGGACATCCTATTTATTTACCCATTGGTTGCCATTAGCCGTCCAACCAATTTTAACAGACGGGCCGGCAGCGATCAATCGATGTTGGAGCCTTGTCAGAGACCATTTGAAGTCTGGACGAGTGGTTAACTTAAGTCAATGGCACTAAAGCATGATCATTCAGTGCTAGCCATCACAACTCATTGGCTGCCATTGAAGGCGATAGACGTCCAATCCATGAAAGATGAACATTCTATGATGCCTGAATATAACATATAAAAAATAATACATCGAAAAGCATTGCTGAACACATGAGTACATAAAATAAAAAATATTAACACTTTAGCATCGTGGAAAAACACAATTGCTGCCATACTCCCAGTCATTGGATAGGACGTCCATCTCTGCCAATGCCATTGAAATATGATCACTCAATGTCAGCCATCCCAATTGAAATGGATTTGAGGTCTATCACTTTCACTGGCTGTGAATGAGTTAAAGTGCTGATGAATTTCCAATCTCATCCCGTTTACACAAAGGGCTGCGAAACGCACCATTTTATTCATCCCTAATCATCATAAAAAAGGTTCTAATTCCAACTCCGTATATCTTATGGAAAGCCAAATGAGGTAACTTATTTCTTAACACAGCATGGTCAATTTCGCTCGCCACCAGTGAAAAACGACAACCTGCCAACGAATGACGCCAGCTAATCCTGACCTTGGCATACATAAAACGCTGGCTTTGTCTCATCGTTAAGTTCGTCATTTATCTCTGCCATTGCTTGCTTGATGACTTGCGACTTTTGAGCTAAACAAGGTTAAACGGTGAATTCTTCATACAAAACGGGAGTGAAAAAAAAAATTACTCAGTGAAAGTTCATGAAATGACAACAGAAGTTTGTGCTTCATTTCACCCCAGACAAAAAAAAGTTCCATGAAAATTAACGTTTAAGGCAGAAGATAAATGAGTAATTTTGCTGCCAAAAATTAGAGCCGACAAACACTGCTGCTGCAATAACTGCTCGGCCCCAAAACAAAGCGCGGTGCCTGTGGCGCAGCAATCTCACAAATTACCTCTTCAAATGAGAAAATGCTGCCACTCGATGTTTATGTGCGAGAATGTGGCCACGGTTGTGTTTGAGGTTGCTAAAAGCTCACAGAGAACATATTGAACGCCGGACATAATGCTTCGTAAAACAACACGCAGCACAGCGGCTATGAAAATTACAGTGGCTGCATCACAGCCTGACAAGCACTATAAATATTTAACATATTTCCACCCACTCTGCAATGGAAGTAAAATTAGTTTGGATCCACTAAGACTTCTTTTTTAGTTTTTACCCTGAAAGTGCTGATTAATCTCAAGGATCTAAATTATACACTCCCTTACAGCAATTCTTTCTAAAGTTTTAAAACTTATGACAGCTTTGTAAATTAAGAACAACCCATTATTATTTAAGATATTCCCTTTGGAAAAGGAGAAAAATAGATGAATTATAAAGACTGGCCTTAAAGCTTAATGTAGAAGAAATGGTGTTCAGTATAGTTCTCAAGGATACTTCATAGAATTGTGAGGTGGAATTTACATAACAATTAGAAGCAAGTAGCAAGTGAGTAGAATAGTATTATAAGATGAGTATTTTTCGGACTATACATCGCACCTGAGTATAAGTTGCACCAGCCAAAAAATGTGCAATGAAAAGGAAAAATACATATGCTTATAAGTCGCATCGGAGTGTAAGTCGCATTTTTTGGGGGAAATTTATTTGATAGAATCCAGCACCAAGAACAGACATGTCATCTTGAAGGGCATTTTAAAATATAATAGAGCAGGGGTCCCCAACGACCGGGCCGCGGACCGGTACCGGTCCGAGTTGCATTTGGTACCGGGCCGCGCAGAAATAATAAATAATTTATTAGCGACTGCGTTCTGGCCGATTGACTTTGGCCTGTACCGCTTAACACATCAATATACCTGTCTACTCGAGATATACAACTACAGAATGGGAGGTCGTCATAGAAATGCATTGATTGGACTGTTAGCAGTACATCTTGTTTTGTATATCTATGTGCGCTTGGCCTCGATAATAACGTATGACATAGGTCGTCGCCCATCACATTTGTTCCCGGAAATTAGCCTCCACACGAGAATTACTGAAAAACAGACGTCTTTGGACAGATTTTTTAGGGGGAAAAGGGAACCTCATGACCAAGATGATGAGCCTACAACCTTGAAGAAAACAAAATCAATGCTACTTCCCAATCACTAAAACCAACGAACTGCGAAGGAGTGGATTCGTGACCCATATGTGAATAAACCGAGTGATTCGAGCATGTCTGTGGAACAGGAATATCAGCTTGTAGAGATCACAAATCACGGCGACCTTGAACGTACATTTGCGACAACAACTCTACCCAGGTTCTGGATTAAAGTCATTTCGAAATATCCTGACATCGCTAGGAGAGCACTGAAACAAACGAAACAAGCTCAGGCCTCCTACTGATTCAGCGGGTGAGTTGTATTTTCCCTGCACTTAACACGACGGGGCTAAAAAAAAAAAAATGTTATTTTATATTTGCTGTATTTTTCTGCCGCACATTTCCGGCGTTCTGACAAATTTGGCATGTGCGTAACGTTAAAAATGAACGCGAATGCAGCGATTCCAAAATACACCCTACAAACTTTCTTTAAAGAAAGGAATATTAACTTACGTTTGCAATGTTAGCTGCACACAACAACTGAACGCAGCTCTCTCACTTAACGACTTAAGCATTAATTAGTTAAGCATTAATTTACGCCATTTTTGTGTTGAACATGTAGGTTTATGATGTAAATAGTTTTTTAGCACCATTGGATAACATTGAGAGTCCAACTGAATATAAAAGAGG
The DNA here is from genome assembly GCF_030265065.1 of Corythoichthys intestinalis. Classification (NCBI taxonomy): domain Eukaryota; kingdom Metazoa; phylum Chordata; class Actinopteri; order Syngnathiformes; family Syngnathidae; genus Corythoichthys; species Corythoichthys intestinalis. The sequence continues at coordinate 35,347,686 of NC_080411.1, forward strand.
GCTTTTTTCACCGCCACAAAAGCTTTGGGAGCAAAATATTATAAGGGTGCAAAATTTGACAGAACACTGGTCCGTGAAAAAAAGACCCTAATCACACCGGTCCGTGGTGCAGAAGAGGTTGGGGACCTCTGCAATAGAGAACATCAGGCGGAATAGGTGTACCGTATGCTAACATTACACGACGCTAAAAGTTAGATCGGGCCTAAAAAATCCAGCCCGACCCGACCGGCCCGCGGGTATTAAAGCCCGACGCGGCCCGATCAATTAACTTGATTTGCTTGCCCGCCCAAAAAAAACGAAATTTTATGTTTTACTTGTAGGCACGAGCCCGGAAAAAAAATTGTGAGGACTCAGGAGAAGGAGGAAATGCGGGGATGCGATGCGTGGTTGTGTTTTGTGTGATCACGTTTGTGACGATGCCGGTGCATTATATACATAAAGATAACAAATTAAAGCCTGTCTTTTGTAACGAATTCTCCAAGTTAAACAAGACTGTAAGATGGATATTCAATAAACATTTCTATCTTTTATATTTGCATGACTGTTCTAACAGGCGGATTGTGGATTTGACATTTATTTTAATCTCCTCAAGTTGGCAGAAAAAAAACGTTTTCTCAATGTTTAAATAGTCTACACATTTTTATGATCCTCTGCCGAACTATGAAAAAAACTGCGACTTATAGTCCGAAAAATACGGTATTTATATTTTATTCTATTCCATTTGGCAGTTCTCCCGTAAAGGGCAAACAACATTTTATCAATTAGTTACAGTAAAAACTTTTTTTTTTGGGGGGGGGGGGGGGGGGTTGGGTCAGTGAGGCTATATGTATTGGTATGGTATGAAAAACCAATGTACTTTGCATTAAAAAAATAGCAACAAACAAAAACAATCTTTCATGTAAATCTTTTTTAATCTACACGAGTGAGGAAATACTGCAATTCTTGGGCTATAAAGCCTCCCTATATAATTTTACAGGCTAATGAGTTGCATGTTTGTGTGTGAATATCCCATAATGCAGTGTTAACACCTGGAGTTTATTATTCAGTGTGTGTTATATATGAACAAATGCTGTTTTCTTGTTTAAAAAATGGTGAGAGCGGTTTACAATCAGATGAAGTTGCTAGTCCAGAAATTAAAATATGTATTTATGTCCCAATAACACTCTAGCACACAACTGTTTGTGTGTGTATGGTTTTCAAAGTAAAAAAATAAATAGTTACTAATGGATGTACCGAAACATGATATATCAAACAAGAATAAATTAATACCTAAAATATACAGTACCTATATATGATATTTTTAACTTGCTCACTACTATGGACAATGATCGGTATTTTAAGTAAGATGGTTTGGCAATGAGTGATCATGTTTAACTGCCATTGACGGCATTTGACTGGGGTGCTGCAGTGTTCGAATGATCAAAATTGATTGGACATCTATCGCCCTTACTGAGTTAAAGGACAGATGAAGCGCTCAATTCTTTAGTGTTTTACTCGATTAATTTGATTGCATGTGTCATTCGCTGTCTCAAAACCCATATTACAAAAAAATAAAATAAAAAATTGAATTGAATTGACTCTTGTAGTTTTTGAGTTACTGCCATAGCAACATCTTAGTAACAAGGGCCGCTACCTGTTGACGTAATTTACAGAAGACCTCACCAGCACTCCAATACCGAAGTATAGCACTATGCTATCCTCACCATATATTGCAATGATTTTCTGGGTATTACTCACGAGATTCATCATGCAGTCTCGATGCGTAGCGATGAATTGCTCACCCAAAGGCTTGAGAGACTGTCAGTGACCCAAAAAGCCTTCTGCAAGGGTTTGTACATCTTTTGTGAGAGTTGAGCGGTAGAAATTCACTCCGGCTTCTTGATCGCTTCTTTGTTTTAAACATTTCAGCTACGACAGCTTTGAAAGCAGAGGTGGGTAGAGTAGCCCAAAATTTTACTCAAATAAGCGTACCGTTACTTCAAAATAATATTACTAAAGTAAAATTAGTCATCCATAAACTCTACTCAAGTACAAGTAAAAAAAAAGTATTTGGTGAAAAGAATACTCAAGTAATGAGTAACATTGTGAGTAAATGCTTACATTTTTTTTTTTTTTTTTTTTTTAACAATGGTACTTTTCTCAGCACAAGGTTACCTACATAAACTGTTGTTATAATGATACTGTACAATAACGCATTGCAGAACCACATTAAGCCAAAGGAAAAAATAAATAAATAAATAAAATCATTAAATTCCGCTTAGGGGAAAAAAATGATAGAAATGAAGCATTATTCATCCAAAGAGCATGAGTGCCCTCTGGTGAATTAAATACAGTAGTTACTATTTGAATATTGATTAATTTCATCATTAGTTATTATTATGAAATTAAAAGGGTCATATCTCCAGCTTTCCGTGGTCAATCGGTGCCAAATAAAAACAGGGAGATAGGTTAAAATCCGCGCTTTCGAGTCATGTTGAGGGCAACAATGTCAAATACCTTTTTACAGTGCTTTAAAGACGCCATGTGATTGAACAGGCTGGCATGACCATCGAACGGCAAGCTTGCGTTTGATTGGTGTAATGGAGTCATGTGATTATTTTTGCGACGTCTCATTGGTGAATTTGGTAGAGCTACTCTCAGCATCGCTAATATCCTGTACTGTATGTAGAATAAAGAAAAATGTAACAACTTCAGTAGCCCCAAAGTAGCGGAGTAAGAGTAGTGTTTTTTTCTTCACAAATCTACTCAAGTAAAACTAAAAAGTATGACTTAAAATGACTCTTTGTAATAAATTGATTATATTTTTCTCAAAAAGATACTCAAGTACACATGTAACGCTTTACTACCCACCACTGTTTGAAAGCCTCGGAGAATACAACCTTAGTTTTTAAAAAATGTAAGTAAATTCTAAAATTTGATGCAATTCTGTTGATGAAGGAGGGCAAATCCCACTGCCTCTTCATTGAACTGCGAACTGTTTTTGTTGTTGCTGGCCTGTCATATGGGGATAGGACAGCTACAGGTCATCTATTCATGTGAATTTGATACATTTATTACTAATTCTGTATAACTACACTAGAGCTGTCCCGACTAGTCGACGTTGTCGACGTCATCGATGACGTAAATACGTACGGATAATAATGGGTTAAAAAAAAAATTACATGCGGATAAAGTTTAGAATTGGCGGGCGCTCGCGATGCAAGCGGTTGTTACTGGCACCCCCAAGGGGGCCGCTGTTATTTCATTGTGACCGGCATTGTCAGACTTGAGCAAAGAGGAAGAAAGTGGGCGAGCGAGAGAGAGGGAGCGAGATCGGTGAGTTGGGAAAGTGCGCGGGTAGCTCGGAGTTGGTATCCCCCACGTTTTTGTCTTGTCAACAAAAGTTCATAAAGAGCCATCCGACGCCTCTCGTTGTTTTTACGCACGCCACCACCTTCCTGAGGAGGAAATCGGACGAACCGACGACAACGAGCCAAGTGAATCGCCGGTTCACTCTTCACTACGGCGAGGAGTTGAAAACACCGCCAATTACCAAAAAGGGCAGAATTGGTGACACGTGAAAGTGGCATAAAGTCAGAAAAGCGGACCAGAATAGCCAGAGCCTGGAATTATTTCAAGGAAAATATGGAGGGTGCCACTGTGTGTACGCTTTGCTAAGCTGAGCTCGCATACCACGGTAGCACGTCGGATATGAACGAACATTTGACGCACCGTCACCCAGGTGTATTTTGGAAGACAACAGGAAACAACAAGCTCGCGGATTGTAAGTCCATACAACTTTCTAACGATTTTTTAAAAATGGAAGTTACCTTTATGTGTGTCGTACCAACGTGTATTTTTATTTAATAAAAGAATTAATATATAATATAATTATATAATATATTTTTAAAATTATTATTAAATTTATTAGGATCATGGAAGCTCCCACTTGGGGAAAACATATACATTCCTGTATATACATAATATAATAAAATATATATGGAAACAGCACTGGCCCGCGTACTGTATTAATCCATGACTGTACTAATGTTAGTTACTTTATATTATAAAGTATCATTGTGTATATACATGTAGTAGTATACTATATTCAAATAAATAAATTAATACTATATATTTAATTTTTGTTACTGTGAGTATATGTGCCTCTCATTCAAAATAATTGTAATATTTCAGTGTGCTCTCTACTTTATCTATTTTCAGGTTAAAACAAACAAAAGTTGAACAGTATTTCCCTTCCCCCCAAAATGCGGAATGCACACCAGAAAACGCATCTGAACTCACACAAACTATTCTGAAAATGGTTGTCTGAGACATTGCAATTCATTTTAACATTTAGAACAATATAGACAATGACATACCACAAAAAGAGTAAGAATTGTTTTGACTCCTGTTAAAGAGGTGAAGTCTCAGTGTTTCCGTTTACATTTTTTTCGCGCTAGTTAATTCCAGCAGCATTTGACCTCATTGTTTGTGATATATTATTGATATTTGTTATTTATTTATACGTTAATAAAGAAATTAGGTGTTCCAAAATGTTTTTGTGAATTAATAAGCTTCAACAAAAATTTCATTTTTAAATTAGTAAAAAAAAAAAAAAAAAAAAAATTGTTAGATTAGTCGACTAATCGTAAAAATAGTCGGCTGACTAATCGGGAGGAAATTAGTCGTTTGGGACAGCCCTAAACTACACGTCTGTTTTTGCAATTACTGATACTTATACTACAGAATGACTGGAGAAAGAAAGGAGCACTCTTCCTTTAGTGAATTGTCGAGCCGCTAATCGACATCATCGCCACAGTCTGCTGTGCCGAGTAAATCGTCGTCATCTGACGCCTCAACGTTAATCATGTAAGGATTACCGTATTGGCCCAAATATAAGATGGTGTTTTTTGCATTGAAATAAGACTGAAAAGGTGGGGGTCATATTATATTCGCGGTCTAGACATTATACCCATTCACGACGCCAGATGGCGCCAGATATCATTGAAGCGATGTTCTGTCATGACAGATCTCAGCTATTCTCAAGTTTAACCAGTTTGCATTATTTTATTGCAATGTTTCTCCTCATTCAGATTTGTTTCAAGACTACAGTTACAGTTAGACTTCACTTTGATGTTAATGCAGTTATTGCAATTTTGTTGTTTTGTCACATTAGATTGGTCTATTTACATTTCAAAAAACAGAAGCCATTCATTTACGAATGTGATTGCACTTTAGTTTACATATTTAAATGTTCAGATATTAAGATTTGAATGAGGCAAAATAACATGCTTTTTCTCTCAAATATATTTTTATAATGTTTGAGATGTACTGTAATTATTATCTGTATAAAAAATAATTTGGTGTTCAAAAAGTCTTTTTTTCCAAACTTGAGTCTTGAAAAAGAGGGGGTCGTTTTGTAATCAGGGCCGTCTTATATCCGGGCCAATACCGTAATTGTTTACCTTTCCCGGGGGTCTCGTCATCGCTAACGTCACGAAAAAGCGATTCCGAATGGGTACTTTTGCTAGAAATATCAATATCGCTGGTGCTGCTATGGATAAAGTCCGCAAGTCTGTTACCTTCTGTAAATGACTTCACACTTCCGGGTTTGGGAAAGCAGTATTGACGGAATAATACAAAGCTAATAAATGATAATAATAATAATAAAAAGTTTTCAAAAATGCAAATTCTTCTCGCAGTTTTGCGTTAGAAATGACGTTGTTCTGACGAACTCGTCCAAAGTTTAAATTCATCAAATTGCATCTAAATCTGACAAACTCTTCATCTGCCCTTTTAATGATCTACAGGACAACTTATCCTACATACAGTAGCTACTCACAGCTAGGTAGCAGAATATGAAATTGCTAGCAAACCTACATTCATAAATGTCAATATAACTAGACAGCCTTGATGCCAAAGTGTTTCTATTTGTGTCTCCTGCTCCCGTGATGAGTGCAGCGCCCAACATGTGGCCATAAACAAGCCCAACTAAGCATCCAACAAGCCCGCCAGTAGCTCCGTGGGGCCGTGCTTGGAAACAGCGTTCGTTTATTGCATTCCTCGGGGCACCACGGGATCTGGACTCATCGGCATCGGCCATCTATCTCATCTTTGCTGAGATATATCAGTCCTGACTGAAAAGGTTTACAAGACCAAATGACATACAGGCTAGGCTATGCCATTCGTATATAAATAGACACAATATAATTTTGATTGTAGTAGGAGTTACTGTTTAGAAATATCTCTCAACTACCTCTTTGTGTGTCATAAAAAACTGAATTAAATAATCATGAAATGATTGTGAATGTGAAAAATTAAGGAAGTTGATTTTTTTTGTGCAGGTAAATCTGAACTGTAGATAATATAAATATCGTAATTATTATGACATTAATTTTCAAGTTTGTTGGAATACAGTTACAAATATTAAATTACCGTAATTTCCACACTATAAGGCACACCTGACTATAAGCCACCACCCACCAAATTTGACACGAAAATGACATTTGTTCATAGATAAGCCGCACTGGACTATAAGAATAAGCTTCATTTGGCCATCACTGTTCCCTTGGGGGAGAGTCAACCTCTGCTGCCACCTGCTGTCAACAATGTTGTTGTCCAATATGCCTCCTAGCATGCATAGCAGTGCTACAGATGCAAATCATCAAAATTCATGTTCTGTGCTAATTATTTCTTCAGTTACTGTTGCAGTTGTTTCTTTATTTGCTATTTACGGTATTTGGTAACACTTTATTTGACAGTGGCGCCATAAGACTGTCATTAGGCAATAAGAATTATGATATGACACTGTCATGATCATTGTGGTGGCTACAACTACCACCACAATTTAGTGTTTCAAGATTTGGTTAATTATTTATGTGATATTTTTTGGACATGTATTTTCTAATGGGTGCACACTTTAGTTAATATTTGTCTGAATGCTTACTGGATTTTATTTGCTAAATTGAGGAAACGACCACAGCTGTGTAAGATCTGGCACCTACCATTCTGAAGGGGGGTATATTGAAGTTGATTTAATTATGACTGTTTGGAGTAAAATTTTCACTGTTTAAATGAACATTAGTTAATTATTGTTTTAAAATATGTTTTCCATCTGTTGTCGTTTTAAGTTGACAATGTTTGGTTAATTTGTCATACCTCCTTCAGGTGGTTGTTAGTCGAGTCCGCCTTGATTTAAACGGCCACACAGATGTGTCTGGAGGTCATTTTGGTTGAAGCCTTTTGTTATGTTGGCCTCTTTTATGTTGGGCCCAAGATATTTTGTTAAACGGTTTCTTTTGTGACTTTTATTAAATTGAATTTTCTCTTAAGTTGAAACACCAGTGACCATGTGTATGTTGGTCCACTACAATCATTAATGGATCCTTATAACAGATGTCATCTAGTGTTATCTGGCAAATTATCTCACTTTTGAACGAATGTAAAGGATCCAAGCTGGACATAAATGGAGTTAGTGACTTCATTTGCCAGATGACACTTAACAATATCTGTCGTAAGCCTTCAGTAATGCTCATGATAGTGTCATGTCTTATGACGTCAAATAAAGTTATCTATTTACACAAATAAATCAACAAATAAACCGCACTGGACTATAAGCCACAGGATTCAAAATGAAGGAATAAAGTAGCGGCTTATAGTCCGAACATTACGGTACTCATTAAATTTGTAATGCAGCTATTCAGATAAAACCATAGACTGTTATTCAAATTTGGGTTTCACAATTCAGTTACAGTTCAAAGGTTTAGTTTCAGATGGCAAAAATGTCAACCCGTAAAATTCAACATTTTCTATGCAATTACTGTTAATTTTCCAGGATATATTTTTTAATTAATTCGGCCACCAAAATATATATTGCTGTTTGATTAAGATTAATTAAAAAGTCTAATTAATTAGCTTGACTTTTTCAATATGATTGACGATAAATGTCCAATCACATGGCTCTTTTCATATTAATTTAAATGTGTTAATCGCTAGTAGACATCCAATCCGTTCATACGCCACTAGCCCTCCCACTTCAAATGGATATGAAGTCTATTGCACTCAATGGCAGCCAATGAGTTAATAAAGTTGCAGCCCTTAAAAAATAAATAAATAAAAGCCTGTATGTTGGCATGATCCTATAGGAATAAAGTACCACCATGGACACTAACAAGTTGTCAACCATTCCTCACTGGGCCAATGTTGTCAAGGTAAAGTGTTAACAAGCCACCAAAACATGAACAACTACTATGAGGAGGCCCGTCCTTGCAGCACCTGTCTCGCATTCGTCAACTTTGAGTGTTTGTCGTGTATATGTGCGCCACGATTCACAGCAGCTGCCCCTCTAGCACAATAACAAGTAGACTCTTTGTGTAAATTGGAATACAATCAAATTTGGAAGGCAAAGCCAATTACTTTTTTTTTTTTTTTTAATATCATTTTCTCTCCCAACAATACAGGTTCCAAAGGACATTAAGTGAGATGATTAGCATTTTCTCTTTGAATTTAAATATTCTTAAAAGTAGGTGTCCCCAATCGCATCACATTATCAGAAATCCGGCCTGATTGCGTCATTTTCAGATAATCAGAATTGGTTAAGATCGGGTTTCAAAGATTATTTTTATTTTAGTTTTAAGGGCTACAAAGCAACAAAATAAGATGCACAAGATCAAAAAAGATTTCCTAGCTGTCACACTAACGGTAAGGTAGCATCATGCAAGAGTGATGTTTTTTTTCTCCTTAATACATTGTTGAGGTAGTTGATCAATATTTGGGATTGGCAGATCCTTAAAATCAGGTGACTAGGACTCGAACCTGGGTGCAAAAATTAATTAAAAAGACATTCTGAAGAGATTTGTGATACAATTCCCTTTATTTAATGGACGTCCAGTGAAACTCATTGGCATTTTATTACACATTTCCCAAAAGGAAGACAGTGCAGGCCTCATGACTGGTGACAGTGAATGTCAAAAAATACTGGTCCATAGCATGGGAATTAGAAGAAGTCTTTCTGATTCAACGTTCATCCGGAAAGAATATGCTTGACAAAGGAGGTGTAGTTGATGCAGCCGTTGGCGTCCTCCTGTCCAGCCATGAGTCTGTCCACCTCATCTTCCGTCATCCTTTCTCCCAGCGTCGCCAGGACGTGACGCAACTCTGCGCCCATGATGGTGCCATTGCCCTCTTTATCGAACACTCGTAGGCCCTCCACGAAGTCTTCGAAGTTCCCTTGATCTTTGGAGCGGGAAATGTGCTGCAGCATCGGCAAGAAGGTCTCAAAGTCCACCATTTTGCTGCTCATCTCTTCCGGCCGTGGCTTGCCGAGCACCTTGAGCACGTCGGCGTTGGTCGGGTTCTGCCCGAGCGCTCGCATGACGTCCCCGCACTGGGCGTACGTGATTTTCATCTCACCCGTTGGCGTTCGGTCAAACAAAGTGAACGCCTCCTTGAATTCCTCTATTTGATCGGGGGTGAACTCGAGGGTGATGCTCTTGGGATCGAAATCTGGTTCCTTGGGTTGCTCCGGCAGCTCGTGAGTAGGAACCGGCTTGGAAACCGGGGAGGCCTTGAGTTCTGGCTTTTTAGGGTCGGGTTTCTTTGGTTCAATCTTCTTGGGTGCCATGTTTTACAGCTGAGTCGGGAGCAGTGAAACGAGAACTTTTAAAGGGATTGGCGAGGGTCTGCAGTGCACAGAGGCCCACCCCACTTCTGTTGCCTTTTATATGCGGTTGGTCCAGAGAAGCTACAACACAATTTTGACCAGTGGCCTATAAAAGGAAGAAACCCAAAATAGATTCCTATAGCAAGTGATGTCAACATTAAGTATTGTTCTCAGCTGTTGTCATCTGGCCGGTGGTGCTATTTGCTGTCATTAGCTAGGGTCCAGTTGCATTAGGCCAAAAATGTTTTGTCTCTCTGATGGACAAAGGGATCAGAGTACGGATAATATATCAAGCCACTAGGGAGAGAGACTAAAATAGCTTTTCTCGGCAACTGTGAAAAGTCTGGGAATCAGAGGATTCTGCGGGAACATCTTTTTTTCTTTTTAACTTCTGGGTCTGCTCAGCAATGTCATTGTTTGTCATTAACTGCTATAGACATAAATTCCATTTGAATTGGGTGGGGTAGCAGTGAATGAACGAATGTCTCCAAAATTAATAGAAAGTAACTAAGGCTATATCTACACTAGGACGGATAATGGCCTTAAACGTTCAAATGATTATACTATACAGCACGTCGGCCACACTAATGTACCTCTTGTCCGGATTTTTTATGACACAGAGGAAAGGGCAGTCTAATTTCTTAAAGGCATCCACGGATAGAAAGACTTGTAGTTCTTAAAATTATAATGAGTTAAAATAATTTGATTTAAAAACCCTTTTGATGTTTTCGTTTTTATACTGTTTGTAGAATTAGTTTAGAAGGTCGTCATTGTTGTTGACGTCACAGGGCGGGGACGTCACATGGTTACACTGCTGGGCTTCCAGAGTATGACTATAGAGAGATAAATATGTCATCTCTTCAACCCTTTCAATTTGAACTAAAGAGGAACATTAATGAGCACGACAGCACTGTCGATATTTATAAAATGAGCAGCAAAAGCAAAATGGACAGGAAAGACGGGCTGAGATGAGACGAGAGTATGGGCAAAAAAGACGGTGTTCTGTCAAAATGGGCAACACCGGTGAAACGTCCTACAAGTAGCGAATTTGACACCCAAAGTACTATCATGCGCTTTCAGCTTGTTTTGTTTAGATGCATACAGGCAGAATGTCATGAAAATGCCTTAAGAAACTACTGAAACATATCAAATAAGGGTGGTTTAAATACACTACGTGACTAATGTGGTCAACAGATCAACAATCTGCTTCAAAGCTAACAAACACAAAGCTAAGAAAACACAATGCTGAAGAGTATGAGAGCGAAACATATGCGGAAACTATTTTGAGGCAATGAAAAGGGAATAAAGACTCAATAAAAACACAAATAGTAACGGATTTGCGCATGTGTTGGACGTCTCGGGATTGCAGAAGACCGGTAGTGTTTGTCTAGTGAGTGACAAACTACGTCATCACCCCGGGCGTCCATAAAACATGGCGCCCTCCGTAGGTCAAAACATGTACTAAATATTATAGATTTTTAAGTCAATGGCAATATTTCATGTGTTTCTATTAACATATTTTAGGAAACGAGAACAATTGTTGCTTATTAGAGCCTACAAACCTTTAAGTCCAAGGTTCCCTTTAAACTCGAAGTACCCGGTTTAGTGTAGCCGGGCTATCCGTGTAAAAATCGGAGCCAAAAGAAGTGGCATGGACCGCACCATTGCCATTTTTCTTTTGTGGCATTACAGCGTTGTAAACAATGGAGGCGGTTTTCCTGCTCCGCTTTTTACAACTGAAGGAACTTTTAAATTTTACGCTCGAATATGTTCGGAAAAGACATTGAACAATGCCAAAAAATTATAAGCTTCCCGTTCAGAGGTGATCGGACGATGATGTGACATAAGATCCTCCTCCTTTTTGTGCAGGTGTCCCTTCTAGGCGAGTGGCGTTTATAAACGCACCTTGAATGAGTGCGGATATGAATAAAATATTGTCCGGATTACAAGGCAAAAAAAAAAAGTATCCTTCCTGGCAGAGGCGTAGCCTGAAAATCCACATGAAGTGACAGTGAAGCATCCCCACAGAATTTCTCCCCAAGTTGCCTTTTGTAGTTTCAAATCATGTTTCAAAAAACAACCTAGTTTTCATTTTACCGCAAAAAAAAAAAAAAAAAAAAAAAACACTTTATTTTACACTACGTCAAAGATGACACTGAAGCACTGGAAGCAAGTAGTCTACTAAATAGTATTTCTGTCATATAAGCACAGACCATCCAGCGCTGACTTAGACAGATGAACACTGTTGCCGGCCCTGCTGTAGGAAACCCAAGATTTGTCCTAAAATGGCCCGCGTATGCTCCCGCTACATCAGTTGCCCGGCAACAGCCTCAGTCTCATCATGTATGCCCAACCTGATGCGGTGATTTGTGGCGGACCTGCAAATGCGACATTTACGGTCAACAGGCAGCACAGGGCTCTGACTTCTCTCTTTTTAGCGACAGGAATATTTCAGGGATGAAATGTTGCAAATTACAGTTTTGGTAGCCTTGCAGAAATTTCTGAATGGGGATTGATTTGAACAGTCAAAGTTATTTAACTCATTGGCTGCCATTGACTGTGATAGACGTCCAATCCATTTTAACCGGGAGGCACTGGCAGGGATCAAATGATGTTGGAGCTTTGTCAACAGATTTATTCAAGCCATCCCAATTAACACATTGGCTGGCTGAATGAATGTTCACTCAACCCTCCAAGTCAAAACAGACTGGACGTCTAGCGCCGTCAGTGGCACTGAAAGATGAGAATTCACAGCCAGTTTGATGCCTGAATTTACATAGAACAGACACACATTTAAAAAAAAGCATTGGGGGAATACATAAGCAGTGTTGTTAATAACGGCGTTACAATATAACGGCGTTACTAACGGCGTTATTTTTTTCAGTAGTGGGTAATCTAATTAATTACTTTTCTCATCTTGGCAACGCCGTTACCGTTACTGAGGACGGAAAGGCATGCGTTACTATGCGTTACTATATTGGTCGAAAAGTCTGAGGGAGACGGACTCACTGAGACGACAGAGCAGAGCAGGAGTGGGGAGAGGCAAGAAAGTTGTGACGCCGAGCAGACGCGATGCTAGGTAGCTCCAATAATACATGTTGTAGCCGATAGCCTACAAACTACGTCCGCATGTTATGGTAGATATGGTAGACATGGTAGATACCAAATGTACTGTATATAGATATAACTAGATGCAAAATGACAGACATGGCACTAAATGTGTTAGTAGACAGCCGCCATCTTGAAGCAGTAGACTTTTTAGGACGGCTCTGTTGTACAGAACCTTCCTAGCGAACCTAAGTAACTTTTTATATAAAATACTTCTAAATCGGCAAAATCTTGACTTGAATCTATCTTTAAATGATGAAACAGTTTTAAAACTTTCATATGTCGAAAGTAGAGAGAAGGAAACTAATGCAATAATGGGAGCAATTCTAACAACTTTAAACAGTTGATCCAGGGTAAAGAGTAAATTAGGGTAAAGAATTGGGCTCGGGCCAATTGTACCAAAAACCTTCACAAAAAACTTCACATAGTGTGGTCAATGTTTTTTTTTTTTTTATTTTTTTTTTTTTATTATCACCAATTACTTTGCCAAGTAACTAATTACTCTTACATTCAGGTAATTGAGTTACTAACGCAATTACTTTTTGGGAGAAGTAATTTGTAACTATAATTAATTACTTTTTTTCAGTAAGATTAACAACACTGTACATAAGTACATGATAATAACTAAATACAAAAAATTAAAACGTTTGAAAAATACAACTAAAAATGGGACAATCCCAAATATGAAAAATCGTATAAAGATTTGGAAAAAATACAATGAAATTTCTTTCAAAATCAAAATCAAAATAAAAATAAAATACTAGCCCTGTGACCAGGACTTAACGGGTCCTTGAGGAACGTATCAATTTCTCCAATTTCTTTTCAGCGATTTTTTTTTTTTTTTTTTGGATGCTAAATACATTTGGCTTACTTTTCGATGTAATGTCAAAAAAGCAAGAAAATTATACATTATGTGTGTATGCTAAATGTCTTAAATATGTTTATTATGCTTTTCAAATAAATATTTCCGTTGTTTTTTTTGTTACCACGAGTAAACATATCTATTTGGATTTAAGTTTTTTTTTTTTTAATCCATTTGGATCATTGAATGCTTCGTTACCGATTCCTCCAATTTGTTTTCGGTGTTTTTTTTTTTTTTTTTTAATATAGTAAGATCTTCATATTGGCCATTTCATTTGCCATGAAAAAGTAATAACAACCACCTAATAATAATAATGATAGTAATAATTAAATTGGCCATTTTCATTTGCTATGAAGAAGCCCTAACCCTAAACCCTAACCCTAAACACCAAAAAGCGCCTAACTTTGCTACCCTGCACAGGTCAGGCCCGTGAATGAAAACTCACCATTTTGATATGTGCAAATTTTGTTGAGTTTTTAAGCATAATCAGAACTTTAAATTGGCCATTTTCATTTGCCCTGAAGAATCCCTAACCATAAACCCTAACCCTAATCCCCAAATAAGACAGACTTTGGTACTCCGCCCAGGTCAGGCCCGTGAATGAAAACTCCCCATTTTGATAACTTAACATCTCATATGTCTCATGAAGAGTCTCACCATTTTTGAGGAGGATCCAACTAACTGCCTCAGCGCAACGGTCTCAAATGTGCACCCTGGTTTTTTCGACAAAAATGGCATGTTTTTCAACATTCAATCCAAAATACCCGATTTCTTGTTGGGTTTGGAATATGGGTGCAAGATACTTTTTGAAGCATTTTTGCACAAGGTATCATCTCCCCAAAATTCATCGCTCTATGTTGTAAAAAACCTAAATGGAGAGGCCTTTTTTTTTTTTAAAAAAAAGGCCACTAAGCCATTTTTTGACATCTTTTCACAACGTTGCCAAATTATCAAAATTTTCGCGAAGCCACATGTTTGTGCAAATTTTGGTGAGTTTTTGAGCATGTTAAAACCTCCAAATTGCCCGTTTTCAATTGCAATGAAAAAAAAAAAAAATAATAATCCTTTGCAGAACAATAGGGCCTCCTCACCGGTTGGTGCTTGGGCCCTAATTATTTGAAAATATGAAAATTTAAAAAATGTTTCTTCTTTTTATTTGTACAAATTTCCTTTTTGTTTTTCAATCAATCAAAATTTTTTTATATAGCCCTTTACAAAACCCAAAAGGTCCCCACAGTGCTTTACAACAAAGACAAACTGGCTCAAGATAAATAAAAGGCAGGAAAGTATTTTTTTATACAAGTATAACAAAACCTAAAATGGCTGTAAAATTCTCCAATTTTATGCTAGATGCACAAAAAAAAAATCACCAAATGCAGAGATAATCACCTATATTTTCAGGATGAATAGCAATATTTTATATATCATATAAGTTTAATAAATTACTCAATTTTGTTTATAACAATAAAAAACTAAACAATTAACTTAATACTGAGGAAAACATGCAGAATAATCTTAATTTTACTCAACAAAAGCAACATTTGCATTTTTCTCCATACAATTACGATTTATTTAGGTTGAATTCTGATGTTACTAATGCCTAACCATGGAGGCACGTCTTGCCGGTAATCTGGCCCTCTTTTTTAGATTGAAATGTTACATAAAATAAAACACGTAAAATAAAACACTTAGAAGCCAATTTCTTTTTCATATGGATGCAGAAATGCCTAATACTTACTTAGCACTATTTAGCAAAAAAAAAAAAAAAAAAAAAAAAAGCAGAGTAGTTGGCCGAAAGTTACCTGATCATTTGAATTTAAAGTTACACTACTGTGTATGGATACAACATGGCGACCATTACAAAACAAAGAGCTTTTTAAGTTGAAAATTCTTGCAATGAAATGCGTACATCCCGCAATTTCTATAGATATGAACATAGAACAGACATTCTTGGTTGAAAGCAAAAAAATGCGCAGTTATCATTCATTTTACGTAAATATTTTGAGCTAAAGATACGGTCATTTTTTCCATGCATTTTTTTTTCACAACGTTTGAAAGTGCATGCATGGGGCTATTTTATATAATAATTACCTTGAATCCTCAACCAAATTACTCTTGATACACTCCTGCCTGCTTGTGTGCTGTAAAACTTTTGTCCTTTTTCCACCTAAATCCGGCGTTTGAATGCAGCGTGTTTGAGTTTATTACAGTGAAAGTCAATGCTCTGCCTAGGTCAGCCCCCAACGGGAAGGCGTGGCAAAATGTTTGTGGGAGCTGTCTTGTCACCTTATGGGGAAGTCTATATAGATTTTTATCTTAATAGTAAATTAATTTTCTATATGTACTTAAATTTCTGAATTTTGTGTTTTTTTTAATTTTAGGGTTGTGTCATTTTTAACTATTTTTCAATTGAATTTTCTGTATTTACTATGTTTTAATCAATAACTTATGTATTCTTCCAATGCTTTGTGTCTATTTGTTTAATGTAAATTCAGGCCTCAAGGGGATAAATGAATTGGACGTCTACTGTTGTCTCTGGCAGTTATTGAGTTAAAATGCATATGTTTACTGCTGTGAATGGCAGCGAATTAGTTGAATAAGGTAACCTGAAGCTGTTCAACTACTCTCTGGTATTATTGTATGCACATCAACAAATGGTGCATGAGGGTGACTAGAAACCTTCGGATGTGTTTAGATCACGGGAAATACAAGAAAAGTTGATGTAGTTGCGTGAACTGTGAACACATGTTAGCATGTTTAAAGTAAAGTTTGTTATGACAGGAAGCTTAAAGGAGCAAAATGTTACGTCCCAGTTTACATTCAGTAATTTTGTTGAATTATTATTTTTCGCATTGGTACACTTTCTCTCTTACGATGCAAAAGTTTAGAATCCGCATTTTCTCTGGTAGAAAAGGGGCTCCTAAGACATGTTTGGTCCACTTTCTCAGGGATTAAGTGTCTGAATTAAACATCCTGGCATTCCAGCTGAGAAAATCACCTAGTAAGCTCCGAGGAAAACATCTTCTAAGCTTGTGTGCCGCTGGGATAAACAGGTAAAAGCCATTCGAAGACACGCGCCAAAACAGCATCACAGACGCATCGGAAATAGACCGGTCCAGCTGAACAGGAGAGGATTGGACCACCAAGCCAAGTACTCTATAGAGAATCGAGGCGTATGAATAGCCTGGAAACTTCCCTAATCTCGCTGTCAAAATTCCAATTCAAGCTTTCTCATTCCTAGCCTGGGAGATTTGGCAATTGTTCTGTGTGATCTCCAAGCCATTGTCTGGCTCACAACAGGCACAACTACCTCAAAGAAGTGAAGCCAAACAAGAATAGACGAAAAGTTGATGGCGCTCAAAGGATCATCAAGTTCATTTCGACGCGCACTTACATCTGCTTTCTCATTGTAACCATAACAACAATGGAATGAAATAAAAATGAAAGAAACAATATAAAAGAATGACAAAGATCATCCCTTTTGTTTGGTGAAATGATTTTTGTGGCAAATGATCTAGATTGTAGGAGTCTCTATTGAAGTCTGATTTGATGAAAATCTGAATCAGTGGCGGATGCTGGTCTTTCAATGAGGAGAAGCTCAAAGTGTGTCCAACGTAAGTGCTTTGTGACAGGGGAGGGGCTCAGCGGCACTTGCAGCTCGGTAGAGAAAGAAACTATAGTGCCAGAAGTCTCCAAACACAAGCAGCTATAATTTAAAAAAAAAAAATCAATTGGTTATTTTTTCAATTTTTCATTAGTCGTTTTTAACAAAGCAAGTGTCACTAGGATGGTTGATTATGAAAGTGTCTGGTTCAACAGCAACGGTATGAAAATAGAAAAATGCCTCACATGGATGTTAATACAACAAGATCACAAATTCGTTAAAGTCACCGTCAATTGAAAAGGGATTCAGCATCAGATATATTATCCAGTCATCATGCAGCAATAGATCCCCAGATACAGTCAGCATCCGATGGGCGGGACAAACCTAGCCTTTAGCCAATGTTTCGTCTTAGTGGAACAATGCACTCCCAACTCTGGAGACGCACCAGCGTCCACACTGCAAATTCGATCTTACTCGTATGTGCGCGTGCTCTTCTTTGTGTGTGCCAATACGTTCTTCGTGGGTACGTTCCCCTCTTACTCGCGTGCGGAAGTACTACCTGCTCTAAGCCTGCTGTGCCAAAATAAAAGCATGCATCACAAAAAAAGAGTCAACATTATTTAAAAAAAAAACAAAAAAAAAAAACACTGGAGACAAAATGGCGGACAGGACTCAAGCGTCGTAAAGTCGAAATCACGTAAGTCGGGTTTTAACCTGGGGACTACCTGTAACTGGAATTTTGAAACACAGTCAAAACATTTATTTTTCCTCAAAATTATTTCAGTAAAAAAACCTCACCATCAGTGTTGGGACCAACGCCGTTATAAATAACGCCATTACATAACGGCGTTATTTTTTTCAGTAACGGGGTAATCTAACAAATTATTTTTTCCGTCGTTACAACGCCATGACCGTTACTAACGGTCAAAAGCGATGCGTTACTTACCCTGAATAAATTGAAGAAACTACTAGCTGTAGCGAGTTTACTCTGCTCTGTTTATTTGTCATCCAAGACTTGGGGTGCGTTCAGGTTCGAGAATAGCGCACGTGTTTTGTTTTGTGCTTTTTCTTAGCAAAGATATACCACACAGGACGTGCTGGCACTGTTTATTTAATAGCACATATAACTTCAACATTAACACAAACGTATGTCTCTCGGCAGGCCATGTCTCTAACTCACTCCCGCATCATGTGAGCAAAACAATATTGGCGCCGTGTGCACTTTAGAGTGCCTCGGATAATTCTGTATCAGAATATCACACCACGTACTTCTTATGACTCTAGGCTGTTTTTCCCTGCTCATTCAATTTGACTATGCTTTCCAAAGCTTGCTAACGTTTCTGTGTTTGCTTCAACTGAATGCTAGCGTCGTTCCCATCCCCCACAGTCAGCCAGCGAGAATGCTGCTTCCATCTTGAGGACGGCAGACGCTTTGAGGGTGACGAGGCTACCTGAATGCACCCCTTGGATAGATGCGATGGAAGTGATTGTGATTGGCTGAGGGTTAGAGTCATGTGTCAGGGTAAGCCAATCAGAGCCGGTGTTTTCACACACAAACCGGAACAGCGCGTGCGGCAAACACACACACGCAAAACAGATGCAGAGGAGAGGGATATGATGGCAGAGCATTCAGAGGAAAATGTGTCCTTTACGAGGTGGAGATATAAACACTATTTCAAGTCAAAATACTTGAAGTACAGTAGGCTATGTCGTCTCAGGTTGTGAGAGTTAGATTTAATTTTTTAAATTCACTTTCTATTGTTTACAGCTGATTGTTATTTTATTATATTGTTTACTGTTTATTTTTGTTGCACTTCAAGTATTGGATAAATCTGTTGCTGGTGAGGTGCAATAAATATTACAAGGTTCTATAACACAACTACCTGTCTGTTCTTCTCTATTCAACTTACTCGAATACTGCTTGGAAAATTTCAAATTCTTTGACATACAACAACTTCGTTTTAAAGTAACGGAAATAGTTACTTTCCCTGGTAACTAGTCACTTTTACTATAGAGTAATTCAGTTACTAACTCAGTTACTTTTTGGAAGAAGTAGTGTGTAACTATAACTAATTACGTTTTTAAAGTAACGTGCCCAACACTGCTCACCATAAAAGTGAAGCAATGTGCATACAAATTAAGCTTCTTTTCGTAAAATAAATGAATCAAATAAAACGAAGAGTTTTTGAAACAAACAAACAAAAAAATGTTTTTGTGAACTGTTTTAGCAATGATTAAAAAGAAAAAAAAAATACAATTTTGATTTGCTTGGGATCGAACGCTGCATGAGCTTTTCCATCCTTTTTAATTAGTCTTGTAAATCTGACTACTTTCCACACAATTAACTAGTAATCTACAATTTCATCGTCATTAGCTCTTTGACAAGTGGCTCAAATAAGTGGTCAAATGGTGGTGCAACATAAGAGAAAATCAAATTCAGTTTTAAATTAGTCCTCCATATTGCATTCATGCATGTAAAGTTCTGGTAGACAAACCAAACATCGACTACTAAATTTTTTTTTTTTTCTGGAAATCAAGAGTTTCTAAAATTGTAAGTACAAAAATACTCCATCTGTGCCATTACACAGACACAAAGACTATGAATGTAATGTTCCTGGGCCCGCACAACTAAACTATTATCTCTTCGGCCGGGGACATACCGTAATGACAATTGTTGTCTGGTGTCACCTCCGCTGACATGCCAACACTCGCTGATGGTCGGTGCATCTTTTTTCAATCCCGAGTCACTGCTATTTTTATTACTGTCAAAATAAAATGCACAAAGGGATTCCCCATTAGACTAAATATAGAATTGTTATACATTCATTTAATCCATACAATAGACAATGTGGTTTAAAGGTCTTGTGAGGGCATCTTGCAAATGGGTAGTTGCTAGTTTGACACCCAATTTTCACCACAATGGGTAAAATGCTGAACTTTGATTTGTTTCTGGGATTGCAAATGTTTGTCAAAATAAAGTTACATACACGAGTTGGGTAATCTGATTAATGTATGTTTTTACAATTTTTGTCTGTCCTTACTTGAGCATATTCCCGCATGTGAGCTTTCTATTTCTAGCACTGGGACCAGTGGGCAAGATAAAAGGGGAGTGAGAAGCGGGTAAGGGCAAAGAGAAGACCAGAAAAGATGGATGTCTGCTGCAATCAAGCAAATGAAGTATTGGAACAGACAGAGCCGTCGCCAGCTGTAATTCTTCAAACATGGTCTTGATTAAACTGTTTACACAGTTGTGTGTGCAAGGCGCTTCCTGGAAGATTCATCCCATTATAACAATTCAATAGCATTACTGGCCTATTAGCCCATTTCATTTTTAGTTAATTCAAACATTTGTCCTTATTATCAAGTTCTGTGCTAAAGTTAGTATAGAAGAACCTCGTAATGCTCTCACCTCCAAGTAAAATTTAAAAGTTTTTGTTATATATACATATTGCGTACATTCAATATATAGAACAAATATTCAATAAAACTTTGATATATGAATAGGGGCTGATAAAAATAACATAATACAACAGAAGGTCTAGTTCTGTTGAATTGAGGGATGGGAAATAAAATTCATCCATTATGTTGTCAAACTGATGTTATTACAAGCAATTATTAACCTTTAAATGCTTAAGTGGGTTAAAAATGACCTGGTAACATTTTCTGGAAGTATCTTCATAATGAAAAATTGTCATTTCTTATTCCAGTAAATCCTCAAACATGTTTTTGATATTGTTCCATTTATATTTTTAAGCTTTATATATTTTACTGTGGTTTTTATATTAATACTCTAGACATGTATAAGTGCGTCAAAAATACCCTATATGAATTTTACATTGAATCCAATGGAAAGCAGACAACACTGTCTTTTTATAAATCTTGATCCTACAGGATTAGAATAGCACAAAGTCTGGCCAGCAGGCCAATTGCGGCCCACCATCCATTTTCCACCTGGTTCTTCATTTTTTTAGGTTTTTGCATTTTTTTTCCGCCATTTTTTTCCTGAATGTTTGCAGTTTTTCATTTTCTTCAGTTTTTAGTGTTTTTTAAGTACAAAAACTACTATTTCTTTAAATGTATAAAGCTAGTTTAAAAATGTAAATGTAACGCTATCTAAAGCATGTTTCTGAGGAATTTACTAAAATATAAATTTTTTTCGTGCTGTCAAAATTTTTCGCGTTAATGGGTGGTAGTTAATTTTTTAAATTAATCATGTTAAAATATTTGACGCATTTAACGCATGCGCAAATGACCCGCTCATGCATTGCCTCAAACAGTTTACAATGATGCCCTTTTTTCTACATTGAGAGCTAAGAGGCAGAGAAGGCGAGTGGAAACAGGCGTTCATTGGACCGCGCCGTTTATTGGCATAAGCTTCGCCAACTCCTTCACAACAAACTTACTGTAAGTATCATTTAGTGAAAGCACAACTAAAATAATATTCCTATCTCTCAACAACAACAAAAAAAAGTTCATTCCCAATCAAAATAGCTATGCAAAATACACATAACACTTACTCAGACTTTGGTCAAACTCTATTCAAACATTTCGTTTAGCCCAACAAATACACTCGATGGCAATATTTAGTAACAATATACAAACTATCAGAGGTCTCGTACGTTGTGAAGCCAGCACTCAAATGACCGTGAAGTACAATGGAAACAGGGAACTACGGCATCAGTCGAGGGACAAAACACACTCATTGGCTTGATTTCTAGGTAATTTAAAACTCGCCATTGACACCTTGTGGTTTATTTCAATCACTACCTTATGTAGTTAAAGACACTGTGTAAGAAGGGCAGGGATTTTATTGAACATTTTACAAATCTTATTAAAACGACAAGAGGGGTTTTAATATAAAATTACTATAACTTGTACTATTATTTTTTAAGAACTAAGAAGTCTTTCGATCCTTGCATCCCTTTAATAGAAAGAATGTTAATAATGTTAATGCCGTCTTGTGGATTTATTGTTATAATAAATACAGTACTTATGTACAGTATGTTGAATGTATATATCTGCCTTGTGTCTTATCTTTCCATTCCGACAATAATTTACAGAAAAATATGGCATATTTTAGAGATGGGTTGAATTGCAATTAGTTACGATTAACTTTTAAGCTGTGATGAACTCGATTAAAAATTTTAATAGTTTGACAGCCCAAAAATTTTTTCTTTATATTTTAAAGAAACTTCTACCAGTTCAAATGGATCAGACATTTAACACCGTCAATGACAACCAATGAGTTAATAATTTGGTGCTGACTGAATGATGTCATGTTTCACACCAACATTTTGGACAGTCCACAGAAACATGATCAGTCCAGAAAATTTGAGTCGAATTTGAAAAAATTATTTCAAAAGTTTGACCAAAGAACGGTTTATTTCAATTACCATAATTTTTTTTGAGTGGTCATGCAGTGGCGCAGGAAGTGGGGTGCTGTAGCACCCCTTGGTATTTTGGACGGGGGAAAAAAAGTGGTTTGGTAGATTGTTGTGTGTGTGTGTGTGTGTGTTATAAACAAATCAATTAAACATATTGAAACAATAGTGTATTTAACTTTGAGGAGAAAAGATACATATTGATTTTTTTGTTGTTGTTGTTAATAACATGTTCACCACCTGACACCTTTGCTTAATCCCGAGTTGAATTAGGCGCTATTGGAATGGAAAAGTTAACTGTTGACACTTAAAGGATGAGGCGTTAACATGGCGCAAAAATAAATTTGCATTTTTTTTCTTTACAAAAACTGCGAAATTTTCTTTAATATTCCATTTGAAGTTGAAAATGAAGATTTTTATGATGATAGTTCTATAATAGTGCTCAACGAGGAAAAGTCAGCTGCATATTTATACCGTTGAGATGATTCTGGGGAATCACTGGCCCAAGTGGGAGCAACGTACTGCCGACGCCTGAGCCCAGCAATGCAGACACCCACCTTTAGTGTAGTCAAATAGGTAAGACATTCCTGCATTTTAGCCATATTATTGTTAGTTGAGCTGCCACAGTGCAGAGCGCTGTTGGATATTCTTGTGCAATTTATTCTAGTGTTGTGAAAAAGGGGTGTTAAACCGAGGTTTATTGTACCTTTTAGTTTTCAAATTTGTTCGTGTCATTGTGCCGTCTAGCTGTGTGGCTTTGTCTTATAATACACGGGCGCTTTTAGTTCCAATGCAAAGACTCACACACACACTGTAGGTTAAATAGAATACCGTCTTTGTAGTAGCCTAGTTGTAGTACGTAAGCTATCCAGCATTGGTGTTGACTGCCATTGTGCACGCCTTGTTTGGAGAAAATGCGTGAGCACGACAAATTTGAAGCGATAAGGCTGTTTTTGAATGGGAAAAACTATAGATCTTCAGCTCCCCCTGCTGTAAGAGACTTCCAGTGCCCCTGTGGTCACTCACGTTCCCAAGAGAAAACCATTGACTTGTTTTGGACACATAAGACCTAACTCCCTGTCAGGGAAAAAGAAAAACCTTGATAGCTGACCTTTTAAGTCTTTTAAACTTGAGTTTGCATTGTCACCATGACTTTGAGCTCCTATTTTAGAAGGTTACCTAAAGTCAGTCTCGTTTCAGATCCATCAGTGAAATACAACCGCTGTCTCAGTAGCTAACCCGTGTCGGCTCGGACCAGATCATTGGGCTGCTTGCAGTCATTCCTGGTGTTATCTGCCGGATTAAAGTCTGGCCCTCTGTACACCTCGTCACACAGATATAAACAAACACACCGCAAAGATCTCCTCAAAACACACTCTTCCAGCCATGCGTGCAGTGGAAAGCAGCCACTCGCAGCAGTCCAAAGGGAATGGCAGACATCAGTTGGAGATTTAGTGGTGGGATTTGAAATGCCTCACCCCACTAGCCCTCAAATGCTGGATACCTCAGAATAGCACAGAATGCAGACAGCTATACTAAGTTCAAATAAAAACGGATAGAAAAAAAAAGGTACTTATGAGTTCAGCAACATGGTCAGTCAAATATTTTTTACTGTCCTTTCACCTTGCTGAACAAATTCAGACTTCATTATTAAGTACATGTAAGAAATTTGCCGTTCTTTTTCTTAGTCCCAATTTATGTTGGTGTTGTGGTGTACATTATTATGAGCTATTCCTCTGTTATTCAGGGACAGATCACAATGAATTTGGTAGGTATATTCTAGGTTTGGATACGCATATATCTTTGGAGCCTGATTTTTTTATCTTTTGCATTAGGCCTGATTAATAATTACAACATTATACATAGTTAAGAATTAGCCAGTTCAGGGCATGACCGCACAGCACATGGATTTATTGGTGCCTTTGTTGCCTGTAAGTTACGAGTTTGGTAGTAGAAGGGAGCCTTCAGCGTGTAGTAGCAAGCTTGTTTTTAGCATATTTTTTGGGTTAAGTTTATTAAAACATGATCATGGTAATTGCTGCAACAATCGACACAGGCAGTGCTTGGATATGAAGGGATCTGAAAAAGCATTTGGTTCATCTGAGATTCCAGCAAAGGGGAGTTTGGGGTGGTTGATTCCTTACTCGTGTTTCTTGGGGCCTCGTTGGGGAACCTAGGTGTGTCTGAAAAGGACAGTTCTGGCTCCTGGGGGGTGGGTGGTTGCCCTAAGGGATGAACATGCTGGTTTTGCTGCCTTCACAGATGGGTGGTGTTGAGCAACTCCAGGATGTTGGCACAGCATCTCTGTGTATCGAATGACTAAAATGTAAAACAGGGTACACTCATGAATAACTTAGCTTAGACACGTACTCCTTGTAGAATTTACAGCAGTTGCTTGTGTCGGGCCTATGAATAAGGACTCAGCTGGTATTTGACGTCATCAGCCACATTTTAGAGGTGATTAGATATAATATGAATTCCATGTAAGCAGTGTTGTTAATAACGGCGTTATTTTTGTCAGTAGTGAGTAATCTAATTAATTACTTTTCCCATCTTTGCGACACCGTTACCGTTACTGAGGATGTGAAGGTGCGTTACTACGATTTGGTTGAATGACAAGCGAGATGTCTGAGATTCACAGAGAGCAGAGTGGGACGGGGGAGATGGGAAGAGGGTAGTGACGCTGTTGAAAACGCGATGCTAGGTGGCTCAGAGCGTTAGCATAGCATTCGCGTTCTCGCTAGCGTTAGCATTTAGCGTGGTGAGCGTTATCTTAAACTCTGGCAAGTTAAATTTATTGAAAATGGACTGGTTTCCTGTTGAGAATGCATTATCATTTCCAGGTGGGCGTTGTCTTTGTAGATATTTTTTATATATATTTTTTTTATTACCAAAAAATCACTTTTCTTGAATGACGTATCCATAAACCTTTTGTGATTTTTTTTTTATTTTTTATTTTTTTTTTTTAATCAAAACAACTAAAGATAGGAGAGGGAAGAAATTCAGAGCCTCACCTGCATATTAAAAAATACAGTGTAGTAAAAAAATATACTGTATATCTATGGCGGAAAACACTCAGGTGACTTGAAGTTCCTCTCTGAGAACCCCAATTTGGCCACCTTTCAAAACTGTCCGATATGCATGTGTTATACATCATTGTGGAAAGCTTAAAATTTCAATTTTCTGGGGGAAGAACATTTTTGAACAGGAGGGCATTTAAAAAAAAAAAACAAAAAAACCCAGCAAAACCCTATTTGGAGGTGAGAGCTCACGAGAGCAGGATTACAGATGCCATGACTTTAACAAGATATTATTGCGTACTTATCTTGTTTCAATCCAAAAACTACATGTAGCATGTATCACTGAGTGTCAAGACACAGCTGTGAATGGCCACAGCTGGATTTTTTTGGGGATTTTATGGTAATACATGGTAATATAACAAGGGTCGCGATGAAGAAAAAAAATTGCAGACATCAAGGAGTGGTCGAGATTTTCTTTTTCATATATATTTATATATCATTTATATATATGTATATATATATATATATTTCATATATAGAGGAGTGCAAGAGCAGAAACTGCTTTTTCAGTCTTGTCTGTGTTTTTCGCTCTATACATACACTGTATTCGGGGTGTGACAGCACACACAAGTCACGGTTCAGTATGTACCTCAGTACGGGGGTCACGATTCGGTGCAAGTAAAAAGTATGTAAAAAGTGTGACCTCTGTTTATTTTTTTGGAATGAAAATCACAGTTCAATTCAATCAGTTAATATAAACATATTTGATGTGAAAGACGTTATAGAATGTATCATGTAATAACATTTACAACATGAAAAGTAACGTCAGTTCCTTTGCCGAGTAATGAATTACTCTTACATTAAGGTAACTGAGTTACTAACAATTACTTTTTGGGAAAATTAAAGTAATTAATTACTTTTTTAAAGATTAACAACACTGCATATAACACATCAGTGGAACTGCCTGTTCATTAGCCCTGCCCCGCCATGTTTTTCCTACCCTCCCTTTTTCTGTTGGTGTGTTTTTGTTCATGAATACAAAAGTGACTACTTTTTGACATAGTTGTCATTTTACATGTGCATTCAAATGTAGTTAGTACTGTTTCTAAAATGTGCCATTTCCCCTTCTATCAAATGACACCCTTTTCATTCCCCTTTTCACACCCAGTATTCTCACTACATAATCACAACAGAAATTTACAGAGGGAGAATTTTAAACTCCCCTGTAGCACGGCAAAAGTGTTCCTGCTTCAACACATTCACTGCTATTGACTCAGCAAGATGTCCAATCCAATCTTGATTGAGAGGGGCGAATAAACGAAAAGCCAGGAAGTACATTTTCATCTTTCCTTGCATCTATTATGTATTCTCATGGTTACTAACAACAATACCGTTTTGCATGTGGGAATGTTAGCCTATTAGTACACTCGCATCTGCATTCCATATAACCTTCATCACAGCATTTTATCAATGAATCTTTCCCCAACACAAGTATAACGACTTAGCCAACAATTTTGCCCACCACATGACCTCCTGGGTAAACATAAGGAGGAGATATTGATCTTAAATTAAGGTCACGCAGCCACTCTTCAATTACACTGTCCAAGGACTCCAAGTTCGTTTGAGATCTAAAGATCTGAGAAGACTAGATTGAAATGGGAAAAATGATTATCAAGATGACAGATGCCAAACGCCTAGGCTGGACTTGATAAAAATTCAGAATGTTTTTCACTATGTCTTTTGTTGAAAATAGAACTGACATACAATAAATTCATTTTTTTTTTACTTTTTATTTTATTTAAGATTCAGTCACCAAGCGACTACATGACATTTCAATGATAAGCAGATTGGGCAAAAAGGAAGTGTGATAAAAGTTTCAATCAAACTCTGTAAACCTAAATAGATTGTTTTTTTTTTTGTTTTTTGTTTTTTTTTTTTTTTGCTTATTTTGATTATATTCTAAACAAACAGGTGACCAAAAAGTAAGTAAACTTATACTAAGTTTAAGCAGATTTTTTTCTATAGAGCCTTTAAAGGGAACTCATTTGTTGACAGCACTAGATGATTAATCCATTTTGACTGGGAGCGGCGAATGAATGAATGAATGTTCAACAGTTGAAGCGTGTTGGCTATGAAATCATAGGCATGCCGAAATTAAAAAATGGAATAATTAAATAATTGTAAAGAGAAATTAAATGCATAAATAAATAAATTGAAATGTAAAAGTATACTTTTTCATTGACTTTTACTTTTCGTCATTGGAAAAAAAAAAAAAAAAACAGCTGTTATTTTTCCTTGCCTTTGCCTATTCTGTTTCGCTTGTCATTGTCTTTGCTTTTACTGAAAGGAATGGTCTGTCAATCAAATTGTATTTGGGAGGGGCTTTCCAAACAGAAATAGTAGTCGATAGCTGATTACTCCTAGTTTAGCTGAAGGAAAGTGACGTGTTCGAGCGACGGAGGGGAAAATCTGTACCTGTATATATGGGAAAATTCTTTTCACAAATTCTTAGAGAGCCTCAGCAAACTACCCCGTCACCAAGACTATCAAATTTAATGCCGTCGATAACTCACCCTTTCCTGTTTGGAAAGCCTCTCCCAACGCTATTTGAATGACAGGCCATTCATTTTGTTAAATGCAAACGCAAAAGCAAATACAATGACAAGTGAAATAGAAAAGGTATATTTGTGTTTTTAAATGGAAAAAAAGTAAAAGTCAATGATACAGTATACTGTATAATTATATATTTTCATTTATTTATTCATTCATTCATTGGTCTTTATTCTTTATTTTTTAAAATTTTGGCACTCCTGTGATTCCATTGTTGGCTGCTTGTCGCACTGAAAAAGTGGATGTAAAAAAAAATAAAAAAAATTGAATACAGTATATTACATTTGGGAGCTTTGCATTGCAATGCGCCCTCACAATCAATGCATTTAGCATAGTTACAGTGGATATAAAAAAAATTGTACTGAGATCTGGTTTCCTACTGCCTGTCCTCCAACCCAACATGGCCGCCAGCTACCCATTTGGCACCCAATTATCCTTCAGCTGTGAATTTAAACGAATTTATCACTATCAGATGTCCAAGCCATTTGAATTGGGAAGATGGCAGCGAATGAACGAACAAACTTTCATTTGTTTCTAGCCTTGCCACTTCAAAAGGATTGGTTTAACGACGTCAGAGGCAGACGAGTTAAATCTAAATTATGCTTCTGCGGCAGACCTACTTAGTCAAGGCAGACCCGATTTACAACCCTTCGCTGTAGCCTGACGTGCACCTCTACAAAATTCTGACTGGGCGTCACGTCAACGCGTGGTGAGGTGACGCAAATGGGCTGTGATCGGTCCGCTCAAAAGACTTGTTTCCGGTTCAGCTAGAAATCAACGCCATTTTCAAACATTGCTAGGCTACACGCAAAAATGGACCAAACCGACGAGAGTATCATGGAAGAAGTCCGCAAGTACGACAACCTCTACAATGTCTCGTCAAGACATTATATAGATTGCCAAATGGCAGGCAATTCATGGAAGGAGATTGATGAAAATAGGGAGCTGGAGGTTAGCGATTGCATTAAAAAAAATGGAAGAACCTCCGAGACAAGTATGTGTGTTTTCAGAAGCGAATGGCCACACGAAGCGGTGACACAGTCGGCCAAAAACTGCCAGCTTTTCATCACTTTGTCATATTTTTGGTTGGTGCACTTTATCATTTATTGTGTATATATGCTTGCTGTGAGTCTGACTTATTTACATTTTACACTTCAAGTATATGAAGAATAAAGCACAGGTTTGGTGTCAAAAGAGTTTTGATGTTTAATTTTCAACTACAGACAGTTAACACACTTGGTACATCAATAGTTAGTCTGAGTTGTACTGTATTTGTATTTATTGTGCATGCTTGAAATAAAGCTTCATCAACACTGTTTGATAGTAACTTTATGATAACCGGCTCACCATCAAGGCTTTGACGCAGTTTGGGAAGTTCCATAGCCGCCAGAAGTCTGCTATGGCTTCCCAATGGCTGGTTGTTGGACACGGCAAAGAAATCGGACAAAACGCTGGACAACACAGCTTGCTGGCTTCTACCTGATGCTAGAATTCGTAAACTGCCAGTCTCTGTGCAGCATCAACAGTCGGACAGACCACCTCCGCAATAGTCTTCTGCGTTGCCTGTGCCTCAGCATTTATATTGTAAAAGCCCTGGATGGGGTGAAGAAGTAGAGGAGTCGATAATGGCTTTGCCCACTTGATTGTGGCAACAATAAAAAACAATAAATACTAGCGGGCTGCCACAACATGCGACCGCTAACTTTCGCTTTCTCCCATTCCTTCCACTCACTTCCTGCTACGTCACCACTCCCGAGTCTGATTGCCTCTTAAAGGACCTGTGCTTAGTTACGGACATTACAGTATGATCAACATTTGTTGTTCAATGTTGATGAGCTGAAGATCCACATTCGAGCGTTCCATCTTCGTTGGCATTTTTGTGTAACCGGAAGAAAACTAGACGAAGCAAGAGGCCGCCAAAACACAACGCCACACCCCTCTAGTGGCTTGGCGGTGAATTACAGAGCAACGTGTTTCCTTGCCGCATAACTATTGAATGCTCATTAATGCAGTAGGGTCTACATCGTCGCTACGACGTCACCGCAACGCAGAAGCATAACTAAGGCTTTATGCAGTGCTTGACCAAGCCATGATATAATTACTTGACATTCACGTGAGTATGTAGAAATTTAGTATTAAAAGAAAAAGTGGTATCGGTACAGTATCGGCTGATACCAAAAAATGGTCTTGTTGCAACACTAAAAAGCTAATACAGTTGGGTAATTCATTAAAATTCAAACAATGTCCTTATTTTACTAATCATCTGTGTTTACATATTCAATTTGCTTTTTCTTTCAAGATATTTGCAGTATACAGAAAAAGCCACTCGAGATAGTACAGCAACTGCCCTGCAGTGAATAGAGTAATTGACCTCCACTCATAAGGGTTTGTCATTTTTTATAGAAGCCACAAGATGGCAGTAATACGGTTATATTCTTCCCACAAAGCTATGGCTTGAATAAAGCTCCTCCCCTCAATTCAACATAGCGGCATGATGCACAAAGCAGTGGTTTTAGAATTTAGAGGATACATTACTGTGCCTATGCTTAAAAAAAACAAAACAAAAAAAAAAAGCTTAAAACTGAAAAAAACATTAGCAAATAGATACTTAACTGCAGACTCTCCAGAATTTTCACAATTCGGCAAATTCACGAATGCTGCATTAAAAAAATTGGCCAGGGTTCATTACACGAGCATTTAAATTCGAGTCTGTAGGGGCAATTTAATCAAATTGACCTTGTGGACCATGATACTCCTGCACTGTATCTGTGGAGGATGATTCATGTGTAAAATCGCAAGTGCCGTTCTGTCTACCTTATTTTGCGGCAATCAGTGTAGCGGTACAGTCGGGAGCTGCAACTTAGATTACCTTTATGGGCCCCACACTCAAGTAGAGGTTGTGTATTTGTGGTTTGTGGAGGGAATGTTGGGAATTGAGGGGGTTGGGGCGGGGGTCATTATAGTCCGTCAGCCGTCAGAGTGTGGGTCTCCATCTTGCTGAGTGATTGAGCGATAAGGCAGTCACAATCCATGCAGGCGAGTCGTACATCAAGCAAATACAAGCCACCTCCGCTTGCACCACATCCCCAAGGTGATATTGACTCGGGCTTGATAAAGAAGGGGCGAGAGAGAACTGCACTCAGCATGTTAACGTTATACTGTAATTAAACGAAAGGATGACGAAGACTATTAGTGCTCATTTGTGTGCAGTTTTCTCGAAAATAAATGGACCGTAGCGTACCAACTGAGTAAATTAAATATGGAAGACATTTAAAAATGATTTGTGACCATTGATATGCTTGGAAAAGCATACATTTCTTCTTCTTTTTTTTGTTGTTGTTACTATTATGTATTATTTCTGCCTCTTATATACTGTATATATTTGCTTCCTTTTATTACTATGTAACATAATGGAATTAGAGGGATGCATATAGGAATGATTTTTTAGATTTTTACATTTTTTATAGGTGCACATATTGTGAAAATGTGAAAATTGTGAAAACCTAATATTGGAAACACCTGGCATAAAAGACGAAAAGCTGAAAAATACACATGCATATACCGTATTGGCCCGAATATAAGAAGGTGTGTTTTGCATTGAAATAAGATTGAAAAGGCGAGGGTCGTTTTATATTCGCGGTCTAGACGTTATACCCATTCACGACGCTAGATGACGCCATATATCATTGAAGCGATGTTCTGTTATGACAGATCTCAGCTACTCTCCCCATTCACGACGCTAGATGGCGCCAGATATCATTGAAGCGATGTTCTGTCATAACAGATCTCAGCTACTAGTTTAACCAGTTTGCATTATTTTATTGCAATGTTTTTCCTTATTCAGATTTGTTTAAAGACTACAGTTACAGTTAGACTTCACTTTGATGGTTAGTGCAGTTATTGCAATTTTGTTTTTTTATCACAATATATTGGTTTATTTATATTTCAAAAACCAGAAGCCATTCAATTACGAATTAGATTGCACTTTAGTTTACATTAGGGCTGTCAAAATTTTCGCATTAACGGGCGGTAATTAATTTTTTAAATTAATCACGTTAAAATATTTGACGCAATTAACTCACCTGCCCCGCTCAAACAGATTAAAATGACAGCACAGGGTCATGTGCACTTGTTACTTGTGTTTTTTGGAGTTTTGTCGCCCTCTGCTGGCGCTTGGGTGCGACTGATTTTATGACCATGAGAATTGTGTAATTATTGACATCAACAATGGCGACCTACTAGTTTATTTTTTGATTGAAAATTTTACAAATTTTATTAAAACGAAAACATTAAGAAAGGTTTTAACCCTTGAGAGTCGAAGGACGCGCCGGCGCGTCCTCAGCGCACGTCGTCTTTGAAGCGCCCTCACGTTTTAATTATGTCACCCACATGCCGTTGGTTGGTCTCGTTTTAAAGTGCGGAAGTTGCGGTTTACTCTCGTTATTATTTGAAGTCAATCGGCCAACTAGAACGTGAGATATTGTCATTTAAGTTTTATAGTTTTATTGTCCTCTCAAAAAAACATTAAAACGCTGCATGGATCATTTGTTTATGTCTATATTTCCATCATTTCTAGTCCTTTTTCAAAACGGAAGCTCCATGAAAAAAACACAAATCAAACGAACCCTTTCGAAGTCACAGTGGAAGCACAAAATGCGTTTTTTTTTTTTTTATAAATATAACTGCGGTGCGAGGTTCAACCGAACGAGAGGGAGGAGTGTTCTGAAGCAGCGAGGTGGCGAGCGACGGCCAGTTGGATACTGCTGGATCGAGCAGCGACTTTGTGTGACTTTGACAATGAACAGAAAACTAAATTTAGCGCAAACAATTGTGCTTCTGATCAACTTGAGGAAGAGGATGGTCCAAATTCGTCATCATCGTCTTCTTCGGAAGAGTCCTCGAGTGAAGATAGTGACGGATTTGAACACGTGGGTGACGCCATCGACGAGCAGAGGTAAACCAACTCACTCTTTTTTTTCATGCTGAAAACGTTTCTTTTGAAAGTTTCTTTTGATATTGCAAGACAAAGTTAATTTTGATGCAATATAAGTGTGTGTTTGTGTATATAATAATAAAATGTGCATATCAGATCAAAGTCGTACGTGCACTGTGGGTATCCCAGGCAGGAATTTATAAGTTGTGGTGTTCTTCTTTCTATATGAAGATTAGGGATGGAGCACATATTCAGCTATGGTATTCTTTCTGTTGTCATACATATAGATTTCCATTATTATTTATTGCTGTATATATTTTTATTTTATACTTTATTATTTTCATAAATACTGACTTATTTTCATGTACATTTATAGTGACAATGAAAGTAAAGTGAAATGAAAATGGAAGGGTGGAAAGAGGACCGACACCCCATGGAAGTGTGAGCTGTGTGATGTAGCCGTGTCTAATTCCAGGACGAAACTGCTTTTCGGAGTGGCATGACTGAAAAAAATTTAACTTGTTTATTGTAAATATTTTTGAAAATGCTTTTTTCCCCCCAATGTTATATATATATTTTTTTCCCACATCAATCTTCTCAATTTGTGTATATAAATGTGTGTTCAAGAAGCTTGATTGTGTGTACATAGTTTTCATCAGGCGATGGGCCGCAATACCTAAACTCATAAAGAGATGGCCTCTAAACACTTTTTGTGTTAGATGGTATATATTTTTTCACTGTTCTTCACTGTTAGGTCTGCTGTGTATAACCTGTTTTGACTGGAGCATGTATAAAGGCAAAAAACGCCTATGGCTATACCTGTTGTTTATGTTGAATTGTCAAATATAAGACTATTTATTCTAAATTTTTTTGGTTGAATGTTCATCCTAACATGTTGAATAAATATTACAAAGTTTCAAAACGGTTCGTTACGCATGTTTGGTTGTCAATTGGACATCAATATTAAAAATTTTGACAAAACGATTTTGGAATTTTTGGTCTTTTTGGGCCCAAAATGATGATTTATAATTGATCAGTGAAGGAAACAATAATTTGGACATGAAGTTCAAGGTGTCACAAAAAAAGGGACCAAACCAGGCCATCGTAAACAATTCTTTCTTTGAAATATAAAGGCAACTTCAAAGGCATGCAAAATCAGACAAAATAGGCCCAGACCTTAAAGGGTTAATATAATTTTTTTTATAACTTGTACTAATATATATCTTTTAAGAAGTACAATGCATAGATCACTTTAAAAGAATGTTAATGTTAATGCCATCTTGTTGATTTATTGTTATGATAAACAAATACAATACTTATGTACAGTATGTTGAATGTATATATCCGTCTTGTGTCTTATCTTTCCATTCCAACAATAATATACAGAAAGATATGGCATATTTTATAGATGTTTGAATTACGATTAATAAGCTGTGATTAACTCGATTCAAATTTTTTATTGTTTGACAGCCCTAGTTTACATATTTAAATGTTCACATATTAAGATTTGAATAAGGCAAAATAACATGCTTTTTCTCTCAAATATATATTTTTATAATCATTTGTTTCAGATGTACTGTAATTATTTTCTGTATAAACATTTGGTGTTCAAAAAGTCTTTTTTCAAACTTGAGTCTTGAAAAAAAGGGGGCCGTCTTATAATCAAGGCAGTCTTATAATCGGGCCAATACGGTAATTAATTAATTTTTTAATTTTTAAAAAATCTTTTATTTCATTCTTTTCCGATTAATGCCCTTTGCCTTGGCATTGGTTCTACAACCCCGTAGGCTCGAGAAATTTAGTTTGAAAGGTGCAGATTCTGAAACTCATGAGCAGGGTCTGATCCGCAAGGCGTGTAACAATTAGTTGATGTGGATCAATAGTACTGTATATCAAAAAGTTAAGCACAAATGAATGTAATTCAATCAAAATGCACAATTATGTTTTCAATATCCCGGTTTAAAAAAAAATCTTTCATCAACAAAATTGTCATACACATAAAAACTAATTAGCATTTTTTATTTCTTAAAGTGAATTGAAACCGATTGTGTAAAATGTGAAATTTATTAAAAATTCAATTATGTATTATAGCATCGTGGTAAATTTGCCACAACTCAAAAAGTTCCTGCCTCTCACTCACCACCCTATAAATATTTTTTTCTAGATCCGCCCCTGCCCATGGGAGGGTGCGTTCCCATCGGCAGTGAAGGCTGGCGTCATCATAGCATTCAGTTTGATGGACGTAGACACACATAAAGGCCTAAGAAACCTATATAAATGCACTTTCTTAGAAGTTTGGGACACTCGAAAAATGAATCTCACGCCTCCAATTGCTAAGCTAAATGAGATCTCGATATATGTTTGTGTGGAACTGTAGTTCACAACAACAACAAAAAACTACTTCGTTCTCGCAAAAATTAGTAAAGCTCTTTACAAGGCTATTACAATCTCTCCTGCTCCTTAAAATAAGACTATTTTCTTGTGCAACAAGTGGAATCAAGCGAGAGCCAGGCGAGTGGGCCGAGTTCAAGCGGCGACAAAGCCCAGCAAAGTCGCTCCTGGCTGTTTCAAACGTCGACTGGCAGAGAGGGCGTGTGGAAAATCGCGGGAAAAAAATATGACAAAAAGAGGAAGTGGTCATGCTATAAACATATTGTGCTAAACTCCAAACTACTCAGGCAGGGGCTCAAATGCAATGTACTCGATGTGATGCTAGATATCAATGGAAAGCAACTTTAGAACGAGCGTGTAGCAGCGTTGAATTTATTTCATTTTCCTTCATTTAATCATTTAAGACTTTCAGCTTTTTGTGCATGTAGTAAGCACATTTCATTGTAACTTTTATAGGCCTCTCATTTAACACACAAGCTCCTTTCACATATACCTGAACACCGTTAAAATCAAAACGGGTAGCCCTTGTGTGTGAACGCAATTTCCCGGGTCGAATGACATGGAGATGATGCGGACATTTAACGTGTCGCGTCTTAGTATTTTGTCCGGGACTTAACCGGGATGAGGCATGCGTGAAAGTATTATTCCTGGATAACAGCACAATGGCTGATGATGTAAATATCATGGTGGGCCGATGTTCATTTCCTCTTTCTTTGCAGTAAGACAGAAAGCGGTAAACAAACATCACAATTATCAACATGGCAAACTGGAAATGTCAAAATTAAACTGAAAGTATAACGAAATTAAATTGCTACTGTGGAAACAAGGTTGTACCTCAAAGCAGAAAACAAACCTTTAAACGCTTCCCTCCGTTATCAAATACAAACAAAAATATACGCAACCGCGGAAAAGGGGGAATCGCACAATAGGTCCATGACAGTAGGTCGACTGGTTTAATAATACTAACGGAAAGCAGAGAGCTGGTAAGACAACAAAACAAATTGCACTCAAATGAATGAATGAATGAATGAATGAAATATTTATTGTCATCATCATTGGTATCATTGACAATCATTGACAATTACAAAATGTGATATGATTTGCCCACAGGAACCGAAGAATTCCAAATACCAGCACAACGTAGGGGATTTCAAAACAAGGGCGGCAGACGAACAAGCCTGCAAATACACGAAATTCGCGAGTACAAGGTGTCGAAAGGCACCCAGCAAGTTAATATCTCGGCACCCTTCTCTCAAATCGGCTGGGCTTAAATACAGTCTTGACGAGCTTGAATTGTTGCAGGTACGACGCCAGGAAATGCTCTGTAACAAAACATGATCTGACCAACAGAATGTGACAGCCGATGCCGACCAAAAATGACGTAACCGGGTTATAAAATCATGCCAGTAGCCCTCCCGCACATAGAGCGCTGAGTCAGCAACACGGGACAAGTCTGTGAATGTGTCCAACCCGCGTCGTTCCTGAGATATCTCTCCATATGTGAAAGCCATGACACAAGTAAATCCCGCATCACCCTACATGTGAATTTAGGTGTGTGAATAGGGGCTACAGGCTGCCACTGATGGCGCTAGACGTTCAATCCGTTTTGACTGGATAGGATGAATTATCATTTTAAGCTTTTATGTACAGTGGGGCAAATAAGTATTTAGTCAACCACTAATTGTGCAAGTTCTCCCACTTGAAAATACTAGAGAGGCCTGTAATTGTCAACATGGGTAAACCACAACCATGAGAGACAGAATGTGGAAAAAAAAAACAGAAAATCGCATTGTTTGATTTTTAAGAATTTATTTGCAAATCATGGTGGAAAATAAGTATTTGGTCAATACCAAAAGTTCTTCTCAATACTTTGTTATGTACCCTTTGTTGGCAATAACGGAGGCCAAATGTTTTCTGTAACTCTTCACAAGCTTTTTACATACTGTTGCTGGTATTTT
Organism: Corythoichthys intestinalis; assembly: GCF_030265065.1. Taxonomy (NCBI): domain Eukaryota; kingdom Metazoa; phylum Chordata; class Actinopteri; order Syngnathiformes; family Syngnathidae; genus Corythoichthys; species Corythoichthys intestinalis. The sequence goes on from NC_080411.1 coordinate 35,385,193, forward strand.
GGCCCATTCCTCCATGCAGATATCCTCTGGAGCAGTGGTGTTTTGGGGCTGTCGTTGGGCAACACGGACTTTCAACTCCCTCCACAGATTTTCTATGGGGTTGAGATCTGGACACTGGCTAGGCCACACCAGGACCTTGAAATGCTTCTTGCGAAGCCTCTCCTTTGTTGCCCTGGCTGTGTGTTTGGGATCATTGTCATGCTGAAAGACCCAGCCATGTCTCATCTTCAATGCCCTTGCTGATGGAAGGAGATTTTCACTCAAAATCTCTCGATACATGGCCCCATTCATTCTTTCCTTTAGACAGATCAGCCGTCCTGGTCCCTTTGCAGAAAAACAGCCCCAAAGCATGATGTTTCCACTCCCATGCTTCACAGTGGGTATGGTGTTCTTCAGATGCAATTCAGTATTCTTTCTTCTGCAAACGCGAGAACCTGTGTTTCTAACAAAAAGTTCTATTTTGGTTTCATCTGACCATAATACATTCTCCCAGTCCTCTTCTGGATCATCCAAATGCTCTCTAGCGTACCGCAGACGGTTCTGGACGTGTACTGGCTTCAGCAGGAGGACACGTCTGGCAGTGCAGGATTTGAGTCCCTGGCGGCACATTGTGTTACCTTTGTTACTGTGGTCCCAGCTCTCTGTAGGTCATTCACTAGGCCCCACCGTGTGGTTCTGGGATTTTTGCTCACCGTTCTTGTTATCATTTTGACACCACGGGATGAGATCTTGCATGGAGCCCCAGATCGAGGGAGATCATCAGTGGTCTTGTATGTCTTCCATTTTCTAAAAATTGCTCCCACAGTTGATTTCTTTACACCAAGCATTTTACCTATTGCAGATTCAGTCTTCCCAGCCTGGTGCAGGTCTACAATTTTGTCTCTGGTGTCCTTCGACACCTCTTTGGTCTTGGCCATAGTGGGGTTTGGACTCTGACTGACTGAGATTGTGGACAGGTGTCTTTTATACCAATAATGAGTCAAAACAGGTGCCATTACCACAGGTAACGAGTGGAGCATCATTCGAAGAAGTTAGACCTCTTTGACAGCCAAAAATCTTGCTTGTTTGTAGGTGACCAAATACTTATTTTCCACTCTAATTTGGAAATAATTTTTAAAAAAAATCTAACAATGTGATTTTCTGTTTTTTTTTCCACATTCTGTCTCTCATGGTTGAGGTTTACCCATGTTGACAATTACAGACCTCTCTCATCTTTTCAAGTAGGAGAACTTGCACAATTGGTGTTTGACTAAATATTTATTTGCCCCACTGTATGCGTAGTAAGCATATTTGAATAAAGTTTTTAATTTTTTATTGTTATAATTAGCAAAAATAATCATTTACTGTATTAAGAGTTAAGAATTTGGTGCACTATATGATAAAGCCCTAGGGAACTTGCCAATTGGGCTATATAACAAAAAGGTGCCTCCATTTGGATCTCATTGTGTCGTCATAGTCCTGCTATCCTGCAACCTAACCTATGTGGGTTACGTGAAAACCCATTGTAGTATCTTTGTAAATGACAGACTGGCTTTAATTCCAATTTGCCTGCACACCCAATGAAAAATATCCAGTGAGTTAGCACACACTGTATATTACAAAACGATTTTGTGACTCAAAGTCCTAAAAGTCAAGATGAGTGTTTGAATTTTGTGTGGGCCAAGCTTAATTTCAGCATGCTTGCCAATCAGATTCCCACCCATCCAAACACTCGGAAACAGATCAATCCAAACCCTGCCCGGCCCTTTGCTGCTGTGTTTGTTCACCCCTAATTGCCTGCTGTCAAAATGTCTTGAGTGAGATGATAGGAGGAAATGGGACAGGGCATGCGTGAACCTCATTAACACGTCACTCAGTGGCGCAGATGTGGCAGACTGAAACACTGAGTTACATGGCAAGTTATTAGCTGTATCACTGGTGGATTTTGATCTTTGTTGTAATTGTTTATTTTGACAAATAGGGGAATTAAAATAGCAGGGCACTTTAAATGAGACCTGACAATGCCTCTGACTAGACGTCTTTAGCCTTTTTAGTCATTAAACAGTCTACACGACACTGCTCAGTGGTCGGTTGACATGTCAATCATAATATAGAGCCACGGGTGCTGCTAGGGATTCTGAAAATCGCTTGAGAATAATAGTAGTTTTACTTAACTCCTTCAGACCTGAGCATGCTGCTGAAGGACATGATGCGTTCGCGTCTCCAAACCAATAAACTGAATTTAGTTGCTATTGCATACCTGTCAACCCGTGGCCATTGGCAATCTTACAAATAGTGACGTATGCCCTTACAAATTGGTGACTAATCTTACAACGTTTTATATAGCACGCAATATGAAACAAAAATAAAACTCAATTTTTAAAATATGAATTTATTCAAAATATTGTCACATATAACCTGGTGCAATCAAAGAACAATATCTTTAGCTACATCATGATTACTAAAATTTAACAGTGACTTTTGTTATAATTGTATGTTGCACTTTTGGCAATTTGTATCATGTCTTTTGATGGCTGCACTTCATGGCACTTCAGCTCACAAATCAGTTTGACTTGAAGGTAGTTCGATTGTGTGTCCAACTGTATGTTAAAAAGGTCAACTGATAAAAATAACTTGCTGATGCAATCTTTGAGTCAGGGAACTTTTTTTTTTTTTTTGCCAATTCTGAGAAGTGATCAGCAATAGTTGCAGGCAAATTGTGTTCGGCAACAAATTGGCAGAATAAAATCTCCGCTTAGAGTCACTTTTCATTCTGCAGACTGTATGTGTATGACCAGTGTTGTTGATCTTACTTTAAAAAATTAATTACAGTTACAAATGACATCTACCAAACAGTAATTGAGTTAGTAACTCAGTTACCTGAATGTAAGAGTAAGTAGTTACTTTGCAAAGTAATTGGTTTTACCTTTCATGGGTTTTTTCCCATTTAAAAAAAAAACAAACATTTTTTGCTATGTTTGGAAGTCATGTACTGTGAATCATCTGTTAAAGTTGTTAAAATTGCTTCCCTTTTTGCATTAGTTCCCTTCTGTCTACTTTCGACATGTGAGAGTTTTAAAACTTTCGTCATTTAAAGATAGATTCAAGTCAAGATTTTGCCGATTTAGGAGTATTTTAGATAAAAAGTTACATAGACTCAATAGGAAGGTTCACTACATCAGAGCCTTTCTGAGAAGTCTTTAAGATGGTGGCTGTTTACTAACGCCGCCGAGTCTGTCATTTCGCATCTACTTCTATACACATATGATATCTAGTGTTGCATTTGCAACAGCGTCACAACACTCTTCCCTCCTTCCCACTCCCGCTGTTCTTTCTCCGTGTTTCTGAATTTTCTCTCGTCATTCAACCAACATAGTAACGCACATTGTCTCATTGCCGAAAGGGTGACATAATCCGAATGGAGAAATATAAACGTAATGCATGAAAAACGAACAGATTTTGAACGTACCGCTTAAACATTTAAAAAACAATGCTCACTTGAACAAATTACGCCGAAACTGTACAACTTGACAGGTATGCTTTATTGCCACTTCTGGGAGATGATTAAATGAAACTTTACCCATTGAAATCAAATTATGAGGTTTAGCACGCCCTCTTTGCCATTTTTAGCTCTGTGAAAACGGCTGAGACAAAATGCTTAAAAAAGGGCAAACGCGTGGTCATTTCATATCAAAAACACATTAACATTAAAAATAACCAATAAAAGCATGAAATATCCCCGACCAAAAAATATGCACTTTGTTCTTGTGTTTGAGTAAAAACCAGCGAAGATTTAGAACATGCACATCTGAAGGGGTTAAAATGATGCATTTTGATGACATTTGGAACTATTCCAGGACATGGATCTGAATTTATTGGTCACTTTTCACTGGCAAGTCACTCCTCCCAGTTTGAAAGAATTGGACGGCTATCATTATCATTATCATCATATCATCATAATATTATCATTCGCGGAAGTGTCAACTCATGCCTATCACAGCCAAAGTTATGTATATAAATTACCATATTAAGGAGCCATGTGCAGATTTTGTATACGGAGTGATTGTATATTGAGTGCAGATTCATCTGTCAATTGTTAATATATTAATTTTGTGAGTAATAAAAATGTGCTTTCTAAACTTCTAAAATTTTTATTTGAGGGGGCAAGATATTTGAGGGAGCACTGCCCCTCTTACCCATGCGTTGAGCTGGCCCCGCTACGAGCACAAAAAAAGTTTTTATCTACCAAGAACTTTCAGATGCTCATTGCGAGCAGGTTGCACTAATAAAACTCATCTCACCGTGTCCACACAGCAATTGTTTGTTTCACTTTCAGAACACAATATTCAATGTAATCAACATTCACTCGTGAGATTACTTCTTAATCATAACACAAAGTACGACTTCAACCGCTTGAACTGTGATTTCTTTCCAAAACTTCGCCGAAAGAAAAGAAGGTGTAGAAGTTAGCCTCACCTCATCACCGAAAAGTCCAAAGTCAGCCATCAAATTCAAAACCCCGGAGCCACAGTACCAATTTACGGAGTCGGTGTTAGAGCTATGTCGGAATGTGCAATGTGAATCGTGCTGCCTAAATGAGTCCTAGCGAGAAAATGAGATTCTTGGGGAGAGCATTAAAAATACAAAGAATATACAGTGAAGGAACCCAGAGGGTGCATATCACTGAGATGTGGGCTATACATAATGCACAAGGCTGAAGATGCCATCTCAAAAATGCTAATAAGACATTGGAATGTGGGGGCTAGCTAATGGATCAGCACATTAAGTACACTTCTGCAAGATGAAGCAGCATAAAATAAGAGTAAATTTGCTGGATTGTTAATGTCACCAGACAGAGCTATTTGAATTATTCCTCTCCCATCTTTGTTACTAAAGTCAGAGTTCAATTTAAAGTAACAGATTTCATAAGTTGATGCATAGCATAAAAAAACAAGAACTAATTGTTAATATTGCGTCACTTTTATGATGAGAAGCAACAGTAGAATTAGTTTGAAAATGGGTTAATTATTGATTTTGATTTTATGTTTTGACCATAGTGATATCTGACACATTTAACATGATCAGTGTTGTAAATCTTACTTAAAAAAAGTAATTAGTTTCAGTTAAAAATTACTTCTCCCAAAAACTGAGCTAGTAACTCAGTTACCTTAATGTAAGAGTAGTTACTCAGCGAAGTAAACAACGTTACTTTAAATGTTCTACACGTTATTGCGTAATACATTCTATGACATTTTTTACAAAAATGTTTATATTTACTGATTGATTTGAACTCATTTTTTCATTTAAAAAAAAAAAACACGTACGTCACTTTTTACTTCTACCAAGGTACGTACTCGACCGTGACTTGTGCGCATCCTCACACCCGTAATATAAATGGATATATTCTTCAATATGCAGGTGAGGCTGTCACTCTCCTGACTCTCCTGTCTTTTCTCTAGTTGTTCCGATTAAAAAAAACATCACCCTAGGTTAATGGATAGGTCATTAAAGTTTAGGGCAAGTGACTATTTTTGACATATCTATGTGTTGGATTTTATCAAGTAAATTTCCCCCAAAAATGCGACTTATACTCCGGTGCGACTTATGTAGGGTTTCTTCGTCTTCGTTGGGCATTTTATGGCTGGTGTGACTTATACTCAGGTGCGACTTATAGTCCGAAAAATACGATATACTATTGTAGCGTCCACAAGGACAAAACCAACTTGATGAGGATAATGTCAATTAATATTTTCAATTCATCGTAACCCACCTGGACACCTTGAACTGTGTGTTTAAAAAAATAAAAAAAATAAAAAATAGTTGCCCGAGTGTCTATGATGCTCACCACTCTAAATGCTAATGAGAACGGGAATGATATGCTAACGCCCCGAGCCACCCAGCCAATCATCACCACATTTGCAATGGCGTCACAACGGCGTTGCGAAGATGGGAAAATTAGTCAACTATTGACAAAAAATAACGCCGTTAGAAACGCCGTAATACTCTAACTCAGTTATTAACAACATTGAATATGATTGTCATATTTGTAACAAATGTTGTGATATGTTGTCATAATGTTACAATAATGTTAACTTGGGATGTAATGGTACACTCGTGGTTCGGTACGTATCTCGGTACAGGGGTCATTGTTCGGAACAACACGGGGAGAAAAAGTTTTGTTTTTAATTACAGCATTTGAAAGTTAAACATTTGTTTTACTTGCCAAAACTAAAAAGCAGCTCTTATCAAAGAGCAAAATAAATATAAAACATCGAATTTGTGAATCATTTTTTTTTTTTATTGTTTGAACATTCTTGAATTGACATTTTATGAACAAAAACAGGCAACACGCCCTTTTTTGACTGGATTGACTGAGGGTAAAGTTAAAGTCAGGAAGCACTCGCCAGCTGGCAACCTTGGTAACTTTATAAAAATAAGATTCTACCATTTTCAGTGTTGGATTACACACAGTTAACTGTTAACAATTACAATCAAACATACACTCGCCCATAAGATATATTTTTATGTTGGCTAAAATAAAATGTGCAAATAATTCCAAAACTGAAAAAGCATCTCTTAAAATAGTGCAAAAATAAAGGGGTTGTTTACATGGTAACACTCTGAGAATACTACAAATGTTATGTTTGCATTCATATGGTTCTATCTCCAGATTTACAAGGCAACAGCCAATGATTCACTTCCTTGACACCAACAACCTCCTCAGCCCAGAAGACAACACAGCTGTCCACTTCAAGCAATGGCATTTTTCTTTTACTCCAAAAGGCACAAAAATCCAAACAATAAACATTTTTTTATTAAAAATATTATCGAAACAGTAAATTATAGCTGACTTTCCGCCATGTTTGCTGTTGTTGTTAACGGCCAAAGTGACTTGTCCGAGTGCTGACGTCCTCAGCGCGAGAACTTTCCTTTTATATGGTTACGGAGCACGACCCACAATTGAATCCTTCTGCTTTGGCGTCTAAAATTAAAGGTTTGCATTTTCGCCTTCCGTTTTCGCTGCCACCAAATAAAGGTGAGGCCATTCTGCAACACAATTGTTGCTTTTTGGTGTCACAGCGTCACCATGTAAAAGGACCAAAATACTCACTCAGCGTTTCAATTACTTCAGCCTAGGGCTAGAGTAAAATTAACATTTCCTGATTTGAAAACATAAATACACTTAAAAAAAAAAGTATTTTAACAATTTTGATAGTTCCCACTCCATACTTTCGCCACAACTTTCCTATTAGTGATAAAGGACAAATTCTTCATCTGGTTTAGTTTGTCTTTTTCCCGTAATGTCAGTTATTAGATTAGGCACATTACCTCTACTGGCCTCTGGAGTAAAAGAGCACTAACTCACTGATTTTTAATTTTTTAAAAATTTTATTTAAACGTATTTGCCATCTGATTGCGTGTATCGAACCGTGATGCCTGTACCGTGATGGTACGGGACGAATTACAAATACTGTTACACTCAATGTAAACTCATTGACTGCCACTGACACTGCTAGATGTCCAATCTATTTGGGCTGGGGGCAAATTTACATTCATTTATTTGCCTCTCCCTCAAGACTGCTTTGATAAGGTCAATTATCCTTGTAATTGTGAGAACTCTGGAATAGTTGCAGCATTCTGATTGATTTTTTTTTTTCTTTGTCAAAACCTGTTAATACGCCATTGCTTTAATCTGCTAAAAATGAATGCATCGTTAAGTTTGTCCATGTCTCGTTTACATCAAATTGTGCTGGTGGAAATGCATCAAGTAAAACATGCATATTCAGGTGCCTTTACATTTTTCAAAGCAGACTGTTCCTAAGGGCTGTAATTCTCCATGGGGGAGTACAAACAGTATCAGTGTTTATCATAACGAGTTAAGATGCCGCTGATAATGGCCTCTGAATTAACACGTTTGCAATTCAAGCACCGCCAAATGCTAAGAAAGGATGGGCGTTTGTTAAAGCAGAGAATCAATATGTTCTTCCGTTTCACAAATCCCTTCTCACCTCTCCTGAGCAGATGGCTTATTTGAGAGAGAAAAAAAAAAGATGCCAACCAGTAATCATATGTGCAATAAATGATGCTGGTTATGTTCCCGTGGAGTGACGACAGATGGTGTGGTGATGGTCCTGCCTTGGAGTATGTATGCTCATTTTAGAGACACCCTTACACTGCCCCCGATGGAGACTTGTTTAGCACAGTGGCTGTCACCGCATATCGTCAAGGCAACTATCCAGCGGAGCAATGAATCACACTGAAAGTGTCTTTCATTGACATCTCATTTTCTTTGTGGCGCAGATTCTAAAGCAGGTTAAAAATTAAAGAAAACAGCGTTGACCTCGGAATTAGTTTGTCGTTCGCGCGAATGATTTGTCTGCTGTTTGGGGATTAGAATTGATCATGGGAGTGATGCAAAATAGAACTTTTAAGTGGTCTCGATTGGCTCATTTTTGAAAATATAATTAAAAGAAAATCCTATTATGAAGTCAAAGTCAATCGCTTAATGATATGTTCAATCATTTTAATCATCGCCAAACACAAAGGAGTGAAAATGAGGGCCCCCATGTAAAAATGTGGATGGTAAAACTATCCTCAGTTTTCATAATTTAAGTCATGATTGAAGATTCCTCCCGCTATCGCAGAATTGAATAGATTAGGGTCGTGTCCAAGGAATCCTAATAGCCTATCATCATCCTCTGGTAACCCAAAACGTAGTTTTTCCAATACATATCATGTTTTATACTTGAATTTTCAGCACTGTCAAGAGATTTCAGTTTCATTCCTTCCAGATTCAGCCCGGCTGAAACAATTCAACATCACATACTACACGGGGTACACACCAAGCTACATATCAGATCACTATGTAAAACTTTCTGGAAAGTTTGAAAAGAATGGGGAAAACAATATATTTCCCTGAAAAAACAAAACAAAAAAAACTCATGTCATAAATATGATACAAATTTATGACAAATTATCTTTCCTTTTTTTTTTTTTTTTTATGTACTTTTTTAAAGCTCCCAAATGTTAATTTAGTAGTTTGGCCTTCAAAGGGTGATATAACAAATGTAAATTTGAAATGAACACGAGCTCAGTCTACACATTATAGCCTAGGGTGACCATATTTTGATTTCCAAAAAAGAGGACACTCAGCCCGGCCTCAAGATACTTGAATTTTACTCGAAGTTCACTCAAAGATGCCTATATAACTTTAATATATTTAAAGTAAAGTATTCAAAATACATATACGGTATATATATATATACCGTATATATATACCGTATATACTGTGTATATATATATATATATATATATATATATATATATATATATATATATATATATATATATATATATATATATATATATATATATATATATATATATATAAATATAAATAATACAATGCAGACCCATGGAAATGTAGTCCAGTCAATACACATACATACAGTAGGCTTATAAGTTACTATCACGACAATTGCCCTTGACAAATTGTTATTCCCATTCAACTGATATTCTCATTCAATGTTCTAGATTGCACACAAACAATAACCGTAATGAACTGACAAACTATTTAACCAGCATGTTTCCAAACGTAGCAGTTCAAAACTACATTTCCCATAATGCTTAGCGTGGTTTAGCTTACTGATAGCTAGCTGAGGCAAAAATCAAACTTTGCTACAAAAGATTACAATCATCGGCAGTGCAACGATGTGACACCAAACGGGATTTTACAGTCAACGCTCCGACAGAAGTCAACAGTTGCCATTATATACGTATTTATCGTAAAAAACTTAATTGGGCAGGCGTTGTGGCCAAATCATTAACCCAGTAGATGGCAGTAATGCCTAATGATAGGGGTAAACTGCCAACAAAAACAACAAGAACGACTTCTTCCCTCCCTATTACTAAGAGCCATGTCATCGCAGGCAGGCGCTGCCACCCAGCGGCCGGAGGGATTCTCTTCAAATTGGTCCCGTGAAAAATCATAAAAACCGGACATTTTCATGAATTTATAAAACCCGCCAGGACGACGACGATACTATGTGAAAGTAGGACTTGTCTGGGCAAAAGAGGACGTTTGGTCACCCTATTGTAGCCTAGGTTATGCTAACAGTTAGCTTTCCCTGAAGTTTCACTGTTTTGTGCACCCACAGACGGCTTCTTGGACGACAAGGGCACTTAAGAATTCCTCAACCATTTGTACTGTGAGGCCTGACAGTAAATGAATGAATTCGCAACCAGCCTCGTAGTTCAAATGGATTTGAGGTCTACAAGTGACAAACTCAAAGAAACCAGTTTTCATTGTCTTTATCTTCTCAGATTTACCAGAAAATTATTGAATTTTGAAAGAAACTGACTATTTCATTTGTTTGAATGCAAATTTTAGCCACTTTGACTTGTGGCCTTGGACTCATATCTGATTCATTTATAGCCATTGGCCTCATACAGTTTATGATATGATCACAGCTATCCTTTAACACAGAACGCAGAAGAGAAATTGAACACATCCATTAGCTGATTGGCATCAGCGATATCATTCAGGGCTCACAATCAGTGGCTCATTGTTCAGTTGCTTGGCCGCCAACTAGTAATCATCAGTCATACCTGTAGCAATGCTATTCCACCTTCACAAATAGAACACAGCACGCTTTAATGCCAGACAAAGGCAGCTTGCCATGATTAAATAGCCTCTCTTCTGACATGTTACATTGTGTTGCCTGCCAGCCAAATCTGCAGCCCAAAGGAATTGTGACTCGAGCTGTGTTGATCACATATGCCTCACCACCTTTTTTTTTTTGTGGATCACACATCCAACTGTGTGCAGACATATGGGAGTGCTTGCAGTACGTCTCTGCTTTTGTAAAGTCTGCCTTCATTGTTTCTGCTTCTTGACTCAAGCGAAAATCTACCAGACATTTAATACACTGTTTTCAACACAAAATCTTACATTTAGATAAAGTAGTTATCAAAGTAGGACGTACAGTGGGGCAAATAAGTATTTAGTCAACCACCAATTGTACATGTTCTCGTACTTGAAAAGATTAGAGAGGCATGTAATTGTTTCATGGGTAAACCTCAACCATGAGAGACAGAATGTGGAAAAACAGAAAATCCCATTGTTTGATTTTTAAAGAATTTATTTCCAAATTAGAGAAGAAAAATATTTGGTCACCTACAAACAAGCAAGATTTCTAGCTGTCAAAGAGGTCTAACTTCTTCTTACTAGGTCTAACGAGGCTCAACTCATTTCCTGTATTAATGACACCTGTTTTAATTATCGGCATAAAAGACACCTATCCACAAACTCAGTCAGTCACACTCCAAACTCCACTATGGCCAAGACCAAAGAGCTGTCGAAGGACACCAGAGACAAAATTGTAGACCTGCACCCGGCTGGGAATACTGAATTTGCAATAGGTAAAACGCTTGGTGTAAAGAAATCAACTGTGGGAGCAATTATTAGAAAATAGAAGCCATACAAGACCACTGATAATCTCCCTCGATCTGGGGTTCCATGCAAGATCTCACCCCGTGGCATCAAAATGATAACAAGAATGGTGAGCAAAAATCCTAGAACCACACGGGGGGACCTAGTGAATGACCTACAGAGAGCTGGGACCACAGTAACACAGGCTACTATCAGTAACACAATGCGCCGCCAGGGACTCAAATCCTGCACTGCCAGACGTGTCCCCCTGCTGAAGCCAATACACGTCCAGGCCCATCTGCGCTTCGCTAGAGAGCATTTGGATGATCCAGAAGTGGACTGGGAGAATGTGTTATGGTCTGATGAAACCAAAATCAAACTTTTTGGTAGAAGCACAGGTTCTCGTGATTGGAGGAGAAAGAACACTGAATTTCATCCAAAGAACACCATACCCACTGTGAAGCATGGGGTTGGAAACATCATGCTTTGGGGCTGTTTTTCTGCAAAGGGACCAGGACGACTGATCTGTGTGAAGGAAAGAATGAATGGGGCCATGTATCGAGAGATTTTGAGTGAAAATCTCCTTCCATCAGCAAGGGCATTGAAGATGAGACGTGGTTGGGTCTTTCAGCATTACAATGATCCCAAACACATAGCCAGGGCAACAAAGGAGTTGCTTCGTAAGAAGCATTTCAAGGTCCTGGAGTGGCCTAGCCAGTCTCCAGATCTCAACCCCATAGAAAATCTGTGGAGGGAGTTGAAAGTCCGTGTTGCTCAATGACAGCCCCAAAACATCACTGCTCTAGAGGAGCTCTGCATGGAGGAATGGGCCAAAATACCAGCAACAGTGTGTGAAAAGCTTGTGAAGAGTTGTAGAAAACGTTTAGCCTCCGTTATTGCCAACAAAGTATTGAGATGAACCTTTGGTACTGACCAAATACTTATTTTCCACCATGATTTGCAAATAAATTCTTTAAAAATCAAACAATGTTATTTTCTGTTTTTTTTCCCCCCACATTCTGTCTTTCATGGTTGAGGTTTTCCCATGTTGACAATTACAGACCTCTCTAATATTTTCAAGTGGGAGAACTTGAAAATTAGTGGTTGACTAAATACGTATTTGCCCCACTGTATCTCAGGATGGATTTACACAAATGGACCTATTCAGAGTCTCAGTTTCCTTTAAGTTTATTTTGGCTGACTAAAACAAGTTACTTTTTGCTTATCACAAGTACATACTAATACTGTAGTTTTTCATACTATAGGGCGCACCCTCAATGAACAAGTTTATTTTCATCCATAAGTCGCACCTGATTATAAGACGCATTAGAATATCAATGAACTCTTATTTTTCATCTTACATTTTTTTTTTTCAAATTTGTTTTATTGTTTCATTTATGGGTTTGATGAATTGTTAATTTGTGTCGAGTACTTTTCTAGAGCAGTACAATACAGTTATGCTCCAACAAATAAGTTCAAAGTCATTAAGCAAAGCCAGAATTCATACATAAGGCACTATAGATTATTTTGGGAAAAAATAAGTGGTTTTAGGTGCACCTTATATTGTTTGAAAGTACGATTTAAAGACATTTAAGTAAAAACTGTCTCAAAATAAGTCTTTATACCTTACTGAAATGATTCTTTATAAGGGATCTTATCTTATAATAAGTATGAATAAATCAGTGATGCTAGTAAAGCTTTACTTTTATAAGTTTATAAGTTCAGTGGTACCTCTACATACGAATTTAATTTGTTCCAGCACCTGGTTTGTATATCAAAATGGTCATATGTCGAGCGGGATTTTCCCATGAGAATACATTATAATTTCCTTAATTCATTCCACAGCCCAAAAACCTACACTCAACATTAATTAAAAAAAATGTTGGTAGAGCAGACAACATTGATCATTTAATGGAGTAGATCAAATCCTTTCATTTATATTGCCATCATCCAATTCACATCAAATTTTGAGTGACACATGTGCCAGGATCGATGACCTAAAACCTTGAATATGTGGCCTCAATTCCACCATTACAGATTACTCTGGCCTGGATGACTAATAATCTACACAAAAATGCCCAAATCATTCATTGTAAATACACTTGTTAGTTAAAATGTTTACTTTTCATCAATTTACGAACAGTATTTGGCCTCCATGTCAAAGACTTTGCAACTGTTTTAACCTGTAGAACAGGATGCCATTCAGCACTCGTTCCCACTCTATCTCGGCCAGAGTGTGAATCGATTGTGGATCGATGATCTGCGGGTAATTTGACAAGCACTTTCATCTGGATGCGGTCCAGCTTTCTACTATGTGTCGTCATTACCGATTAGGTCGATGGCCCCAGAAGCTGACCCGCAGTGGAAGGATTTAATGACAACCTGAACTACAGACAATTCCCCTATTATCTCCTAATCTCTTCCCCGTCTTATCGCTAGTCGATGTCCATAACTGATTCATCATTTTCTCTGCTTGAACTCCTGGGGTTTTTATTTTCATTTGAAATGTCCGATTTCATAAACTGATGATGAGCTACTTTCCAGTAAATGGACTCTCAATGTGTTTGCAATTATAACAACAAAACTTTAGAGGTTAACTTTTTATAGGCCACTCATTGAACTCCTTGGTTGCCATTGATGGCGCTAGACGTCCAAACCATTTTGACTGGGATGGGCGAATGAACATTCATACATTCGGCCCTCCTAGTCAAATGGAACGGACAGAAAGATGAGTATTAACAGCTAGTCCTCCCAGATGAAATGAATTGGACGTTTATCATTGTCAATGGCAGGAAATGAAAGGTTAAATGTGGGTCACTTTGATATTTTTAGTGTACTTATGGTTCCTTTATCTTACATTTTGGGGCTTTTTTATGGATTTTAGGGCATTGCCGGGTCACTTCCGGTTGGTTTTGGGTCACGTTCCGATAACTTCAGGGCATTCCTGTGTCACTTCCAAGGGCGGACTGGCATACGGAGATACTGGGGATTTCCCTTGTTAGAGGGTGTAGGGTCGTAATTCCTAAAATAAGTAGGGTTTGGAGTCACTACATATGTGCTAACTGCGACCATACATATTTTACACATACTGTACCTGTCCACTAGAAAAATGAGTAAAGGTAGTCCCTACCTTTAAACGTATTTCGACTTTATGACGCCGGAGTCGCGTCCGCCATTTTGTCTCCAGTTGTTTTTGTTTTTGTTTGTTTTTTAGTCGCGTAACGGTGTAGAGTGTGTGTTTGAGCTCTGTATTTTTTCCTTAGTGTAACAGCTGTCAAGTTTCCCCTCAAATATTTGTTTCGCCAATAAGAGGTGTTGTTGTCTCACTAACCCAGGTAACACACTAGACACGTCTATGGCGTGTGGGCAATGCCGGCGCATCAACATGCCAGTGACGCTCGCCATCAATTTCCACAGAACATGTTTTACGAGCAGAGCGTCTGTGGAGTGGCTCACGCGAGAATTGCAAGATTGCCCGACAGTAGCGGGTATTTAAAGGTAATCAACAACCATTTGCCTTTCAGACCCCGCGTATTGGTCAGCTTTCTTTCTGAAAGAAAAAAGCAATCCAATGACAAAGATTTTAACATGTATTTTACAAATGAAATGCCTCAATGAATCTTTTTTTTTTTCTTATTATTAACCGTTTTCAAAAGCTTTATTGATGGATTTTCTCTAGTTAAAGCACCACGCAGAAATGAATAAATTTGTGTAAGAAGGAATTGTGTATTATTCTGTTTATTTAATTGCAGGTGTTGTGGCTCATTTCAATTTATTTTATTTATATGGGCTATTATTTATTTTATTATGTATTTATGTTTTACAAATGTGATATAGCATAGGCTATATTTTATGTTGTATAACTAGTTCCTATGTGAATATTAGTTCCTACTTGTTTTGTTGTGGTAGGACGGGTTTTGTATTAAACACGGGGGAACAAATGCGCACTGTGCCGAGATTAGAAGCAGAGTTGATACTGTCCTGCTGTGCTGGTTATTATTATAGCAGAGGAGAAAGTAAGCAGTAAAACAACTACAACAAGTAAATTGTGAACCGATTTTCCCACGGCCTCATGAGATCTTATGGACTCGAAAAGTAAGGGTTACAATTGCACATTATTTTGAAAATCGAAATCGAACCAAACATTTTTTTTTTTTTCAGATGAGGGACTTACAGTCCGCCCGATCCGACCCAAATAATAAACTCTGCCATTGTTTTTGTGTGCGACACATTGAGCCGCTTCTAGGACACATCTAAAGCGTAGCCCCACTGCGACTGGTGTCTATTGGCTGATTGACTTTAACGGCCGCGTTTCACTGCGTTGACGTGGTGCACCGTTGCCGTGCCGTTGACGTGCCTAGTGTACTACTGGGGTAAGGTTAATTGAAAATGTTCATGATGCACAACTTAATTTTCTTGCGTGCAGTGTTATTGTTTTTCTGTTGTCACTGTAAACTTCTTGGGAGTATATAGTTGATAAAAATGTGTTTACAACTAAAATGTTGAAGTTCATAAGTTTAATTACAGTGAGCGCACACTCAATCAGGCCACTTTGTTTTTCTTCTAAGGAAGTAGAGTCCGATGCAGCAAGTAACAGCGTAGCATTAGCAGCTCAACCTCGTCTAAGTTGCTGAAATCAAGCTCCAAATAAGCTTCGTAAGTCACATCGACTTACCTGTTTGTTAACTAGCAGGCCAAAATGTTCTACGGTGTGTCTGTGGTTTAAAGAGGCGGTTAAAAGTAACATTACAGTAAACACCGGAGAAACAAAAACTCTTGTGTATCCAATTGTGAACAAGCCGGCATTCCAAGTGTATCTTTTTTACCATCCACCAGCATTGAAGGTAAGTACAGTATCTTATTTTTTTATTTATATGACGAATAATACATGTTTTTGGATAGTTATTATAAAGATTTAGGGGGTATTTAGGTATACTTAAAGGGTTCATTCCAATTTACGCGGTATCGGAGCACGTTCGTAATCCAGGGACTGCCTGTATTGGGTGAAAAATAAGTAGGAATTGGTTACTGCGTACAAGCAAGCAGACATTCGCATTCCCATGGTCAAAAGAACGGGCCCTAAAATTAGCACCCCCTCGTAATCCAAGCATTATGCAAACCTATCTACTTATGACAGGGCAACAGCAACAACAACAAAAAACGTCGCGCTTCAACAAACAGGCAGTAGGAGTCCCCCTCGTTTATCAACAGAAGTGCATCAAATTTTAGAATCAGAAAAGTAAGGGTCTACTTACGTCTTTGTAAAACCAAGGTTGCATTGTTTTAGGTTTTCAAAGCTGTCGTGGCTGAAATGATGAAAACAATGAGCCGATTGGGGACCTGTATGCATGTTCACAAAAACGGTCCAAACCTTTGCAGGAGAAGTTTTTTTGGACCACTCACAGAGTCTCGAGTCTTCCTGTGAGCAATTCATCACTATACATCGAGATGGCATGATGAATCCCGCGAGTAAAACCCAGAAAATGTTTGCAATATATGGCGAGGATAGCGTGGTGCTATATTTCCGTGTTCAGAGTGGTGGCGAGGCTCCCTGGAAGTTACGTCATCAGGTAGCGGTCGACAGGGCGGCGCGTCACTCGTTGCTATGGTGTTGCTATGGCCATAACTCAAAAACTACGCGGTCAATTATTATTATTTTTTTTTTAATGTGACTTTTTGAGACAGCGAATGATGCATTTAATACAATTCAACTGAGTAAAACACTCAAGAGCGAAATCCGAAAAGCTCTTCAGTTGCCCTTTAATGCATTTCAACAGAAAGCAGCAAGACACTTGACTTCCGTGTGCTCGGGTTGTTCCCAACTCTTAAAAACACTCAACATTAAAATACATAACACCACCATTGTCATCATTTAATAAAGGAAACAAAGTCTACTGATCTTAAAACCACTCCATCCACATGTGCGTTGTGTGCGCTATCATGTTAGTACAATATTATGTGATTCATCATAGCAACGTTTCGTTTTAGTAAATAGTAGGTTACAGTAATGCCAGACATATTCAATATTCTACATATTCCACTGGGGCACATGCTCCAGTATTTATCTGCAGCGCTCTAGTATAATTTTTGTCTGTAAAAATGAATAAATAAATAATATACTTTGAAGTTTTAAGTCTACATAGCATAATCTACAGCAATGGTGCCCTAGTCTGGTCCTCAAGAGACCCTATTTCCATGTCTCCCTCCTCCAACACACCGATATCAAATAATCAGTATCGTTATCAGGCTCCCTCAGAGCTTGCTGATGAGGTGTGTTAAAGGAGGGAGACATGGAAAACAAGCTGGAAAGGGAATCTCGAGGACCGGACTTTGGCACCTGATCTACAGAATGCGCCTATTTAATATAGTCAGAATACTCTATTCACCCCATATACACAGTCTTCACATGGCTACTTAATATGGTCATTTATGCACGTAATTTTGGCTGTGGATGAGTTGATACTTCCGCGAAGCACATTCAGGAGATATGCTGCGTTCATGTGTATCGAGAGATCAGAGTTCCCAAGTTGGAAAATCATTCTGAGTCGTAATGTGGGATAAAAACAAGGTTGCTACAAAGAAGGGCAGCCTATTTTAATTCTCCAACAATACATCACAAGTTGAGTGACTGTTTGGCACTTTTTATAAACACCATATAACAGACAATCCTTTTTCAGACCCCAATGCAGCATCAATATTACAGTAATTGTGTCTATCAGGGCCATGTAAAGAGGATTGCGACACTCTTTGATCTCGGCGCGGGTGGTCACATGGTTCATGTAGGGCATGAGAAATTTCAAGCACAAGTAGCGCTGTAGTGGTTTTCAATGGAACTGACAGCGGTAATAGTGACATTTATGGAAAAATGGATAAAATCACGTATCTAAGTACTTGTTTGATTATATCATTGCATTATATATGTAATTATATATGTAAATACTTGAGATGTCCCGATCGATCGGCATCGGCTTGTACATAAGTCTGAAAGGAAATATTCACTTTAACTCAAGCAGTTTTATACATTGAATTTCTTTTTCCAGAAACAATTTCTACTTGGTTATAAGGTGAAATGAAGTAATTTTGGCTCCGATCACGTCATTTTCAAAGTATCAGAATCGGCAAAAAAAATATCGGCCATGCCTTTTTTTAATCTATATATATTTTAATTAAATCGTTTTTCTATTTGTATTTAACGTTACAGACATAATATGTTACACTCATCCAGTCTTTAGTTTAGGCTTAAAGTAGGGCTATCAAATTATCCCGATAATGACGCCACTTAATTCATTATAAAATGTGTCACATTAAAATATTTAACGCAATTAATATGTGTGCTGCACGACCCTCTCACTCTTTATCGCGCTTAATCTGTATTGACACCATTTTACCTATATAGAGAGATCAAAGGCAGCGCAATGTGAGTAGAGTGAATTTTGGCAGTCATTGGAGCCTTTCTTCAATTGGCTAAAACCTTGCAATCCCTCTCCCTATGATTAGACATATCATGGGAAGCAATGTGGGTGAGCAAGGTGGCAATTGATCTTTGTCTTAATAACTTCAGTTACTTCCCAAAGCAGAGAAGATATATCCATTGGTAGCACGACGCACAGTCATGGTTTTACTTCCCATCATGGTTCCACTTCCCATCATGCTTTGGGGCATGGCTGCCGTATCATTTACTGAAAGCTCAACAAATACACTAGATGGCAATATTTAGTCACAAAAGTCACAAGTCTTTCCATCCGTGGATCCCTCTCACAGAAAGAATGTTAATAATGTAAATGCCATCTTAAGGATTTATTGTCATAATAAACAAATACAGTACTTATGTACTGTATGTTGAATGTATATATTCGTCCGAGTTTTATTCATTTTTTTTCTTAATGCATTGCCAAAATGTATATGATCGGGAAAAATTATCGGGAATGATTGGAATTGAATCGGGAGCAAAAAAAAGCAATCGGATCGGGAAATATCAGGATCGGCAGATACTCAAACTAAAACGATCGGGATCGGATCGGAAGCAAAAAAACATGATCGGAACAACCCTAGTAAATACTAGTTTTACATTTGGAGCGGTAAGGCGACAACTGAAAACTAAACTGTTACGCAGAAGGGAACTTTCCCATGTTGTGGAGTGAAAGCATGTTTGTGATGGCATTACCACGGGACATCGACTTAACATTGAAATGCAAGACAATTTAGGTTTTTCTTTTTTCACAATTAGTGTACCGTTTTTCCAGAGAATGTCTAGATTTCCTTGATTCACCTACCTGTGGTAATATGTATACACCATGTATAACATATTTTGTTCCAAAGTTCTAAGAGGTAGTTCCTAGTTTTTTTTTTTTTTTTTGTCGCATTGACATAAAAACACTTTTGTTTCTCAAAATGTTTGGGTTCGTGGTCACGTCTTTTAAATTCTATTTTCCACTTTTCTTCTCTGTTGCACTTTCTAATGCTTATATATATGTGTGTGTGTGTGTGTGTGTACATTTTCCTTTTTTATAGACTTAGTTTGACCTGAAAAACAAAGAAATGACATTTAACAAATATTCCCTGCATCACAACTAAATTTTCAATATAGCCTCTAATTTAGCAAAACCAAACCTGTACCTCTTTAGAGGCATTTTTTAAATTTAGTTTGGACCCAAGCAACACAAAATGATTACAAGACAGGAACAAAATTGTATTATATTCCTCAACATGGTGTAATGAATAACAACTTATTACTCTATAATAAAGAAAATCAGATTTTTTTTTAATTCAACGTTTGGTGAAATTGGTGTCATGATTCATTGTTTATAGATCAGTGGCTTTTGAT
Organism: Corythoichthys intestinalis; assembly: GCF_030265065.1. Classification (NCBI taxonomy): domain Eukaryota; kingdom Metazoa; phylum Chordata; class Actinopteri; order Syngnathiformes; family Syngnathidae; genus Corythoichthys; species Corythoichthys intestinalis. The sequence continues at coordinate 35,405,427 of NC_080411.1, forward strand.
GGTTGGTTGTGCAGCATGGTTTCCCCAAGGACCAAGAGCATCAGAAAAAATGGATGGCAATGGTGAGCCGTCAAAACATGACATAAAAGGTTTTTTTTGTTTTTTGCTATTTAAAAATTGGCTTAGTGCCAACAGCCAGCAGTCACCATCAGCACGCACCAGCAGAAGCAGCAGCATGATGTGGATCTTGAAAATGTAACCTAAAAAATATAATATCCATTCAATTAGTTTCTATTATAAATGTGTGTCTTTGTTCACATCACTTTTCAATCCATACACGACTCTAAAATATAATAATGTCAAACATTTTGGTGTAAAGAATGCAGGTTGTCACGCAATGACTTGGTACTCTTCCATGAGGGATATATCTGAGTTCAAAGCTTACAAAATCGAGCTAATAAGCACGTGAAAGCCGGTGGTCTACCAATACTCAAAAATACAGATGAGTATGTACGTCACAAAGGGCCTCCGAAAGAGTTGACAATTTCAACGAGGTAGTGACTTAATGAATTTTCCCTGACGATACATTCCTAGTTAGCAGTCGGCTTAAAAAGTAGGATAAAATCACTCGTCAACAAAGATCTTGGTATAATTACGCCACGCACACACAAATAAAGCTCAACATACACATTATAAAGCGCCTCTGATAAAATACAGACTGTTGAAAATTCAAAATGGATCATTTTTTTCATCAACTTACCTCCAAATATACTGGCGATACATTCCCAGTTAGCAGAGTCAGCTTAAAAAGTAGGACAAAATCACTCGTCAACAAAGATAAAATATTGGTATAATTATGCCACGCACATAGAAATAAAGCTTAACATATACATCATAAAGCACCTCTGATAAAATACAGACCGTTGAAAATTCAAAACGGATAATTTTTTTCATCAACGTACCTCCAAATATACTTAACAGCCAGTCATTCGTATGAATGTGGTCCGCCCTCATCAAAACAATGTTTGGAACTACCTGAGGCTCCACTACCCGGAAGTAAAATCGTATAATGGATCCCTATGGGAGGGTCACAACCAGTGTTGTTAATCTTACTGAAAAAAAGTAATTAATTATAGTTACAAATTACTTCTCCCAAAAACTAATTGCGTTAGTAACTCAATTACCTGAATGTAAGAGTAATTAGTTACTTGGCAAAGTAATTGGTGATAATTACTTTTTTTTAATTTTTCCTCAAAAAAAAAAAAAAAAAAAAACATTGGCCACACTATGTGAAGTTTTTTTGTGGAGGTTTTTGGTACAATTGGCCCGAGCCCAATTCTTTACCCTAATTTACCCTTTACCCTGAATCACCTGTTAAAAGTTGTTAAAATTGCTCCCATTATTGCATTAGTTCCCTTCTCTCTACTTTCAACATATGAAAGTTTTAAAACTGTTTCATCATTTAAAGATAGATTCAAGTCAAGATTTTGCCGATTTAGAAGTATTTTAGATAAAAAGTTACTTAGGTTCGCTAGGAAGGTTCTCTACAACAGAGCCGTCCTAAAAAGCCTACTGCTTTAAGATGGCGGCTGTCTACTAACGCATTTAGAGCCATGTCCGTCATTTTGCATCTAGTTATATCTATATACAGTACATGTGATATCTACCATGTATACCATATCTACCATAACAAGCGGGCGTAGTTTGTCGGCTATCGGCTACAACGTGTGTTATTGGAGCTACCTAGCATCGCGTTTGCTTGGCGTCATAACTTTCTTGCCTCCTCCCCGCTCCTGCTCTGCTCTGTCGTCTCGGTGAGTCCGTCTCCCTCAGACTTTTCGACCAATATAGTAACGCATAGTCCTCAGTAACGGTAACGGCGTAGCCAAGATGAGAAAAGTAATTAATTAGATTACCCACTACTGAAAAAAATAACGCCGTTAGTAACGCCGTTATATTGTAACGCCGTTATTAACAACACTGGTCGCAACCTTCTTTACATGGCCCTGGTGCTAATCACACAGTCGACGGTGTAAATTACATCTTCCCACCTGCTTTACAGGTTAGTGACAGATAAACTGCCTATCTGTTCATTTTTACCTGTGTGTTGATGTTTGTTTGGTCGCCTATTCCCATGAATTGTGAATTTAAATGTTTCAGCTCAAAATTATGCATTTTTACTGGACCAATATTTAGAAAATTTCAATTAAATGTCTTACATGTGTACTTTGATCAGGGTACAGTTCTCTAATGGTTTACTCATGTTATAGTTTAAGTGCCAATGACCTGTTTGCATTAAAATCACTACACTGTTGTAATATTTTTACTCTAGGCTAATTAAGGGCCCGGGTTATTGTTTACTATATGATTTTTGTCCAAAACAACATCAAATGCTGTTTTTTTTTTTCCATCAAGGTACAGCTACAGGTACTTGCGTTGCCGGCTGAATACAGTCCATGAAGTAGGCTGGTCTTTCAATGACTCCCGAGCCCCTCCGCCTCCCCAGTCAGCCCCTGGTCCCTTCCTGTACACTTGTTAATTTTGGAAAAATTTCAATATTTTATTTATTTTCTTTTTTAAATAATGACCTATCATTTTTGTCGCAATTGTAAATGTTAGGGGAGAAATCCACGTCGCATATTGACAAGGATAGACGTTCATTTCAAAATATATCAAAACTGGAAGGGCTGGTGTTGCAGTGCCAATGATGGCGCGAGACTTTTTTTTTTTTTTTTTTTAACTTTCACTAACATGAAAAAAATCCAGAAAAACAAATATAAATCCTCCCACCTCTCCATTTTCCCATCACAGACAATTTTTGCAGTAATATATTTACAGCACACTGCCATTACACTTTGAATCATGAATCTCTTAAAACAAATTGCTTCAACTCATGTCAGAATGTCATTATGTACAAAGTCAAACCATAGCCAGAATAAATTGATTTACTGTTTTTTGTTGTTGTTGCTGTTTGAATGACTAACACCCAGAAGAGCATAGCTTCAGTCTGCATTGCAGTAATAAGCCAGCGGCGTGGGGAATACACACCATCCATCCTCCACGGCAACTAGTTTATTATTCTTTGCATGTCGTGAGAAAACGCTTCTGCCTGTTCCAAGGTCAGGGCTGAGGACTTGCGGTGACCAAGCATTTATTGTCTATTGCTATTTTTACATGAATCAAAAAAACAAAGGTTATTTTTCCTATTCGTTGCTTGCAGTGGCGTCTTCGAGATCTTATCGATTTGTGATGAACAGATGTTTTAAACATCTTTGCCTGTGAACAAAATATGAAACTATTTTGGAATCTAGATGAAATGCTACTTTGTAACTCAAGCCCAGTGGGTTGGAATGGCTACCTCAAAGCATTGAGCTCAACCCTATTGAACATGTAAGGGCAGATCTGAAAATGAATGTGCGAGCAAAATGGCCTTTTGACCGTTAAATGCATACGTGGTTCAAAAATGACCCGGTCATGTTGCTTTTTTAGAATATCTTTTGAATGAAAAATTGTTATATTATATTCAAAGAATTCTTTAAAAAGTAGGCTATTTTATATCATTCCAGTAACATATTTAGCTTTTATTTATTTGAAGAAATATATACATATATTTTTTTTACCAATGTATCCCACAACCTTTTATAAGTGGGTCAAAGATGATCCGCATGTATTTTTATAGAATCCAATGGGAAACTTTTCAATCAACTATGGCTCCATGGAACAAATCTGAAGACTACAGACTTTATCAAAAGTGATTATTTCAGTTTTTACTATTGTTATTTTTGCAGTTTTTAAATTTTTCAGTTTTGGATTATCCACTGTTTGTTCATGGAAGCCTTCTATTTAATGAAGTCAAAGTTTTGTCCATAAGTTTTGCGTAATAGTTTTCTAGTCGAGCCATGCTCGTCCATCTGTCAGTCCATGTTGTGTCTGTCAAAGTCTTTTGTCTTTTGCTCCGCTGACTCTCTGTAAGAGCGTCTGCCTGCATGACACAGCCCGTCATCTGGTCACTTGCATTAATGGAGCTCCTGTCAGATCAGTCCCAGTGTACGTCGGACGTTTCTCCCATCTGTCAGCTTCATCTTCCTCCGACTAACTTCATCTCCTTACCAGTGTAAAAAGAGCATCTGATAATGACAGGGCTCCCAAATGTGCTATTAACCTAAATAATAAAAGCAGAAAAAAAGCCTAAAGTCATCTTCTAAGTTACTATGAGACTTAAAAATACAGTGGCTCATCATCCATCTTCATTTTTGTGGCACACACAGTATCAAAAGGATGTCATCTCCATTTAAATCACCATAATAACATTTTATAAAACTTATTCAAAAAAATAATAATAATAATAAAAAAAAATCACATATGTTCAAACTAGTGCATTTTTATTGGAAGGTTTAAAAAAGGACACCGGTTTGTTATGGCTATATGCACATGGGGTGCCCCTCTCATTAGAACACACAATTCAAATGATACAGCCAGACAAGTACCGTAATTTTCGGACTATAAGCCGCTACTTGTTTCCTTCATTTTGAATCCTGCGGCTTATCGTCCAGTGCGGCTTATTTGTTGATTTATTTGGGTTAATAGGTAACACTTTATTTGACAGCGGTTTCATAACAATGTCATAAAACCGTCATAATTAGGACATGACACGATCATGGGGCTTACTGAATGCTTAGAATAGAATACTGTAGAATAGAATAGAATAGAATAGAAAGTGTCATCCGGCAAATTATGTCACTAACTCCATTTACAGTGGGGCAAATAAGTAGTCAACCAACAATCGTGCAAGTTCTCCTACTTGGAAAGATTAGAGAGGCCTGGAATTGTCAACATAGGTAAACCTCAACCATGAGAGACAGAATGTGGAAAAAAAACAGAAAATCACATAGTTTGATTTTTAAAGAATTTATTTCCAAATTAGAGTGAAAAATAAGTATTAGATCACCTACAAACAAGCAAATTTCTGGCTGTCTAAGAGGTCTAACTTCTTCAAACGAGGTCTAACGAGGCTCCACTCGTTACCTGTATTAATGGCACCTGTTTTAACTCATTAAGGGTATAAAAGACACCTGTCCACAAGCTCAGTCAGTCACACTCCAAACTCCACTATGGCCAAGACCAAAGAGCTGTCGAAGGACACCATAGACAAAATTGTAGACCTGCACCAGGCTGGGAAGACAATCTGCAATAGGTAAAACGCTTGGTGTAAAGAAATCAACTGTGGGAGCAATTATTAGAAAATGGAAGACATACAAGTCCACTGATAATCTCCCTCGATCTGGGGCTCCATGCAAGATCTCACCCCTAGGCGTCAAAATGATAACAAGAATGGTGAGCAAAAATCCCAGAACCACACGGGGGGACCTAGTGAATCACCTACAGAGAGCTGGGACGACAGTAACACAGGCTACTATCAGTAACACAATGCGCCGCCAGAGATTCAAATCCTGCACTGCCAGACGTGTCCCCCTGCTGAAGAAAGTACACGTCCAGGCCCATCTGCGGTTCGCTAGAGAACATTTGGATGATCCGGAAGAGGACTGGGAGAATGTGTTATGGATGAAACCAAAATATAACTTTTTGGTAGAAACACAGGTTCTCGTGTTCGGAGGAGAAAGAATACTGAATTTCATCCGAAGAACACCATACCCACTCTGAAGCATGGGGGTGGAAACATCATGCTTTGGGGCTGTTTTTCTGCAAATGGACCAGGATGACTGATCTGTGTAAAAGAAAGAATGAATGGGCCCATGTATAGAGAGATTTTGAGTGAAAATCTCCTTCCATCAGCAAGGGCATTGAAGATGAGAAGTGGCTGGGTCTGTCAGCATGACAATGATCCCAAACAAACAGCTAGGGCAACAAAGGAGTGGCTTCGTAAGAAGCGTTTCAAGGTCCTGGAGTGGCCTAGCCAGTCTCTAGATCTCAACCCTATAGAAAATTTGTGGAGGGAGTTGAAAGTCCGTGTTGCCAAACGACAGCCCCAAAACATCATTGCTCTAGAGGAGATCTGCATGGAGGAATGGGCCAAAATACCAGCAACAGTGTGTGAAAAGCTTGTGAAGAGTTACAGAAAATGCGGGCCTCCGTTATTGCTAACAAAGGGTACATACCAAAGTATTGAGAAGAACTTTTGGTATTGACCAAATACTTATTTCCCACCATGATTTGCAAATAAATTCTTTAAAATCAAACAATGTGATTTTCTGTTTTTTATTCTTCCCCACATTCAGTCTCTCATGGTTGAGGTTTACCCATGTTAACAATTACAGGCCTCTCTAATATTTTCAAGTGGGGGAACTTGCACATTTAGTGGTTGACTAAATACTTATTTGCCCCACTGTACGTCCAACTTGGATCTTTTACATCCATTCAAAAGTGAGATAATTTGCTGGATAACACTAAATGACATATGTTATAACCATTCATTAATGCTCAGGACAGTGTCATGTCATAATTATGATTGTCTTATGACAGTCTTATGGCACCACTGTCAAATAAAGTGTTACCAAATACCAAAACTAGCAAGTAATGAAACAACTGGAACAGTAACTGAAGAAATAATTAGCATAGAACATGAATTGTGATTCTGTAGCGCTGCAAGTTCAAGTTTATTGTCCCCTAAGGAGGGGAAACTTATCTTACAGCAGGTGAGCACACAGATACACAACAACAGATAACACATACACATAAAATAACAAAGACCACAACTTAAAAAATGCTATGAACAGCTTTGCCTCTCGGTCCGAGAATTGTGCAAATTTAGCAGCCTAATCGCACTTGATAAAAAGGAGTTCTTTGTCCTGTTGGACTTAAAACAAGGGACTCTGTATCTCCTGCCTGAAGGGTGCATGCTCGAAGGCATTTTGGACAACAACAGTCTTGACAGCAGTTGGCAGTAGAGGTTGACTGTCTCTCACAAGGGAGCAGCGATGGCCAAATGAAGCTTCTTGAAGCAATGAAGCTTTGCAGCCAATTGGTTCAAAGCTTCACTGTGGTTTATTGGGTCTTATGGCAGTCATATGATGCCGCTGTCAAATAAAGGGTTACCGGTGTTCTGCCAAAATCTCCTACATCGGCGACACATCCTACATTAGTTGAATTTGACACCCAAAGTACTACCATGCGCTGTAAACTTGTTTTGTTTAGACGCATACAGACAGAACGTACTAAAACATTCCTTAATAAAATACTGAAATGTAGTTATATCAAATAAGGACGGTTTAAATACGCTACTTGACTAATATGGTCAACTGCTTCAAAGCTAACACAAAAAAACAATGGTTAAAAGTATGAGAGGGTAATACATGCAAAAAGTATTTTGAGGTGATGAAAAGGTTCTAAAAAACTAAATAAAAAAAAAATAGTGAGTACTCGCCGCTTTTAACCGATGTTTGCATGCGTGCGGATGCTTGCGCAAGCGCGCTGAGCATTGTGTAGGACGACACTGGTTAATATCTTTTGCTGTACATTTCCCATAATACAGTGAGGACAGCTAAGGCTTATAGTCCAGTGCAGCTTATCTATGAAAAATGCAGTTTTCGTGCCAAATTTGGTGGGTAGCGGCTTATAGTCACGTGCGTCTAGTTTGAAAATTACGGTATGTATACTGTATACAGTGGTACTTCTACATAGAACTATCGGTTCCAGGACCTGGTCTGTAAGTTGAAATGGTTTGTTTGTAAGTTGAAATGGTTGCATGTCGAGCGGGTCTTTCCCTAAATACACATTATAATTCGATTAATTTGTTTCATAGCCCAAAAACCTACGGTAAATCCTTAATAAATACTGCAGGTACAATTATAAATAGCAATTAGACATAACAAATCAATTATAAATACAAATCGGAATATCACAAAATAATATTAACGTAACAAATCGGGTTCTAATGTGGTGGTTGTGTTTTGCATACTTTTCCTGAACGCACAGTGTGACTGATGCGACAGTGAGAGGTGCGTTAAGAGTGGGAAACTTTTACTTTCTCTTTTTATGTTCTGTTGTTGGCTTCGGCTATGGCGGACAGTAGCCGTGTTATGTTGCACAGGGTCTGAAATGATTAAGAACCTGACGAAGCTGGCGACTTCCTTGCAGATGTTACAATAATAAATAATAATGAGAGTCGTCCAAGAGATCGTAGACATATTCCGGGGTATTGTCGAGCCAGTTCACTGACGCGCACACCACGCTCATATTTTCTATCATGTCCCTCTTAATTTCATTAGTAAGCGTCTGTTACAAGCCGCTGTCAGCGGCATTGATTTAGCCTTTCCATATCCTGTTTTATTTTGGTAGATTACTCTGTGTTCACTTAAGTCAGCTTTGTCTTCCTCCCCTAATCACCTGACTGCCTACAACTGCTCCCCATTAGCTGTACTGATTAAATACTCTTGTTTGCTGCCCTTTGCCAGTGCGTTTTCAATGTTTTGGAAATCAGTAGGCCATCACTGTCCTTCAAGATAAGTTTTTGCCATTGCCTGTTTTGTGTTGTACTTTGAATCCTGTTTTTACATTTCCTTTTGTGAATTAAGTACTTTTTGGACATTGCAGTCCTCTTGTCTCGCGCATCTGAGTTTAGCCGCGTGTGCCCCGTTGTGACAGCGTCACCTTTTTCCCTATTTTCACCACCTGCACCAACCTTCTTGGGACCCATGTTGATTTCTCTCACAAGAAAATCTGCCGTGTGTCCATCTTGCACGAAAGTAATGAAATTTTGTCGCTGTCATACTTTGTCATATTTCGAACATGTCATATGTGAAGTTAAATTTTCCGTCTGATGTCGAAAGGATCGTCTGTCGAAGCAATCGTATGTCAAGGTACCACTGTATTAACTTTTTCCAGAGTCGTTTATTATCCAGTAATTTGACTTTTTCACCATTCTGCTCTGTGTGAATTGAAATTAGTGTGTTACTAGTAAACACCCAGTAAAAATAAAAAATAACAAAACATAACATAACAAAAAATAATAAAATTGTAATTAAAAATTTCCATTTAAATACATCAGCACATATCCTCGTCACTGTCATCCATCCATACATCCACCCATCATCTACTGCTTAATCCGTAGTCAGGTTACAAGGGCAGCAGCTTTAGCAGAGAAGCCCAGACTTCCCTCTCCCCAGCCACTTCAACCAGATTCTCCGGCGGGATCCCAAGGCGTTCCCAAGCCAGCCGAGAGACAGTATCTTCAGCGTGTTCTGGGTCGTCCCTGGGGCCTCACACCGCCTTTATTTCTCTCTCATCTAGTCATGTCTTTTGTCAAGTTTTCATCAATAACCATGGGCGTCACCAGACATCTTTCACTGGGGCATGGGCCCCAGTATTGATCTGCAGTGCCCCTGTATACCATTTCACTGGTAAAAAAAACATAACTTTGGAGTTTTAAATCTACAGTACATAGCCTAATCTACAGAATGCCCCTATTTAATATGGTCATATTACTCTATTCACAATACTGGTATATACAGTCTGCACATGGCTTCTTTATATGGTAATTTATGTACGTAACTTTAGCTGCGATTGGCATATGACTTCTGAGAAGCACCTAGGGGAGATATGCTGCGTACATGTGTGTCGGGAGATCAGAGTTCCCAATTGGAAAATCATTTTAGGTGTTGTAAAGTTGTAATGTGGAATAAATCATGGTTGCTACAGAGTAGCCTAATTTAATGCTCCAACGATACCTCACAAGTTGTGTGACCGTTTGACGCTTTTGATAGACACCATGTAATAGAGAAATCATTTTTTCGATTAGTCCAACAACACGTGAATGCAGCAAGCATCAATTTTATGGTGCACGTGCCAGTCATACAGTTGACGGTGGAAATGACATCTCTCATGCTTTACATGTTAGTGTCAAATATACTGCTCATCCCAGTTGTTTGTTTTTACCTCTGTGTTGCTGTTTGTTTGGTTACCTATTCACATGAATTGTGAATATAAATGGTTTAACTTTACTTTTTATGTATCAATCAGTTAACTGCGGTACAAATTGAAGTAGCAGTTTAGCTGCCGTCTTTTAGCTAACTGGCGATAAAAAGAGTTTTGCGAATGGATATCAGAAAGTTATTTTCTCCCAGCAAGGATAAATCAGCAAGGAGGAATGAGAGAGGTAAGCTAGGTAACCCCACCTAGGCAACAAACCACTTTTAGGTCACAACCTACCAGTTGAGAAATTGCAATTAATTGCGTTTAGTCACAGTGATACATTCCCATTTACGTCCAGACAAAGAAGAGCAGCAGATTGGGGGAAGATGTGAAGGAATTTGATGACCATGAGCAGAGGGGAATTTATTATAAACAAGGGATGTCCCAATTATTATTTTGAATACTGATGGCTGGAAAACAAAAAACTTTTTTTTTTGGTTTGATTATATATAGTTTAAAGTGCTATTTATGACTTTTCTGATTGATACGTGCTAAAAAAAAAATTAAAATGTTTACTCGTCAGTGCCCCGCTGTGCCCCAGTACTGTATCAGGTCTAGTGACACCCCTGTCAATAATTAAAGGGGTACCATTGTCACGTTCTGCTCCTGGTCAGATTTTGTGTTGTTGCAGAGCCGGCTGTTGTGAGGTGGTTGTCTGTTGTGAGTCCAACCTTGTTTTCGCGTTTGCAAATCCTGACAGAATATCTCGGCCAAAATAATGGACTCCGCAGACCGCGAGCCTACAGCCCAGGCGTCTTCGGACCCGAGGCAGCATACCAAACAGCACGATCGCGTTCTCCGTGAGATAACGTCGGCGATTCATGCGCTTACCGTGAATATGTGTTCACTTGAAACCAGGGTAGACTGGGTTTGCGCTCACGGTCCCGCTTCGCCTGCGGCGCCAAAGCACGTTCCCCTCGCAGCACCTTCCACCCCGGCGTCCACTCCGTGGCTTGAGCCAGATATTCCTCATCCGCCACGCTACGGTGGGGAACCCGGCTTGTGCGGACAGTTTTTACACTAGTGCTCATTAGTCTTCGACCAACAACCCCTCACGTACTCCACCGATAGATCCCGGGTCGCGTTCATCATGAGCCTCCTCACCGGTCATGCGGCAGCATGGTCAATGGCAATCAGCAACCAGTACCCAGAGTTTCGTAATTCATTTCCTGGTTTCGTCGAGGAAATGAGGAGAGTTTTCGATCACCCGATTCGGGGCAAAGAGGCTGGTAGTCGCCTGCTAGACATGAATCAGGGCAAACTTTCCGTCGCGGACTATTCAGTCTCCTTCCGCATTCTAGCAGCAGAGAGCGGTTTTGGCGATGCGGCTTTACGTTGTATTTTCCGGAGGGGGCTAAGTCCTTTGGTGAAAGACGAACTGGCAGCCCGCGATGAAACGGCGGATTTGGAGGATCTTATTGGATTGGCTGTAAATTTGGACAATCGACTTCGCGAACGAGAACGCGAGAGAGGTGTGGAGTGGCGGTGCCGATCGAGGAGTGCAGACATCGGGAGAGCTACTTCAGCGGCGTGCACGGCGGTCTCTCATCCGGCTGCTCTTACCTCGCCCGACCTTGAGTGGCAGTCATCGACTCAGGAGGAGCCCATGCAGCTCGGCGGGAAACATCTTGATGCAAAAGAGCGTTCCAGACGCATGTTGTCTCAACTCTGCCTGTACTGCGCTGAGCCCGGCCATCGCGTTGCCTGCTGCCCAGCGAACCCCCGTGCAAGCTCTGGAGGTCATCTTGCCCAGGTACCGACTTCGGACGGCAGCCGTGCAGCGAGGCAGCTTCCCACAAGGGAGACTGCATCACCACAGCGTGAGTACCTACACACGGCCGCTAAGACTGCTAAAGCACTCAAGAGCACAAGACTGCAATTGCCTGGGATTGTTACGGGGAACAATCGCAGTTGTAAGGTAACTGTTTTAGTTGATTCAGGAGCTGATGACTGCTTTGTGGATTATTCGGTCGTAGGCTCACTCGGGGGTTCCTTGATCGAACTGAAGGAGCCACGGGAGGTACGGGACCTTAACGGAGACCTAGTTTCCACCATTACCCATGAAACGGAAGCTCTCACGTGAGTTGTATCGGGTAACCATGGCGAGCGTCGAAAGTTTTTTGTTATGCCAACCAAGTTGGCTCCGGTTGTTCTCGGTTTAACATGGCTAAAGCAGCACAACCCGGACATTGACTGGGAGGTCCCCAGAATAATTAATTGGAGTGTTTACTGTCACTCACATTGCTTGCGCGCCGCCTCAGCTTGCCCTGGAGCGTTTGTGACGCGTAAACAAGAACCGATTGACTTGTCTTTAGTACCCCGTGAATACCATGATCTCGAGTTGGTTTTTAGCAAGGACCTAGCACAGTCGCTTCCACCACATCGCCCCTATGACTGTTCGATTGATCTGTTTCCCAATTCTAAATTGCCCTCTTCCAAACTCTATCAGGTGTCCAAACCGGAGCAGGAGGCCCTGAACGAGTACATTACATCATCCCTTGCGGCCGGGCTAATCAGACCGTCCAGATCTCCTGTCGGGGCAGGGTTTTTTTTCATAAATAAGAAGGATAAAACGCTTCGCCCGTGTGTCGATTATAGGGGCCTGAACGATATAACAGTTAAGAACAAGTACCCCCTACCTCTTCTGGACTCTGCGTTCGCGCCTTTGCAGTCCGCGTCAGTCTTTACCACGCTTGACTTGCGCAGCGCTTATCATTTGGTACGGATAAAGGAAGGGGATGAGTGGAAGACGGCTTTTAACACCCCCATTGGCCATTTTGAGTACTTGGTTATGCCGTTTGGACTCACTAACGCGCCGGCAGTGTTCCAAAATTTGATTAACGACGTGCTTAGAGACATGATCGGCCGGTTTTGTTTCATTTACCTGGATGACATACTTGTTGTTTCCAGAAACCACGAAGAGCACAGGCAGCACGTTCGGCTGGTTCTACAGAGGCTACTCGCGAACCGGTTGTATGTTAAGGCGGAAAAGTGTAAATTCCATGCCCGGTCTGTCCAGTTTCTGGGGTTCGTTGTGGAGAAGGGCCAGTTAAGAGCTGATCCAGCCAAGATACAGGCTGTGGTCGAGTGGCCTTCCCCAACATCAAGGAAGCACTTACAGAGGTTCCTTGGATTTGCCAACTTCTATAGGCGCTTCATTCGCAACTATAGCCAGAAGGCAGAACCTCTGACGAGGCTTACATCCATAAAAGTTCCATTCAAATGGACCCCCGAAACTGAAGCCGCTTTTGTAGCACTAAAACAAGCATTTACTCGTGCACCGGTCCTCGCACACCCTAATACTGATTTGCCGTTTGTTGTAGAGGTGGATGCCTCGGATTCAGGAGTGGGGGCAGTCCTGTCACAGCGTTCCCCAGTCGACCAGAGGGTTCACCCTTGCGCCTTCTTCTCGCGTCGCCTCAGTCCTGCAGAACAAAACTATGATGTTGGTAACAGAGAGCTACTAGCCATCGTTCTAGCGCTACAGGTGTGGAGGCATTGGCTGGAAGGGACGTCGGAACCATTTGAAATCTTCACTGACCACAAGAACCTGGCATACATCAGGGCAGCTCAACGGCTGAACTCCCGTCAAGCACGCTGGGCCCTCTTCCTCACTCGCTTCAACTATACCATCACGTACCGCCCCGGGTCTCGCAACACGAAGCCAGATGCTTTGTCTCGGATCTTCAGCCCAGCCCACCATGAGTCTGTTCCGGAGCCCATTGTGCCTGCGGTCCGCGTGGTGGGGGCACTTCAGTGGGAAGTGGAGAGGAGGGTCGCCACCTCCTTGCGGGATGGGAACGTACCGACCGGGTGCCCCAAGGACAGACTATTTGTTTCCCAGGAACACAGGGCAGAGGTACTGCAATGGGGACACACCTCAAAGGTGGCCTGCCACCCAGGGGTCTCACGGACACAGTTCCTGATCTCCCAGAAGTTCTGGTGGCCTGGGATGAAAGAGGACATCCGGGCATTTGTTCTGGCCTGCTCGGTGTGTGCCCGCAACAAGTCGTCCCATCAGTCTCCCCCTGGTCTCCTGCATCCACTACCGATTCCATCTCGTCCTTGGTCTCACATCGCCTTGGATTTTGTCTCTGGTCTTCCTGTCTCCCGGGGGAAAACGGTGGTGCTGACTGTTGTCGACAGGTTTTCAAAGATGGCCCACTTCATTCCTCTGCCCAAGCTGCCTACTGGTCTAGAGACTGCAAATCTGCTCGTTAGTCACGTCTTTCGAATCCATGGCATTCCCATGGACCTGGTGTCAGACAGGGGTCCTCAATTCGTGTCGCGAGTATGGAAAGCTTTCTGCAAAGCCATGGGGGCTACAGCGAGCTTGTCATCGGGGTACCACCCTCAGACGAACGGCCAGACCGAGCGAGCCAATCAGGATCTAGCAGCTGCCCTTCGGTGCGTCTGCCACCAGCATCCGACTTCCTGGTCCTCCCATATCCCATGGGTGGAGTATGCACACAATACGCTTGTCAGCACAGCCACCGGTATGTCCCCGTTTAAGACTGCATACGGCTACCAGCCTCCTTTGTTCCCTACCCAGGAGTCGTCTGTCTCCATTCCTTCCGTGCAACATCACCTGCGACGAGCCCACAAGGTCTGGCGTGACGCTCGGGCAGAGCTTTCGAGAACGGCAGTACGCAACCAGCTGCTGGCTGATCGCTACAGAAGACCGGCCCCTCTGTACCGGCCCAGCCAAAGGGTATGGCTTTCGACCCGGAACTTGAACAATTGCCGGGGTTACAAAGAAGCTGGGTCCCCGTTTTATTGGACCATATGAGGTGGACAAGGTGATCAACCCGGTGGCCGTGAGGCTCAGGCTCCCTCCATCCCTTAAGATCCACCCAGTGTTCCACGTCTCCCTGCTCAAGCCTGTCTCCTCCAGTCCGCTTTGCCGGCCGGAAACTCCTCCTCCGCCTCCACGCTTGATCGATGGTGACCCAGTTTACACCGTGAGGTCCATTTTAGACTCCAGGAGGAGGGGCAGGGGGGTTCAATATCTGGTCGACTGGGAGGGCTACGGTCCTGAAGAACGCCAATGGGTCCCCCGCTCCTGGATCCTGGATCCCTCTGTCATCCGCGACTTTCACACACGCTGTCCAGGGAAGCCAGGTGGGTCGCCAAGGGGCTCCCTTTGAGGTGGGGGTACTGTCACGTTCTGCTCCTGGTCAGATTTTGTGTTGTTGCAGAGCCGGCTGTGGGGGCGTTCCCGACGTCGCACCTGCAGCTCATCAACAACAGTATAAAGACGCAGGCGACCCACTGGAAGGACGCCGAGATATTTTTCCTTGCTGGTCGCCATTCGCCATCCTAGTCATTCGAGTAGCTTGTTATTTTTGTAATTACGCCCCTGCCGTGGGTTTTGGTCGCCTGTCACTTTAGTTTTGTATTCCTCTACCTTGTGCAGGTACGTGAGTGTATTTAAGTTGTTTTCTTGGCTCTCTGCCTACTACCTTGGTTTACCTTCGTGTTTGCATACTGATCCCCGTCGACCTCCTGTCACGGACCCGTTTTGTTATTTCCCCTTTTTACCGCGATCGCGTGTGTTTTGGTTTGTATTTAATAAACCCTTGCACGATTCCCTCAGTCGTTGGTTGTCTGTTGTGAGTCCAACCTTGTTTTCGCGTTTGCAAATCCTGACAACCATCCTGAAAGCATATAGTCCAATCAGAAATGTCAACCTCTAAGAAGACCTGAGTAGCTGCCTCATTTAGTAGGTAGGACTTTACGAATCAGAGGAAAGGCCAAGCTATAATAAGTGTGTTGTTTTGGAGAGTGACGGTGCAATCAAATAATCACGTTTGATTTCAAGGTTAGACCGAGATCACAGCTCATGTGGTAATACAAACACATCGAAGTAAATATAGAATATTGACGAAGACTGAAAACTGCATCGCAAAATAGCTCTGGTCTTGCTCTGGTCTATAAAGTTGTTATGATGATATATTTTTCTGATGGTAAAGGCCCAGTTTAATTCTCATGGTTTGACACTGCTATTTTCAGGCTGCCTCCAAATCAAGACCAGCTTGATGCAAAGCAATACTTAACATAAACAAATAATTATCACCATAAAGACATAAACCCAGCAGCTTTGATAAGTACGTGCCTGCCCCCCCCCCCCCAAAAAAAAAAGAGACCTTACAAGTGAGCGCCCTCCTGTGTAGTAGTCTAGACACACCAAAGGGAACAAACCTCGCAACTGCACACTTCAAAAAGGAAGCAACCTGCAATCACAGATCCTTTGAAGCATAGATTTTCACAATTAGACATTTTTCTTAAGCTGTGACCTCACAAGAACACATCAAACGTACATGCACAAATAAACATTCTTACATGTCAACATTTTCACAAAGGTGACTACAAAGGTGAAAATGACAGGAAAAATATGTTCAAGTCCTCAAAGCAAAACCAAAAAAGGCCACGAGAGATCACCAGGAGTATTTTTAAGTAAAACAATATATACGTATAAATATATATAAATTAAGCATGTATTTTGTTTTTTGAAACTCACTGGCTGCCATTGAGGGTGACATATGTTTAAATTGGATTAGACGTCTACTACTGACAAAATTCTCATTTAAAATGAGCCACATGATGGATCTTTTGCAAAACCACAGCCCAAAATCACAAAAGCAGACAACAGACGGCCAGTTGCATAGGAATCTACTGTGTGATCGTGACTTAAAACATCTTTTTTTCTAACTTCAAAATTATAAAAAAAAAAAAAAAAAAAAATTATTGCTGTGCCTGTTACCTGCTTGTTACCTGTAATTCAGACACCAGCTACCCTGAACGCTAAAAAAAAGCAGTGATTTTGTCAATGATGACGATAACGAAAATATTTCGTCAACAAACACTTTTTTTATGAGGATGATGAGACGATAACGAGCTAAAAAGCTGTTTTGGAAGACTGAAACATAACGAGCCAAATTTTTTGACGAGACGAGAACAAGACAAAAATTAGCAATAGTTTCCGTCACATGTTCACAATGCGACATTTTATCTGTAGTTAGCCTGCATCATGGCAGTGGTTGTGTCACTTGTGACGTGCTGCCCCCCCACCCTCTGACTCACCAGTGTCATCTCCAGCCACTCCAGCTTGCACACACGGTAAGATTTGTTTTATCTTGGCCAAAGAGAATATACAATACTGCTTTAGCCTTTAAAGGTATGTGCTGAGTGATCATCACACACTAAATGTAACTTGTTGTGTTAGCATAGCATTTGCATTCATGTTAGCATTAGGCTAATGCTAACGGCCAGCGTCGTCTTAAACACTGACAATTTTTCTTTGTCTATTTTTTTTTTTTACATACAGTTCGTGGCGTGCAGGTCGGTATAAATGTAAATAATGTATTGTTTTCCTGCCGAGTGTGTATAATCCCCAGGTTGTCGTTGTCCTTGTAGACACTACAAAATGTGCTCGTCCGTCAATGTTCATTCAAAATAGTTGGAAACCCTTATTATTTCAGTAAACCTCAACAAAAAAATAAACGAAGACGAGCACATTGTGAGATGACTAAAATATGACGAGGACTAATAAATATTACCGTCCTTAAGACGACGACGAAAATTAAAAGGGCTGCCAAAAACAACACTGCCTAAACGAAAGCTCGCCAAATTCAAGCTATGGATAAGGCTCTGTCGTCGATTACAAAGAACTGAATGTCAAGAGAGTCACCTAAGGACACCTATGCTTGCTTAGAGGTAATGATGTACTTGTAAAAAAAAAATAAAATAAAATAAAAAATTGTGATAGCATGTAGTAGAAACGTAGATTTAACTATCAACGTTAGTTTGCTAACATTTGACTCCCTACCATTTTACTAGCCTGTCACGACACAAATAGAATGTAACTAATCTGTCAAGACCCCAGCACTGAAAGTCCAAAGTAAACACCACAAACGTTCAATTAAAAAGAAAAAAAAGGAATATGTACTTACGTTTGGTCACGCACGCACACAAAGGAAAGTTCTCCCACACACCTAGCATGTGGCTGCGGTCAGCTTTACTGCACGGCGCTCTCACCGTTTGTCGTAAGCATTTATTTACACCGTATTCATATTGCAAATGTCTGTTTATGATGTAAGTTGTTTATTTAGCACCTCTGGATAATATTGACAATCCATCTGAATGTAAAAGACTGCTTATTAATCGCCAATAGAGCTTTAGGAGACAAAATACATGACAAAACGTTACGTTATGTCATGTATTAAGTAGCTGTTGTTATAGCTAGATCAGTGCTGCTCAATTATTTTCTGTTATGCTGCTTCAGGAAGACGTAAATACCCCCCCAACTTTCTGCCACCACTGTAAATAGTGTCATTTGTCGATAAAAATTGTATTATTACAAGCACAACTCTGCCTAACATTATGTCCTTTTTCTATTAAATAAAAAAGTAACAGATCAACTTACAATCAAGTATAACTTTATTAATTGTTTTGTTTGTAACATAAAATAAAGCGAATTAATTTGCCTGAATTAAAGAGTCACAAACTAAAAATACACTTAAGGTACATTTCTTGACCATTTGATACTAAAAAATAACATTTAATAAAATCAATAATAAAAAAAATTCAAATTGGTCAGCAACATTAACTTACGAAGACAATATACCAAACAATTTGACCAAAAAAAATAAAAAACAAGAACACAAACGACAGTGTCATTGGACAGAGGATGTTTTTATTTTTGCTGCTCGCAGTATCAGCTCCTTTGCAATATCGTGGGGTTATATAGCACTGACCATGCCAAACATTGATCACTGGATTATTGATTGGACACTGACAAAATGGGACAATTGTTGACCAAGCGGCTTATCAATGTGATTGGGGTGTAATGTCTTTAAGTGATGTCTTAATTGATTTGGTTTCCCGCTGTCCGCTACAAACATATTTAGACACAGTACCAGAATGGTCTTTCCTCGTCTCCCATTGTATTAAAAGTCAAAGCCAAAAGCCAAATGGCCCGAAAAAGCAGCCAGGGGAGAACCGGAGCTGAGGGAAGTTGTCGTGATGCTCCCAAGCTGAACATGGCGCTTCTCAGGCGGAGACGTGAGAACCGTAGAAGACAGTGGGTGCAACCCTCTGTCTGCTACTACCCGGAAAAAAAAATAAATAAATAAATAAAAACAGGTCTATTGACAGCTGTGGTAGTGCAATCAGAAATTTTAACTCCCACCATCATCCATAAATTGTTCGTTCACTCAGTTACTGTCTCTGAAAGAATTTGACAAAGCCTTGGGTTTTCCGAGTTTGGCAAGGGCGCAGGGCTTTGCGATAAGTCCATTGGACTTCTACCATCGTCAATGGCACTGAAAGAGTTAATCATTTACCGTGACTAAGATTATATAAGGAAGGCTTTATACCAGCGCCCAGAGATACTGTAGACTTACAAAGCATATAATTATGCTTTTCTTGAATTATGATCATACGCAAAGCCGTAAAGTATGCACCTGCCGAGTTTGCAGACGTGCTAAATCATCGGCGCCAATGAACACTGCTGTGCATTTGCTGCAGTAAGTTGAAGAGTATGCTGCGTGGAAGGGAGGTTTGAGGGACTCATCATTTTGAAAGGCTTTGCCATCCTCATCATCACATCAGAGGAGAATGATTTTTGTCAGCGTGACAGCATATCACCTCCGCTGGCCGTTTAACAGAATAATAATGTCGAATTGTTAAGAGATGGAGGCGTCATTATGACCTTGGTCAATTGACATGAAGATTGTTTTGAATAATAAAATCTAATGCATGAATACACATATAAAATGTCTATTTGAATTATTACTAACAATTAGAAAAAAATGAGAAACATTAAAAATTAATCTATTTCTTGTGTAACGTGCACAATAATTAATACAATGTCAGAGTACTTCACAATTCATGTAGTGCAACAAAAAATGTTTTGGAAATTAGTATAATTATAGTGGTGAAACGATTTTGTTCCCTTGTTGCACAAATTTACATTTAAAATAGTAAATTAAAAAAAACATTATGAATTAAAAGTACAGAACATTGAAATTTTTTTTCCAAAGTATCACTTTTTGTTTTAAATATTTTTAAATCATTTTCTTTTTTTATTTTATTTTATAATGTTAGTTTTTATGTATATTTAGTCAATGTTCAAACATCAGGGGGTAAAAATAATTTTTCAATTGATGAGTTTTCGTTTCAGCATCTTTAGCAAAGTTTGACTAAAATAATTACCAGAAAAACATATGAAAAGGGTAGTTTGTGACAAGGATATTTAATCATGAGACATACACCATATAGTACAGGCAAAGCATGGTTACGCCTCAAGATTTCATGTTTGTACATATCAATCACTCAACAAAATGGAAATGAAGCCACTACATATTGCAAGCACAGTACGCAGCATCTTTATTAATGTCTGATCAAGTCACAGGTGGGTTCCTGGAAACTGGATGTTTAAGACTACTATTGAAATGTTTTTTGTCTGAGAGCAGTGTGTAAATAAAAATCAATAAAAATAATAAAGAAAATTACAAGCAGGAAAATTCTACAGGTATTTTCATTTCACAAAAAAATTAAAGAATAATTCTGGCGCAAGTTGAAACAAAATAAAAATAAAAAATTGCAATAAATTGATTCGCTCTCTGCCACAGTAAATAATCGATAGACTGACGACATCGATATTTTATTACAACAGGCATAACAGATTTATCATGTCCTGATTGTGGATCCTGTAAACGATTGGAAAGTGGATGGCCAGTGAAGAGTTGACAATAGAAAAAGACAATAGAAAAACAAACGAAAGAATGGCTGAAAATGTGAATACCGAAAAATAAATCAAGTTGTTGATGTTTCAATTTCAGAAAGCAGTGCACTGTCGAGGTTTACATAAAGCCTGTTATAAATGTTCATGTACATTAATTGTCCAGCTATACAGTGCAAATTATGAATTTACCAGACAAGTGCAGCGAGGCACTATGCAGTTGCATGTTTCTTTGTACATTGTACAAATATTGGCATTGAATGAATGCATAATTACAGACATTTTACTCTTCTTGGGTGTGTTTTTTTTCCTTTTCACTCGCGTGTATTATTGAAAAAATTTCTTACAATCCATCGAATATCACTGATATTGTGTATCGTGATTAGAGCTGTCCGGATTAGTCGACGTCATCGATGAAGTAAATGCGTCGACGGGTGCAACAATCCGTCAACGGGTAATGACTGGTTAAAAAAATTTAGAAAATAAAAAAAAAACATATGGATAAGTTGAAAGAGAATGGCGGACTCACGCGATGCAAGCGGTGAAAGCGGCATAAAACCAAAAAAGCGGACCAGAGTGGCCAAAATCTGGAATTATTTCAAGGAAAATATGGAGGGTACTCTTCGCAAAGCTGAGCTTGCATACCACGGTAGCACGTCGGCCATGAACGAACATTTGAAGCGCCGTCACCTAGGTATAATTTTGGAAGACGACAGGAGACAATAAGCTGGCAGATCGTAATTCCATGTAACTAACTAACGACATTTTTGATTGAAGTTGCTCAGCCTGTCGCAATATGCAGTAAGTCCATTTATCGTACGGTAAACAAAAATGAGGGTGGTAATTTTTATGGCTGCGTTTCATCACCGGATGCGTGCGTGCATACATTTGTGTGTGGGTGTACACGTGCGTGTTGATGGCATATGAGACTTCAGTTCCTTTCACAGATGTTTATTGGTCATCAACACACCATAGAATTAAAGTTCAGAAATACAAAATAATGAAAAACGTCTATATTATACACTGTAAGTGTTAGCATTGCTACATTGAGGCCAATTGGAAGAAAAAGAACCTACTTTAGCCCAGCTATAAAACATTGGCAGTCTTCTCCAAAATGCAAACTTACAGTTAAAAGGTGAATCGCTGGTTAGCAGCATTTGCAAACAAAACAAAAAAAAAAAAGAAAAAAAAAAGAAAAATTACTGACACAACATGCAATGACAAAAAGTGCGCTACTTTGCGGAGTGTAGCCTAACGCTTAGCGTACGGTTAGCGGTTTAGGGAACGTACTTCCGGTGAACAGTTAAAAAAAAAAAAAACGTCATATTTGTCATATAAATAACGATTTCTAGAGTTAACCCCACATACTCCAGAAATCAGATTCTACACTAAGAATAGCTTTTAAAATGACACCCTTTATGAAAAATCTGATTGGCAATGAATAATTATTATATTTATTACTATCCTACTATAAAGTGTGATATACTATAATATTTTAATGGTAGATTTTTTTTTTTTAAGAATTGTTTTGAATCATGTTGGAAAGACGAAGTCAGTGTTCTGAAACTGTTTACACTCCATTCTTTTGCACTAGTTAATGCTATCAGTATTTGACCCCATTGTTTATTTGTGATTTATTATTGTTATTTACATGTTTATTTGTACATCTAGTCGACTAATCGTAAAAATAGTCGGCTGACTAATCTGAAGAAAATTAGTCTTTTGGGACAGCCCTAATCATGATATCATTATCGCGGGCCATGTATCGTCACAGAATCGAATCGTGAGTTACCTGTGTTGTCCCATTCCTAGTTGAAACGTTAACACATTGTCTGCAATTGATGACGATGGATGTCCAATCCATCTGAACTGGGCTGACAGTGTATAAATGAATGTACATCGAGTTCAAATGACTTGAACGTCTACTAGAAATAAACACATTTTGATTGACAACAGCAGGATAAGAGCCACATAATGTAACTTAAAGAGTTAAATACACTCAAATTGTTAAATCGCTTCATTTCTTCCATTTCAAAAATCAAAACCTAAAAGCGATTCAATTGAAACTGAAAAATACCATCTATGAAAAGGAAAGATTTATTGAATCCGCTGGCATTATATAGAGCAGAATGGCTGGGAACAACTGCGGCAGCGGTAGCTTTGATGGCCCCCAGAAGCCTTTAGAGAGCAACAGTAGCAGCATCCTTTTTGTGTCAGCCGTTTCTTTTCTTCAATGTCAGTGGAAATGTGCTTCAAGGAAACAAATTTCAATTCATAAGGAACTCAAGGACCAGGGCAAATATAAAAGCAATAAAAGATATCCAGGAGATAGGCCGTATCTCCAGTCATCACAGTGCAAAGCATGCATCAGGCTTTTGTCCTTGAGACATTTTCTTCTCGCCATGCGCCTTCCTTCTAATACTTACCCCCATGATATGAAAAAATGTGATTAAACTGCTCACTGCTGGGGAAAAAAAGGGGCAGTGATTTTCCCAGAGTCATTATTTCAGAAGCTTCCAGTGCAGTGGCCGAGCTATCTTTCGCTTTTACTATTACATTATTTTATTTGGCTTCTATATTCTGTGTTTTGGGACGCTTTTTGAATTGGGTAATGCTAAAAGACATGAGGTTATTTTAGATGAAATTTACCGATTTACTGAATCAATAGTCGTACAATGGAGTAATGCTCCTGATTTGATAGTGTTTGTGTTGCATATAAACACCCACGGTTTCACTCTGGGTAAAGCAATTTGCCCTAAGAATTTATCGACGGGGCCATAATGTCCTCAGGTTCATATCAACTCTGGCTGATAGTGTTAATTCATTGGCTGGCTGGCTGACCACATTAGACGTCTAATCCATTTAAACTGGGAAGGTTGGCAAAAAAACAAAAAAACCTTGAAAAATCAAACCATTGCAAAAAAACTAAAAGTAGTTTAAAAACCATATGGCACAGCTACGGAGAGTGAAGTCAAAAATTGTGGTCGTCCTCGTCTTAAAATGACTCGAAAGGAATCAAAAGTTTAGGACTTGCGAATTGGCAGTTATCAGTCTTGAATTAGGACTCAACTCATGACCTGAAGACAGGCCCGGTCCTGGGTGACTTAGGCTAGGTTCTTACTGCATGTCTTAATGCACGAACCCGATTTTTTCATGTTTTTCGACTCGAGTGAGGAATTAACTTGACGGAGTCAACGTGACAAATCGCATAGAAGTGGACCATTTCAGATCCGATCTAGGTCACTTTCGTATGTGGTTCAAATCGGATCTGGGCCACATTTTTCCAGAATGTGGCTGGCGGTCTGAACTGTCAAGTCTCCCAAATCGGAATTCATGCAGCAATTACGTCAGCAAAGAGCGAAAGCGGCAGGCGATATAGCTGTGCATTAGCTTTCAATTCGAACTCTGCTTTTAAGCACGAAGCGGGCTTAACCACAATCATAAAAAAATAAAATGAAGAAAAGGATACCGTAATTTCCCAAATATAACGCACTTTTTTTCCCAAAATCAAATGATTTTTGTAAATTCATGGCTGCGCATTATACATGGGTACAGGGATGGAGACAGAAATATAATCATATATATAAAGACAGATTTTTTTTTTATTGACACGGCTATGTTGTGTTGAAGAAAATTATGGTACATGACGTCACCATTTTGTTTCGGTAATACTTCACTCTGATTGGTCGAATGATTTCGTCTGTTAAACTCTGCTTTTTTCACTCTTCATAGAGCACAGAATTTAGTTTCTTGAACTCATGTGAGTCAATGTTTATTGCAACTCGGACCACAACAAACGTAACACAACACCGACTTCCTGTGTCCGTCAACTATATCTGTCCCTCGGGAAACTCAAACCCAAATCACAATAGTTCCTATTCTTACAGTCTACAGCGATGTGCTCTTTCCGATTTCCGACTTCAGTCCTCACTTTTATTGTACTGTATCAATCCATGGAAGAAACATTTATTCGTCATGATGAAACGAGCAAGTTATAAAGCAGCCTTTAAAAGAAAAGTCATATGTTTTTGTTTTCTCCTGGATTCTGTTAAGTTGGAGAAGTTGTCAAATCATATTACCGTACATATTGTCAGTTTACGGCAATGTTTTGAACTACCAATGTGCTATCCTTGTGCTGTGTTTCACCAGTCAGTAAAATGTCATTTCTGTATCTGTACACGGGCTCTGTTTTCTTGTATTCTTCTATTTATTGGTGCTAAAATTAGGGTGCGCATTATACATGGGCACAATAATTTTCCTTAGATTTTACAAGTACATTTGAGGTGCGTGTTATACACGGGTGCGCCTTGTATTTGGGAAATTACAGTAAGCCTGACAATTTTCGATTTTCACTCTGTGGGCCGAAAGAGCAATATTTCATTATTATTTACATGGCCGAGTCAGGGCAAACTGACGCACCCACATCATTTCACGCACACACGTCAAGGCTTTTATGTGTCATGTATGCATTCTATCAGTCCATATAAACTTTGAATATAAGACTAAACAGGGATTATTAATGTCTGTTATTTGTGTCCTCTTTTTAGAAAAAATATGATCAAGCTGGAATGACATACAGCTAGCATGTGTAATTTGTTTTGATGCTTCTGCGCATGCGGGTCACTGTGCTGAGTACATCTCGGACTGTTAATTAGCGTGCAAGCGTGATACTTGAACAGGCTCAATGGGCAACGACAGTCTGAACGGGCACGCCAAAAAAATCAGATATGACAAAAAATCGGATTTGTGCAATAAGACCTGCGGTATGAACCTTGCTTAGGTGCCCTAGGCCAGTGGTCCCCAACTTTTTTTTTTACCACGGACCGGTGTGGGCCATTTTTTTCTCAGACCAGCAATGTGTGGCAGAAAAATACAGTAGATATAAAATAACATGATGGGGCTAAAAACGAACATTAAGTGCAAGAAAATGCAACTCACCAGACGCTGAATCAACCATTTTTTTAACAGTAGCCTGTCCTAAAACTTGATGGCAAATATCCTCGGTCGCAAGCATTATTAGTTCTTCTCCAATCGTGAATGGTTGTCTTGGCTTTAGCATTACGGTGATGCTCTCAGTGCATTCACTTTTGTTGATGTGGTGGCCCTCACTAATTGTTTCTGTCCTTCGTGCTCTCGCATTTTTGTTTTAAAAACTCCAAAGGCTTATCCATTATTCCAGGGTGCTTAGTTTCTATACGCCGAAGTAGCTTTGAAGGCTTCATTACCTCATTTGCTAACTTCTGACCACTTCTTATGCAGAGTGGACTTGGTGTAGCCGCCTCTTCTGACTCATCAGGTGGCTCCCCAAAAAAGCTGTCAATAGTCTTTTTCAGTTATTTTCACTAGCTTGTGTGCTTATTATTACCGGGAACAAATCAGATACACCCACGTCATATATCATTATCGAGGACAATAAATAACAATAACAATAAATGAATAAATTAATTAAATTAAAAAAATATATATGCTAGCTCCGATTTATTTCTACGACGACATCCTATCCAGTTTTATTATTGTATATAATGATTAATCTGAGCAAAACGGTACACAGCCAGTAGCAGCCAGCTAACATTACTGTTTACATTGACTGATTCTGGGATGCTGTTGAGGTATGTAAACACCCCAGTAATTGTGGTCACCACTAGAGGGCGACGTCCATATATCTCTACTCAGACTAGTCAATAGAGTAGGCAGGTAGATTGGTGCATCAAGAGGCAGAGGCCAGAATGCGGTCTTTAATAAATTATTATATCTGTGCAGCCCGTATATATATATATATATATATATATATATATATATGTATATATATATATATATATATATATATATATATATATATATATATATATATATATATATATGTATATATATATATATATATATGTATATATGTATATATATATATATATGTATATATATATATATATGTATATATATATATATGTATATATATATATATATATATATATATATATATATATATATATATATATATATATATATATATATATATATATATATATATATATATATATATTCGTCAAACCCTTTCTTTTATCCCAGGCAATAGTAGGTAGTTTTATTAACCTGACATGTTTCGGCGGGCACTTCCGCCTTCGTCAGAGGGTCACTGATGTTGGTGTGATGCGTCTTTATCAGCTGATGGACGAATATGTAAGTGTAGGCAAATGAACTCTCTATATATATATATATATATATATATATATATATATATATATATATACATATATATATATATATATATATATATATATATATATATATATACATATATACATACTGTATACACATATACATATATACATATACATATATTGTTCAATATTTTTATATTTTGCCAAAACACTGTAGTAGCTATTGTGTCTAAATATGTAGTAAATGAATAGCAAATTATCCTTACAGCACTTGTTGCATTTTGTTCACACAGTAACGCAAGCACATTCAGTCATTTTCTTAAACAAATAGCCATAGAATTCTTAATACGGTCTGCCTCTTGGGCTTCATCACCACTTGATAGCGCTCGAGATCAAATTAACCACCATGAATCGTTGAATCAATTGGTCGCAAAGCTTCATTGTCTGGGTCTTTGAAAAAGACCAGATAGGGTTGTTCTGCAACTTTATTAATCTTATTTATAATTAAATTAATTCTCTGCATTTTTTCGGCGCGCCGCACAGCCCGAGCCATTTGACCGATCTGCATCGTTCAAGCAGAAACGACTGGAATTTTTGCGCGCCGCAGGTAATTTTTCAAACGGCACCAAAAATTATCCGTTCGCCCGTAATCGCTGATTTTTCAGAACAAAAAAAAAATATATATAGTTTCAAAATGTGTCTAGTCCTATAATTTTTGACCAAATTACATAATTTGGATTTCAAAAATTCCGGGACAGTGAGGGCCATAAAAGTTGTATACAGAATTTGAAAAATTTACAGTTCTCCAGGAATTTGCCAATAACGTTCCCATTCATTTTCAATGGGATATTTCCCATTCACTTCCAATGGAAATTCCAATGGAATTTACATTGCATTTATGCCATTGACGGCCATGTATGTTGAATCTATTGATGCTAATGTACTTGGATTCCATTGACGCCTATGTAACTCACTGCCTTCGATGGCCATGGATGTCCCAAAATGTCCCCGTTCATTTTCAATGGGGGAAAAAAAAATGTCCTCAAATCATCAGGAAATGACCTGATATCAATAGGATGTGTTCCCCTTCCCCGAAGGGTGCTGCCATTGACGGCCATGGACGTCCAAATTTCCCATTCATTTCTAATGGCATTTACTCTGTTTAATGAAATCGACGGGCATGTATGTCCATTCTATTGAATGGACAAACATGACCCTGGGCGAGGCTAAGATTTGTATCTCCACACAGCAAAGACCCAGCGTAATTTCACCAGAAATTACAGTTTCTAGTTACTTCAAGAAGCTTCATTTGGCCGTTGCTGCTCAATATAATCGCTCACTTCCTTTGGGAAGGAGGACACGCTCTGCTGCCACCTGCTGTCATCACTGATGTCATACAACATGCCTCATGCCTGCTAGTATGCATTGCAGCACTACAGATTTAGACTACATTTAAACTTCATGTTCTGTGCTAATTAGTTAGTGTTGCAGCTGTTCCACTATTTGCTAGCAATGCTATTTAGTTTGTCGTTATGTGATCATTTTAGTTTCATTTTGAAACCATAAGTTTGAATTACCTTTGATTTAATCACTTATTTTTCCTTTGTCATACTTATATGCTGTATGCGTGGACCATTTCTCCCAGCCTCAAATGTGCCACAAAATAGAAGGTGGTTAATACAATCCAGGTTGGAAATGGCAAATAATTTTCTGTGTAGAATATTTAAATGAACTTGAAATGTTACAAAAAAAAAAAAACATTCCGGCAGTGTAGCGTGAGAATTTTTTTAAGGGTTTTTCCCCCCCAAATTAGGGCAAAGACTTGAAAAAACTTTCTCCCACCCACATTAAGTGTTGACAACTCAGCAATGAAGAAAACGGCTGTTCTGTCAAGTCGAACGCTTTCATGTCATTCTGTTGGTCAATCTCAAAAGACACTAAAAGCATGTCAACAAGAGTCAGATTATTGTGTTGCTTGGGGGAATATTTATATAAAATCAACATAAAAATAGAGAAAACAGGGAGGAAATGCCCAGAACAGACTCAGGTTGTGAAGTCTTGAAGCATACAACAAGAGTGAATCAGAACGCTAATTGTTGTGAACTTCGCAGATTTCACATGATTTAAGATTACTCACCACTTCACACTTGAGACTACTTTGGTGACTAGGTTTTGGTTTAAATAGCCTCATCAGTTAGTAGATTAATGTCTGTGGTTGTCTATGAAGTGGGAAAATGACAATTATTACCCGTTCTTCAAGGTAATGATAATTTATGTTCTAATGAAGCACCAACTCAAAATTTGTCACGTTGCAGAAACAGCAATTTGTTTTGTTTTATTTTTTGAAGTTTTGGACATACGGTGAAGTAACATTCCGGGACAGTAAGAAGTGGAGGGACAGACACAAATGGATTCATGGAAAAATTGGTTTAAGGTTAGAGTTCAGGGATTTGAGAAGAGTGATAGAGCCAAGGGAATAGGACAACAAGAAATGCTTGAAAGAAAGGATGGATGAAGGAAGGGGTGGAGGGGGATAATGCAACAGGGAGAGATGAATGCAACGGTGAGCTCGGCTTTTCTTGCCTGGAGCATTTATGATGGATGACGTGTTTTTCTCTTCTATGCTCGCTCCAGTATGTCACTGCTGGCTGGTGTTAAGGCGCTACTGCGGGACGAGGCAGCAAGCGTGGCGGCGGTTACGGAAGAAGAAACATTAAATTGATCGATTGTAAAGTGTCGTATTTTATTTACTTGCGTGACTGACTTTTTTTCCCCAAAAAAACTACACACAAAAAAGTACATTTTGAGACAACTAGAAAATACGGTTTCTGGAGAAATTGCGTTTGGATGCATTGCTCTCCCATGGGTCACTTCCCGTAGATTTTCGGTCACCTGCTTATTTTGTGGCATTTTCGGGTCAATACCTTGTTAACTCATTGGGTGGCATTGGCACACCAGACATCCAATTCAACATTTGTTCATGCGCCTCTCCCAGCCAAAATGGAATTGGATATCTACCGCTGTCAATTATGGCACAAAAAGATGAGCATTCACAACAAGTCCTTCTCAGCTTGAATGGATGTGTATCATTGTTAGTGGAAGGCAATGAGTTATTAATTTTGGTCACTTCCTTGTTAATTCTAGGGTACTTACGGGTGACTATGTTGATTTTGGTTCACTTCCAGTACATTACGAGGCATCCCGGAGTCACTTCTTGTCCATTCTGGATCAATAACTGTAGGTTTTCGGAGATGTTTTTGTCAAATTTTTATTCAACTGTTTGTTTTTTTGGCAAAAACCATATACAACTTTTGTGCGTTCAATTCCCGAAAATTGTTTTGAGTGAATTCTATGAATTGTTGTTTTTACAGTCTTGTAAAACTTAGCAACTTTAAAAACAACATATTTAAGACAACAATAGACATCATCAGCAACTGAATGAAACCTTCTAAAGATTCTTTACAAGTACTGATAATGATTACATTTTCTTCAGTTTACGAAATGCTAACCTAAGCAAAGTCTTTGCCACTTAGGGAAAATTGAGAAATTTGCCTGTCATGTTAGCTGACGTTACAAAGTGGATTATTGCCACCCCCCTGAGGAGAAAATCCTATTTAAGCTTCTATCTATTTATAGATTGCAATAGTGCAGAGGTTTAGACAATGGGGAAAGAGTCATCAAAGTCAAATTCACCAAGGTCATTTTCAAAAGTAAGCATTTCAATTGCAAATAACAGTAAGGGATCCTGTTGTGTGGGTATGGAAATGTGAACTACAGACCATTATGCAGCAAATATTAAGGTTAAGCACCTACAAATGTAACTGTCATATTCATCTTTTGAGGTCAGACTGAGTGTATTCTTATATACAGTAGGTCATCCAATATGTTGTGAATGTAATGGGAGCTGGTTTTAAAAACAGACTAAAAATGATGTTGAGTTTGTATTCACATCACCTTCATACTGAGGATCTTACTTATGCACGTCGTGTCCCACTCATACTCAATTATACACCTGCTGCTTCTACTTATTCACCCATAGGAAGGTGCCATTAATGAGTCCGGCTCCAGATTTCTGACCATTTTGATTTGGTCTCATCCATCCTATTCATATCTTTGTCAGTAATTGACTCTACATTACAACATCCCAAAAACAGAAGCAAAATTAATTTGGTGAAAGCAACTTGTTTATGAATTGTGGAGATTACGTTTTTTTCTTTCATCCAGTTTTTCAGTGTTCCAACGTCCAAAGTACGGTTAAGAACCTCTGGGTACCTCGCAATACGGTTTGCGATACAGGGGTCACGATAACAATTTACTCACAAAATGGTGATACAACAATTATCAATACATGGGTCAGGAAATTCATCCAAATTATTCTAAGGTTAAAGAACAATTTCTCAATTGCTGTGGTATACACTCAGTCAAAACGTTGGTCTTCCTCATAGATTATGAGAAACCTCAGTGCTACATTTCTGTAAATAAATACAGCAGCACCATATTGCAAAATCCCTGTAAACGAGTGAATGTCTCAGCTCATAACATGCCATTGACAACAATAGAAGTCCTATTCATTGAAACTGGAAAAGGACTTGCTTTAAATGCTCATGTTCGAGTAGGCGCTAAAAGTCAATGGCAGCCAATGAGACACTATTCTATATATTTTGGGATGTTTTACACGAATGGAAAATTTTCGTAGCAACCTGTTGGTTCCTCTATTAAGCAGTGACATCTTTTAAAATGATCATTTTTTGGCTGGAGCATATTGATAACCTAATCATACAAAAGTATTGTGATATACATTGGTACCTCTACTTACAAAATTAATTGGTTCTGGAAATAGTTTCACAACTTGATAATTCTGTAAGTACGGACGCATTTTCAATATAAATGCCCTCCGTTGCAAGCCCCCCAAAATTCAGACATCTTTTATAGTGCATAAAAGCCATACGCGGAGTTTGGGGGGGGGGGGGGGGGGGCAGGGGTGCATGCCCCCCCAGTGGCCGAAAAGTGTCTTTGCATGTAATTGACTTTTCTATATATGATTTTAAAATTAAGATTTCAGCTAATATATTGTCTATAAAAGTTGTGAAGCAATAATCAAACCAACAAAAATGAATGAAATAAACATTTTTTTTTATAATGGGTCAAAATAATTTTTCGAATAGATCTTTTGACTACCACCTTAGACGGTCATTTGCTTTGCTTATCCAAAACCACCTAAGGACTGGAGTGGCAAGATGGAAGTACGCAATTTTTTCCAAACCTAACCTTTCAAAAGTGACGACAACTATTGAGAAAGAACCAAGGATTGAAAATGTGGACCATGAAATGCCAGAAAGCACCGCCAAAATGGTGAGCGGAGTTTCAATTTGCCCCACTAAAGACGCTAATGTTACAACAGAGCCATCCCCGGCAGGTGTACCATATTCAATAGATGACGATCTTGGCGAAAATTATAGCTGTCCTAAGCAGCCTGATTTAGAATTCCCCTCATAAATGATGGGAAACAAAAAACACACATTTTCAACTTATTATTATAGATATTCTTGTAAGTTAATTTTATCGCTGACACGGTGTTTCGGGGTCATCAACATGTTGTGCCCCCCCCTGCCCCAAAAGTCAAAATGCCTAAGATGGAAACACATCAAAACATGTAAGAAATACATGTTACAATTAGTTTCTTGCACAATAAACAAAATCAGAGTTGTGCATAAAGTAAATAAAATAGAAGAATAAAAGTTAATACAGTCATGTAAAGCTGTCGAAACACCAGGAGTGAATGAAGACGACGCTGGGATGCACACACATATAGTAGCAACCCCTCTTCGCCATTTGGATGCCAGGAATGCAAGGCAATAGCAGAGTAGCTATAAGTATGTTACGTTCAGTAAACTCTGGGAGCTGTAAGTACCAGCCACACTATATTTTTTGCCTTTTGTATCCTGAAAGTATTTTATGTATTTTAAGCCAAAAGATGTATTTTAACCCAAAAGAACTGTTGTGTCTGATAGAACAATATGTCTATATGCTGCCATAGCAGATTCATGGCGCATTAAGTCCCGGAACTATTTTTAATTTGTCAGTTTTACCCTGGAAACCCCCGTTTACAGACGTCGCGCAACCGCTTTTGTTTCAACCCAACCCAGCCATAAAAAGAAGGTAAGTGATTACATTTATTACTCAAAATGTAATTTTAGCTTCGAATCAATAATTGGTCTAATATTTCGTTAAAAAAAAAAAAAAAAAAGACAACATTATTCACTCGCATATTTTAAACTTTTAAACAAATTACTTCACAATGAAAAAATTAGCGTCTGTAAAAAAGTCAAGGATATCTTCCTTATTACTATCGCTTGATTGTATTTTTTTTTCGTTACTGCTGCATTTTCCCCAATATTTTAGATAAATAATCTATCTAAACAAAGAAAAATTGAAAAACAAAGTTTAAAAGGGTAAATATATGAAAATAAAAATCTTGATTACTCTTTGGCGTCTGCGATTTCTGCATCGCGACCCTTTTTACATTACCATGTTTCACCCATAAAATACCCCCAAAAATTCAGCTGTGGCCATTCACATCTGTGTCTTGACACCCGATGATACATGCTACATGGAATTTTTGGATCGAAACAAGGTAAGTACACGATAATATCTCGTTAAAATCATGGCATCTTTATTTCTTCTCTCGAGTGCTCTCACCTACAGTTAGGGTTTTGCTGTGTAAAAAAAAAAAAAATATTTGTTTAAAATGCCCTCCTGTTCAAAATTTGTCTTCCCCCAGAAAATTGACATTTTAAGCTTTCCAATGATGTATCACACATGCTTATCGGACAATTTTGAAATTTGGCCAAATTCTAGGTCTCAGAGTAAAACTTCAAGTCACCTAAGTGTTTTCCGTCATGTAGAGACGTTCATAAGTAGAGGTACCACTGTAATAACCATACTGATATACTGTCACGTCCCTAGTTTCAAACATTTCAAAAAACAGACTTTAATGCAGGCTTTTTTTTTCCCCAATTTGGTCCCCAAAGTTCACGGTTGCACCAAAAACCTGTTAATAATAATATGATTATAATTATAATACAAAAAGCCCCATTTATTTCAAACAGAAAAAAAAAAAAAAAAAATCAAATTGGTAGTCCTACAGTCCCCCCGATTCACATAATTTACATTCACTCATTAGCAGCCAACCCTCCTAGTTCAAATGGATCAGATGTCTACTAGTGTGATAAATTCACAGCAGAATAATGAAAAAAGCCACATGAATGGACATCTCTCATTGTCAATGGCACTGTGTACCACCTTACTTATTTACTGCTCCTACGGTTTTCCCAAAGCATATCCCTATTGTCACCTTACAATACATTAACATGCCTTATCTTTCTTTGTAAGGAACAGTCTTTATTCCCTCAAAGATTCTGAAGAACACTTATAAATTGCTGGCAAAGGCTCTTTTGTATTGCAGCTGGTCTTGACTTGGGACACAATGCTCTCTCCAGAACGTACCCGTGAACAGAGCCCGCTTTGAGGCCATCATTGATTTTATTTCCGTCAGAAATATGCACCTTGTCAGCTCACTGCAGCAATAATGGATGTAGCAATTACTCCCCGAGCAGCACGTCACAAGAAGTGTAAATTGTGTTAATTAGACACATTTTAAGGAGACCAAGACTATTAGTATATCATCTGCATAAATGGTCGCAGCTACTTTGTTGCTGCAGATAAAGCTCCTTTTAATCCCTCGTAGGTTATTTAGAGGTTATGATTCTCGATTGCTCTTTAGATTCCCAAGAATGTTTTCGGATTGTTCTAAATTGTATAAAAATATTGGACTCTGGCCTTTTTAGAGCCATTGACTACTAGTATGGCTGATTTTGTACTGTATGAACTATTCACAGTTCCCAGAAGCTGTTAGAGGACGATGACATCATTTTGAGTGTTCGTACATGTATGAAATAGGGACCGGGAACTCGAGTTCTGAGAACCATTTAGTTTTTACTCTGAGGTAGGGACTTTCAGTGGGGCCGTAGGAACTCGATTACCTAGGTGTTAGATGATTCGCAAAAATCAGCAGCAACGCCCCTTCCATGCTCACGTGTCTCAAGGAGCCGCCATATTAAAAAAAATAATAAAATTTGTACTAAATCTGTATGCCTCTTCCATTCTTGTCGTTAGACACTGGATTTGTTTACTGATAGAAACCATTTCCTTCAAACATGCAAGAATTGCAGCTGTGTCCTCAACTGTCTCCATTCCTTTTTCCGTTCAGCTTAGTTTTTGCGGTTTTATTTTGCCAGAGTTGGGTGTGGCAAATAAATAATGTGTCCCAGTTCAGTCTACAATGTCACAGCAGTTCGTATCAGGCACAGCACCCATGTGCAAAGACGACTGCCTGGCGAAGGATGGTTCCTATAACTATTGGAGAGGCCTATAGTTATAGGAACTACAGTGTATCACAAAAGTGAGTACACCCCTCACATTTCTGCAGATATTTATTTATTTATTTTAGGGCTGTCAAAATTAACGTGTTAACGCGCGGTAATTAATTTTTTAAATTAATCACGTCAAAATATTTGACGCAATTAACGCACATGTCCCGCTCAGACAGTATTCTGCCTTTTGGTAAGTTTTACAGCAAGGGTTTTTGTGCTGTCTAACAGCGAACTCTTGTGGTCGCTTTGCGACATGGTTTGTTTTCTTGCCAGTTCAATATGGCTGCACGACGTCTCTGTTGTGCTTATATGATCCTTGGACAAGATTTGTCCGTAAGTATGGTTGTTGTAAAGAATGTACATATTATGTTAATAAGCGAAATGTTATATTTTTTGTATGAGACGCTTTTTGTTTATGTTTAGTTAACCTGTATAGCGTGCTAAGCTAACATTGTTGCTAATGCAATGCTTGTGTACTTTTTTTTTCTGTAGTTTTAGGACAGTCTAAAGAGGACAATGGTTTGAGGCCATTTTATTAATAAATCAGATGAAAAAGGAAGAAGTCTGATTATTAAGGCGTCGTTCACTAGCTGTCTAGCTTTGGAAAAAGTAGACGCTTCAGAGTGAGGACAGCATAGACAGATTTAAATGACAGTAGAGTGAAATGCCCACTACAGTCCTTATGTACCGTATGTTGAATGTATATATCCATCTTGTGTCTTATCTTTCCATTCCAACAATTTATTTTACAGAATATATATATAATTCACAGAAAAATATGGCATATTTTATAGATGGTTTGAATTGCGATTAATTGCGATTAATTACCATTAATTAATTTTTAAGCTGTAATTAACTCGATTAAAATTTTTAATCGTTTGACAGCCCTATTATATTTATTTTTAAGTACATCTTTTCATGGGACAACAATGACAAAATGACACAATGAAAAGTAGTCTGTGTGCAGCTTATATAATAGAGTTAATTTATTTTCCCCTCAAAATAACTATATATAGCCATTTAGCCAATATAGCCTTTAATATCTAAACCCTTCGCAACAAAAGTGAGTACACCCCTGAGAAACTACGTGCATCCCTAGTTGTCCAAATTGAGTACTGCTTGTCATTTCCCCTCCAAAATGTCATGTGACTCGTTACAGGAGTGCTGTCAGCATTGCTGCAAAGATTGAAGAGGTCGGGGGTCAGCCTGTTAATGCTTAGACCATACGCCGCACTCTACATCAAATTGGTGTGCATGGCTGTCACCCGAGGAGGAAGCCTCTTCTGAAGACGGTACACAAGAGAGCCCGCCCGTCTCATCAGACCATAGGACATGGTTCTAGTAATCCATGTGCTTTGATGACATGTCTACAGCAAACTGTTTGCGGGTTTTCTCAGTTTTGTGATACACTGTAATTACTCAGGTTCCTACAGTCTGAAAGTGGCTAATGATAGACATCCAAACATGTGTCTTTTTTTTTTTTTTTTTAATTCCTCTGTGAATTTAATCCTTTGATCTGCTGTCGCGTGCTCTCACCTCCAATTAGGGTTTTGCTGTGTAATTTTTTTTTTTTTTTTTTTAAATGCCCTCCTGTTCAAAATGTGTCTTCCCCCAGAAAATTGACATTTTAAGCTTTCCGATGATGTATCACACATGCATATAGGACAATTTTGAAATTTGGCCAAATTGGGGGTCTCGGAGCGGAACTTCAAGTCATCTGAGTGTTTTCCGCCATATACAAGATACACTGATCGGATGATGGCTCATCTCACTGGCTGCTAATTGGACGATGACTCTTCTCGTCACACTCATGAATGTCGTTTCTTCTTAAAATAAAACAACTTTTACTGACAGTCTTTGCTCCTCTTGAGGACTCCTTGAGGAAATTAAGTGTATTTCAGAAAAAAAACCTAGGAAATAATGACTTATCTAAGCCATAGTATTTTATTAGGAAGTTGCTTCCTGGTCACGTTTCAATATCCCGCCTATTTGCCCTGATTGGCTCACCACCAGAAAGCGACTAATCCGCATTAAGTCATAGTATAATGTATTGGTTTGCCGAAGAGAAAAAACATGGTTTCTGTCAGAAAGAGCTTTTCGTCATATTCTTTGCTCTACTTTTAATGGGAAAATGTGTACCGTTTGGACTACAAAGCGCAGATTTTTTTCTTAGTTTGGCAGAGTCTTATACTCTGGAGCAATTTATGTGTGATAATTTACGGTCGGGTCGGACCGACCTCTCTCGCCAACTTTTTAAAAAATAAATATATATTAATGTATTTATACTAAAATGATGTATAGATGTTAAATAAAATAAACAATTTGGATAAAACAGAAGGCGCTGTGCATGCCTGCGCACGTGAATGCAGGGGCCCCGCTCTTTTTTCAAACTTCCCCTGGCGCCCTCCGTGAGCATCCTGGTATTTCGTTTTCGATATGGAGCAGCTATAGTGGGGAAAAACAAACTAACGACAGGGGAATTGAAAAGCAAACAACTGTGGCAGGAGTGGGATATGGAAAGGATTCAAATTGATTGTTGAAGGTGCTATACGGAAACCTGTGTCGGCTTCACTGAATGTAAACGAATGTGGCGCTTTGGTCTCATCCGAGAAATATATTTAACAAACTTTTCCAGCGCTATTTCGTTGTGTAAAAGCATTTATAATGATCTTAAAAACATGTAGACTATTTAAACATTGAAAAAACGTTGTTGTTTTTTTCTGCCAACTCGAGGAGATTAAAATAAATGTCAAATCGACTATCTGCCTGTTAGAACAGACACGCAAATATGAAAGATATACATGTTTATTGAATATCCATCTTACAGTATTGTTTAACTGGGAGAATTTGTTACAAAAGACAGGCTTTAATTTGTTATCATTATGCATACTGTATATTCACAGGCATCGTCACAAACGTGATCACACAAAATGCAACCACGCATCACATCCCCGCATTTCCTCCTGAGTCCTCATAAATAAAACTTTTTTTTTTTTTTTTTTTTACGGGTCGCGCCTACAAATAAAACATAAAATTTCAGGTTTTTCCAGGCTCAGGCAAGCAAATCAAGTTAATTGATCGGGCTCGGGCCGCGTCGGGCTTCAATACCCTCGGGCCAGGCTGGATTTTTTAGGCCCGATCTAACTTTTAGCGTCATGGAATGTTAGCATACCGTACACCTATTCAGCCTGTTGTTCTCTATAGTATTTTAAATTGCCTTTCAAGATGACATGTCTGTTCTTGGTGCTGGATTTTATCAAATAAATTTCCCCCAAAAAATGCAACCAATACACCGGTGCGACTTATAATCGTTTTTTTCCTTTCTAGTGCGCATTTTTTGGCTGGTGCGACTTATACTCAAGTGCGACGTACAGTCCGAAAAATACGGTATTTCCAACCAAACTTCAGAAACTGACCTATCTACAAGAACAGCTTCGTATTCAATCAGATGCAACTTGGTCAAGTCTGTAGCTTTGCTCCCGCCTCTTTCTTCTGATCTGCTTGAACGTCAGATGACCAGAAAAGTAATTAGACTGTTGAGTTTGGCAATACAGTACTTTATGATGAATCAATAAATCTATGTGTACTGTGTGGCTTGCAAGACTAAAAATTACATGTCTGGCATTTGCATTCTGACAGAGTAACCACTTATTAGTGACAGACATGTACTGGGAGTTCCGCACATTTTCTTCCTAAGACTGCTTTTAAGAAAACTATTAGTGTAAGTTCGGCGTGATTATGAAATGGAATGATGCGATCAAGGCCCGTCAGTCGCATTCACATAACACTGCACTCAACGCGCATCAGCGAGGGGAAGGAATCCTACTAAACAGGCCTGTCACCTTTCAAACGGAAAATTGTGACATCAAGGTATTGTTAGGGCTTTCATTTTCTTCCTTTTTACGCATCTGCCAAAATCACAGGGATTTATTTGTCTGCCCTTTTGACGTAATGTAGGGTTTATCGCCTGAGTCCTTTACCCCTATTAAACCATAAGTTGGAAATGACGGCTTTAAGAGACAGGAAATTAGTGCCAACCTGTCTTGTGATAAGACAAAGCTCTGTTGAAATCCGTTTTTGTAAGTTTTTAGTCAGAGTTTTTAGAAGGCCATGTTCAAACCAAAGCAGATAATTTTCCAGGTTTTGTTTTCCCCCAAAACTGTTACTCACAATGATAGACATCGAATCATGTGGCTTTTTTCATTCTTCTGCTGTATATTTAAATGGGTTTAGGACAAGTAGTTGTCCAATCCATTTGAACTGGAACAGTTGGTAGTGAATTTTTCATTTTCTAAGCTCACCTAGTTTAAATGGAAAGCACAAAACAAGTTTAAAAAAATGGTTGAATAGAACAGATTTAAATAAAATGCAAAACGACTCAACGATTTAAAAATATATACTTTTCTCTCATCTATTAGTGCTGTTAGCCCCCCCCCCCAAAAAAAAAAAAAAGACTCCGTAAAAGAAAAACATGTTTTTGAATAGTTGGTTGCTAGACTGGTTGTTTGCCCCCCCCCAAAAAAACAAACCAAACAATATTTAATATTTTCTTTTCATGAAATCGATCTATTGCTTGGCCCAGCTACTATTTAATCACAAGTAAAATGTATGAAGGAGTTTTAAATATTTGCCCCACTGTACATGTATCACCATAAGTATTTAGTCAAACACTAATTGTGGTAGTTCTCCCACTTGAAAATATTAGAGAGGCCTGTAATTGTCAACATGGTTAAACCTCAACCATGAGGGACCGAATGTGGAACCCCCCCCTCAAAAAAAAATCACATTGTTTGATTTTTAAAGAATTTATTTGCAAATCATGGTGGAAAATAAGTATTTGGTCAATACCAAAAGTTCATCTCAGTACCTTGTTATGTACCGTTTGTTGGCAATAACGTAGGCCAAATGTTTTCTGTAACTCTTCACAAGCTTTTCACACACTGTTGCTGGTATTTTGGCCCATTCCTCCATGCAGATCTCCTCTAGAGCAGTGATGTTTTAGGGCTGTCGTTGGGCAACATGGACTTTCTACTCCCGCCGCAGATTTTCTATGGGGTTGAGATCTGGAGACTGGCTAGGCCACTCCGGGACCTTGAAATGCTTCTTACGAAGCCACTCCTTTTGTTGCCCTGGCTGTGTGTTTGGGATCATTGTCATGCTGAAAGACCCAGCCATGTCTCATCTTCAATGCCTTTGCTGATGGAAGGAGATTTTCACTCAAAATCTCTCGATACATGGCCCCATTCATTCTTTCCTTTACACAGATCAGTCATCCTGGTCCCTTTGCAGTAAAACAGCCCCAAAGAATGATGTTTCCACCCCCATGCTTCACAGTGGGTATGGTGCAATTCAGTATTCTTTTTCCTCCAAACAAGAGAACCTGTGTTTCTACCCAAAAGTTCTATTTTGGTTTCATCTGACCATAACACATTCTCCCAGTCCTCTTCTGGATCATCCAAATGCTCTCTAGCGGACCGCAGATGGGACTGGACGTGTACTTTCTTCAGCAGGG
The DNA here is from genome assembly GCF_030265065.1 of Corythoichthys intestinalis. NCBI lineage: Eukaryota > Metazoa > Chordata > Actinopteri > Syngnathiformes > Syngnathidae > Corythoichthys > Corythoichthys intestinalis. The sequence goes on from NC_080411.1 coordinate 35,446,137, forward strand.
GGACACATCTGGCAGTGCAGGATTTGAGTCCCTGGCAACGCATTGTGTTACTGATAGTAGCCTTTGTTACTGTGGTCCCAGCTCTCTGTGGGTCATTCACTAGGCCCCCCCGTGTGGTTCTGGGATGTTTTGCTCCCCGTTCTTATCATTTTGACGCCACGGGGTGAGGAGGGAGTTGAAAGTCCGTGTTGCCCAACGACAGCCTCAAAACATCACTGCTCTAGAGGAGCTCTGCATGGAGGAATGGGCCAAAATACCAGCAACAGTGTGTGAAAAGCTCGTGAAGAGTTACAGAAAATGATTTGCCTCCGTTATTGCCAACAAAGGGTATATAACAAACAGAGGTTGCGCTAGACTTTTTCGTTGTCTGTCATTTTGACTGACAGGGTCATAAAAATCCGGTCATAATCTATTTTTACCCGTCACTTAAATTTTTAAAATGACTATATCTTGATGCAGTCACTATATGTATATACACAATAATACAATAATACTTTATAATATAAAGTAACTAACATTAGTGCAGTCGTGGATTACAGTAAGCAGGCCAGTGCTGTGTTTCCATATATATTTTTTTATTATATTATGTATATACAGGATATATATATATTTTTCCGCCCAAGTGGGACCTTCCATGATCCTAATACATTTAATAATAATAAAATATTATATATATATATATATATATATATATATATATATATATATATATATATATAAATGCACGTTGATACGACGCACATAAAGGAAACTTCAATTTTTTAAAAAATCGTTAGAAAGTTGTATGGACTTACAATCCGCTAGCTTGTTGTTTCCTGTTGTCTTCCAAAATACACCTGGGTGACGGCGCGTCAAGTGTTTGTTCATAGCCGACGTGCTACCGTGGTATGCGATCTCAGCTTAGCAAAAAGAGTACACACAGTAGTGGCACCCTCCATATTTTCCTTGAAATAATTTCAGGCTTTGGCTAGTCTGGTCCGCCATTCACTTGATTGGTTGTCATCCTTCATCCTCCACTGCATCAGTCCCTCTTTTTTCACCTCTTTTATCAACACCATCGTCGTTTTGAGGCTTTTTGAAGAAACTTCGAACACTCAGTTGCCTTGACATTTTTCCGAGTAAGGCCAACGACGTCATGCATCAAGAGAGACAATAGCTAATTAATATGCTCACTCACCACCCTGTGGTCTGGGGTGTGAATTGCAACCTGTCAAAATGACAGATGGACTTCAGTTTTTTCCGTCACCGTTTTATAAAACCGGTCAATGGCGGAAAATATTCAGTTAACGCGACCCCTGATAACAAAGTATTGAGATGAACTTTTGGTATAGACCAAATACATATTTTTCACCATGATTTGCAAATAAATTCTTTAAAAATCTAACAATGTGATTTTCTTTTTTTTTTCTCCACATTCTGTCTCTCATGGTTGAGGTTTACCCATGTTGACAATTACAAGCCTCTCTAATATCTTGAAGTGGGAGAACTTGCACAATTAGTGGTTGACTAAATACTTATTTGCCCCACTGTACATACAGTTTGTATGTAAGTATGTTGGAACATTGCTTTGTGTCTTTGTTTTTTTTTCACATTTTTCAGATTTGGACCCAAAAGAAAACCTTTTAACCAGTGGCGTCACTCGACCTTAAACAATACTGGGGCAGAGCAGGGCATTTTTTTTTTTTTAGCATTTATCGATCATGAAAAGTCAGCAATAGTGCTTTTAATGATATACAGTATTCTCCCTACTTTGTCGAGACAGAAATATGGATATATAACTGAAAGTGTTATGCAATTAATCAGTGTTTCTCAACTTGTAGGTCCTGAAGTAAAAGTGGTTTATGTTGCCTACGTGGGTTACCTAACTTACCTCTCTCATTCCTCCTTGCTGCGAGCAAATAACATTCTCTAATATCCATTTTCTGAGTAATACTGTTTGAGCCAAATTGAAAGAAAAAATAATACATCTTGGTAAAGAGTACAGGGGCTGCAGTAAAATATGGCTGGAAATTATGGCGAGCACATATACAAAATTGTTACTGGTAAGATCCCAAAGGCAAATAATTCATGCCGATTGTTTATATAACCAAAATGAATAGAATCAAATAGAAATGAATAGCATCATTATTGATACAGTTCGATTACCACGTATATTAACTAAATATTTGTGTTATCAAAGCTCTTGAGTGAGAGCCTCTCACTCAAATCACATTTAATTGTCTTTGTATTCATAGCAAGTTAGCTAAAAGACAGCATTTATTCTACTTCAATTTGCGACCAGAGTATTTTACTGCAGTTAACTGCCTGATACGTTAAGAGTAAATTTGAACCATTTTAGTTCACAATTCATGGGAATAGGCGACCAAACAAACATCAACACTGAGGTAAAAACTAACAACAAGGATGGGCAGTTTATCTGGCACTAACCTGTAAAGCAGGTGGGAAGATGTCATTTGCACCCACCATCGATGCTCGATGATTGTATGATTAGCACATGCTAATATTTATGCTGCATTCATTAGAGGTGGGAATCTTTGGACACCTAACGATTCAATTACGATTCACAGGCTCCGATTCGATTATTAATCGATTAATGATGCCCCCCCCCCCCCCCCCCCCCCCCCACCTCCCGCTTTTAATGTTTTATTCATTAGTTCCAAAATTGTTCAAAAATCCTCTCAGGCTAAACCAAACTATTATTTCAGTACCAATTTAATTGTTAAAAACAGTCAATAAAATACTCAAGTCCCCATTCTGTATCAGCAGCTTTAAACTATGTTCAATTTAATGTTGTGAATCAACCATTAAAGTTAAAATTGCTTCCGTTATTCAATAATTTGTCTTCTGTCTACTTTCGACATGTCAAAGTTATAAAACGGTTTCATCATTTAAAGATAGATTTAAGTCAAGATTTTGCCGATTTAGGAGTATTTTAGATAAAACGTTATTTAGGTTCGCTACAACAGAGCCTCCTAGAGAAGTCTACTGCTTTAAAATGGCGGCCGTTTACTAACACCGGCAAGTCTGTCATTTCGCATCTAGTTTTCTATACATGTTCTAACGCTGCCGTCGTCTCTCATTTTGCATCTAGTTCTACATATATGTGGCCGTATGTTTGTAGCAACTAGCAACTGGGCGTTGTTTGAAGCACCTGCCAGACGCAGTCAGGTATTTTTTTATCTAGCGGCATAAGTTGAACATGATATTTACTCTCTGTCTGTTCCTCAATGCGTTTTAGTTCTGCTTTACCTAGTATAATTCAATAATCGGAATTTGGATGTTTGTGAAGCGTTCTCGAATCTTCCACAGCCGAATCACGAATAATATAAGAATCGCAAATTTCGCACGCCTCTAGCATTCATGGGTTGTTGGAGTAATCGAAAAAAATCTATTACATGGTGTGTATAAAAAGCGCCAAACAGTCACCCAACTTGTGATGTATTGTTGGAGAATTAAAATAGGTTACTCTTCCTTGTAGCAAGTTGTTAACCATATTATCCCACATGATGACTTTACAACACATCAGAATGCGTTTCCAACTTAGGAACTTGGATTTGCCGAAACACATGAACGCTGCATATCTCCTCAAGGTGCTTCGCTGAAGTATCAACTCATACCTATCACAGCCAAAGTCACGTGCATAAATTACCATATTAAGTAGCCATGTGCAGATTGTCTATATGGAGTAGATAGAATATTATGACCATATTAAATAGGCACATTCTGGAAATTATGTTATGCAGATTTAAAACGCCGAAGTATCTTTTTTTTTATCAGAAAAACTTATACTGGGACACTGCAGATCAATACTGGGGCATGTGCCCCAGTAAAATATGTCTGACGACGCCCATGCTTTCTATGGGTTTTTAAGATTGTCTAAGACAAGCACAAGTGTCCTTGCATGCACATCAGAGCATTTCAGTCATTTAATGGCACCATTATCTGTATGATAAACTTTTCAAAAATGATTCCAAGAAAAAGTAGGCTATGGCTGGTTAAAGACGTACCCTGAAGCACATGCACACACTTCTCACTGCAGCCTAATCGTAATTTGACTGGAATACATTTAACAAATGTTATTTTACTTTGTATGCTAACATTGCTTTCCACGTAAAACTATTTGTGCTTGGCTGTTCGATTGCTGTTTTTCTTTTGTCCGTTGTTATGCTTAGAAGACCCTCTCCAAAACAATCTGATTTAACTCGTGGGGTTTATTCTTATAAATAAATGCATCAAATCTTTCTTTCTCCATGCAAATATGCATGTGTGGTCTACGCATGCAAAGTGGAACTGTCCGAACACGCAGTGTCAGATTGCTTCAGACATTCTCGGCCAAAGGAGGCAAATTGTGTTTCTGTGGAGGTTAAGCCCACCGGCTTTGGAATCAATCTAATTGAGAGAAAAGGCCTTTGCTGTCAAGCCCCCGGGGCTCTTTTAAACATCGCTCCAGTGCCAGCATTAAGCAAGCAGCCTCCCTGCCGCCTTCCCCACAACCAATCCTCGGACAAATCCCTAAGCTGTTCCAATGATCTCGATGCATGGGGGGGCTTTGCAATGAAAGGTCACGGTATTCTCAGACCAGCCGAGAGGTAAGGCACGGTCGCAGCTGAATTATTAGGTGGCACGAGGCAGGGCAAGGCAAAATTGTGAGACGGGTCGGATGAAGCCTTTATTGTTGGAGAATCCTACCGTTATAATCGTATTTGAAGTGACTACTTCAAACATATTACTGCATCTTAAAACGGGAGGCAAGATAGTCTCTCATACATGTGCTCAGTGGCAGTTAGGTTGTGAATAACATGAACCAGAAATTCAAAGCCTCAACCTCCTTGAGAATATCATGATGATCTGTCATGCTTATTGTAAATATTAATACTAGAATAATCAAATTCATTTTTATAATCATCTTTTGCACGGCTTCACAAAAAAAAGTCTAGGCATGATTTAAAAAAGTTTGATTCTAAAAACCGAAAGTTATGGCTAATTGCTAATACAATAAATGTGCACATAGAGCCTGAGGAATTTAAGTTTATGTTAAGGATAAATACTGTTGCATAGTTCATATTGCGCATTATAGAACGATTGTATGAAAAAAATGTCGCTTAATTTAGCATACTTCTCATTCACTGCCATTCAAAGTCATAGATATCAAAACCATTTCAACTGGGATGGCTTGCATTGAGTGATCACATTTCACCTCCATTGACAGCCATAGATGTCCAATCCAATTTGACTTGGGGGTTGGCAGCAATCACTCAGTCACTGCTAACCCTCCCAGATAAAATGAGTTGAATGCCTGTGGCAATCAACGGCAGCCACTGAGCTAATGTTTATTGTCTAACCAGGCATGAAATGCTTTGTTTAATACATCTGAAATATAGAAGCCATCCAAAGATTTGGCAATATACTGATAGAGCAATCTGATTTTCTGAGCTGTAAATGATCAAAATGATTACTATGAGCCAGTCACAAGAACGAGTCATACCATATCAATGATGTGTCCTTTCCATGCTTTAAATCTGTGTGTCTCAGGCCATGTCTACACATAACAGGGTATTTGGCAAAAAAACTTTTTTCTACGGTTTGGCCTATCATCCACAGGTACATTTAGGGCACTGACAACAAGGATTCTAAAAACTCCTTCCAAAGTGAAGATGTGCGAATTCTGCGTTTGTGGCGCCATCATGTGGACACTGATAACGGAAGATTTAAAACGTCACTGACTGTAAGAAAATGTTCCTACGTCACACATGAGACCAATGTTTGCATGCTTTCATTTATTTATAAACTCTTGAAGTGCTTCATATTGAAGAACACATGCAAAGGATGGGGTATTATTGACAATTATTTTTTTGCACATTGTTATTAATGCGGTTGGCAGTGGAATTTTTTTTTTTTTTTCCAGATGTATTGGCTCAGGTGCTCTCTGGCGTTCCATGGTCCACATTTTCAGTCCCTGGTTCTTGCTCAGTAGTTGTCGTCGCTTTTGAAAGCTTAAGTTTGAAAAAATTACATACCGTATTGGCCCGTATATATGACGCCCCTGATTATAAGACGACCCCCTCTTTTTGAAAACTCAAGTTTGGGGGGGGGGGGGATTTTTTGAGCACCAAATTAATTTTTATACAGAAAATAATTACTGTACAGCCGAGACAAATTATAAAAGATATATTTGAGAGAAAAAGGTTATTTTGCCTCATTCAAATCTTAATATCTGAACATTTAAATATGTAAACTAAAGTGCAATCACATTCGTAAATGAACAGCTTCTGGTTTTTGAAATAAACCAATCTATTGTGAAAAAAACAAAATTGCAATAACTGCATTAACCATCAAAGTGAAGTCTAACTGTAGTATTGAAACAAATCTGAATAAGGAAAAACAATGCAATAAAATAATGAGAGTAGCTGAGATCTATTATGAGAGAACATCGCTTCAATGATATCTGGTGCCATCTAACGTCGTGAATGGGTGTACTGTCTAGACCGCGAATATAAGACGACCCCCTCTTTTTCAGGCTTATTTCAATGCCAAAAACGGGCCAATACGGTATATCCATCTTGCCTCTTCGGTCCGCAGGTGGTTTTGGCTAAGCAAAGCAAATTACCGTCCAAGGTGCTAGTCACATGATCTGTTCGAAAAATAATTTTAACCAATTTAAATATATTTTTGTTTCATTTTTGTTGTTTTATTGTTATGCAACTTTTATAGACAATATTTTACCGGAAAACTTAATTTTAATATCATATATAGGAAAATCAAATAAATGCAATGACACTTTTCTGCCCATGGGGTGGGGGTTGCCGCACTGAAGGGGCTCTCTAACTTACTCTACTTACTCACTCTATGACGTAAGGGGGAAACTGACAGATTTATGATCATATTTGAGTTAAAATGACAGGTTATATGATTATTGATTTTAATATTTAGGCAACTTCATATTGAACATGTAAGAATAGAATAAGAATATATAAATCACAAAATTTAGGGGGGGCTTCAGCCCCCCCTAAAATAGGCCTCACAACACCAGTGGTTCAATCATAATTTGCTTGTCCCGCCGACACTGCTGGTTCCATTACTTTAAACTTTATTTTGCAGCCTTAAATTGTCAATTGTTACAAATTGATAAAACTATGGCCAAAAATAAAACAAATAATAATATTGAGGGAATTCCTAGCAATGTTCCATTTTCCTTGAAACCAAATTTTTATTTTTCAATGGACAATTTTCACGCACTAGGCGAGTTAAAATTCTTCGAGCCATTTACCCTACCTAAATTGCTATGTCAAGTGGCGCAGTTGGAGAAAGCTCAGTATTTGCCACTCAGAATTAGGCGTCATGTCATAGTAAAAAGTTCAAATGGATTAGACGTCTATTACACTCAATTAAAAGCAATGAGTTAATGGTGCTGTAAAAAAATCTTTGGGCAACAGTGGACAAAGAATTCAACAGTAGCAGTTTTTATTTTGTATATATATAATTGAATTCTTTTCTGCAAGTAAGCTACTATCATTCAACCACGTTCACCTCTACTGACACTTAGTAACTACAATGTATGAGGCAAACTTTGGAAGAAAAAGAAAAACATCTTGGCCACCATGACCCAAAGTACTAGTAATACAAACCCAATACTAGAAATGTCATTGGCTCTGAGATGTGAGCCCTTGGTGTAAACACACATTTTTCACATCTGCACAGAAAGTTCAAACATTACAGAAGTTTCACATTCCATTCACACGCACCAAGGATTTCACACCATTTCCTTAAAAGAATTATGAAAAGAAAAAAAAAAGCTGAACTATTTCTAAACTATTCCACCCTCCCATCCCATTAAAAAAAGCTTTTATAAAACGTTCCTTAGGTGGATGCAGGTTGTAGATAAGTTCATTTTAAATCCTCAAAGACCTTTGTCTGCTTCAGTGTAAGCAGGCAAGCTCTCGTCTTACCAGTGAAATAAAGGAACGCGGATGTTAGCTTGAGAACTACAATTCTGCGATGGTTACTACTAATGCCGAGAAATGAGCTATTTCCAAATCCAAACTTAAATTAATATTAATCATATATCTAAGCTTCAGATGACGCTATGTAGTGTAATCATTTCATAAATGCACAACTTGGCCGCTCAAAATGTCACCTGAAAAACAATGATTTGCTGTTGTTACTGTAGTTCATGCATTGAACAAAAACAATTATTTTCTGGTCTGCTCAGGAAAGAGTTGCTAATAATCATTTAGGACAACACATACTGTAGATTACATGGAAAATAGCTACATGCAAGGTATTTTCAGTCACAGACTTCACTTTTAAAAACATTCACCCCACAAAATTCAACAAACTCCGACAAAATGTAATTTTCCTAACTTGTGTCTATCAGTAGCAATACAGCAAAAGTCATGACAACAAGAAAGCGAGACAAAGTGGTGAAAAATTAAAACAATATTTATTGAACAAACACTTTCTCTGACCAAAAATACAAAGGAGCACAAAGAAACATCCAAATATCAAACAAACTTACTGAAAAAACAGGCTGCGGCAGAAAACACTGAGATGGAAGAAACAACATTAGCCACGTTTACATGGAGCCAAATATTCCAATTACAATCAGCTTAGATGTTCAAACCGAATAAATGTGTTCCATATAAACACCTCATTCGGAATGAACAGGCCCAAACTGAATGGAATTTTATTCCGTTTCACAGGGGTGGAATATTCCTTTTCCCAAACCGATTAGAAGTAAAATTATATCATGTAAACAGGGAAGCAGAATGGTGTCTGGTTGCGTTCTTTCTGCACATGCTCCGTACTGACGTAAGTAACGTCACTTGCAACATGGCTTCCAAGCACAGCGCACCTAATTGGAGTCCGGCGGAAAGATTGTATTTAATTCAAACTTTAAAAGAATTGAATATAATTGCTCGCTTAAACGGGCGTAAAACGAGGAACAGTGAACTATTTAAAAAAAGTTCGCGAGAGGTTACACGAAGCCGGAATAGACCGGAGCGTTGACCAGATTAGAAACCGGTGGAAAACGCTGAAAACCGGCTACTACAAGGCAAAAGAGCAAAACAGCAGAAGCGGATACGACCCCACAAACACAACAAGTGGGTTAAAGTTAAAACAGCAGCACTCTGACGATCGATCTCCATGTTTTGCAACGTGACGCTTTGTTTTGATTAATCTGCGCATGTCAGACGGCAGTTGTCAAACGTCCTTTCGGAATAAAGGCAGACACATGTAAACGCTGGATGGGAATAGATGAAGTGACATGTAAACAGCTGATCTGAAATTTCCATTCGGAATGATTTGAATCGGTATGAATAAAAGTCAGCATGTAAACGTGGCTACTGACAAAAACTTGACAAATAACATCTGAGATAGGGGATCTTAAATACACATGAAGCAAGAGAATTGACACACCTGGAAGACAACGAGAAGGGAAGCTGATAGGTCAGACACGAGAGGGCCCAGGTGAAAATAATTGATTAATCACATGGAGAAAAAAAACAAATCCATTTTGGCTGGGAGGAGTGAATCGTCTATTCGCCCCTCCCAGTCCAAATCGATTGGACGTTCCGAATCGTCAATGGCACCAAAAAAGTTAAATCAGTGCCCTGTAGAGGTTTGAGTCGCTAAAAGTCTCTATTAGAGAACACATACAAACAATGAAAAGTAAAGGAAGCACTAAGCTTCAATTTTTGACGAGAGTTAAGTGCAATTTTGGATAGTATCTGGCTGCCACTCTGACAAACAAACAGGAGGGTCATCAAGGCAAAATCTAATGCACTTAGACGAGGACATTAGGAAGACATCCTATTTTATTAATGTGGTCAATACAGTCCATTAGGCCAAGGATTTAGCTGCCACAAAGCTCTCGGTCCTCCATTAATATCTTCTCTTCCTCCTCCGGCTCATCCTAATCGTCCAACTTTTTTGGGCCGACGGGGGGGTTGAGCTATGGTACATTACAGTTCAGTAAACATTTCATATTTATCTCATATTTTCCCTTGACTTCTGTGGAAAATCCTATTATTAATGTGATGAAGGGAAGTGCATTTTTATGATCAACTTCAAATTACCCAACCTGCATTTTCCAAGAGTCACAGTATATTTAGGATTTAGCATTTGATGATTTTCAGGTCTCCCAACTTCCCACCAGGCACGATGACCTTATTGATGTACCAAAATGGAGGGAAGGTTGTTCATAGAATGGTGTGTCAGGTAATCGTTAATGCTCAATAGGACAAAAATCAAAACATCAAGGAATGCCGGTCGTTATGTTCTTATAGAACTCCTTATGGAAATGTGTATTGTTTAACACTATGCTGTGGCACCTTGAAGGTCAGTTCCATACAATTGAAAGTCCATATATACTATTTCTATAGTGCTTGTCCTCATGAAGGTCATTGGTGAGCTGGAGCCTATCCCAGTTTATTGAGGGGACCTTGGGCTTGATTGTAAAAAAAAAAAAAAAAAAAGTGCAGAGTGCTTAACCCTGTGTAGGGCAAGTGGCTACTTTGGGCAATTTAAAAAGTTTAATATCTTTTATTGATAAATATTCAAATTTTTGGAAAAAATGTGTGGGAATGTTTTCATGCTGGTTGGTTAACTCCTGCAGGTATCTCCCTGTTGATTGTTGGTCACTTCCTGTTGATTAAATGACATTTCAGTTCATTCCTACTGATATGAGGTCACATATTGTTGGTTGAGGGGCTTTATGTACCACTTCCTTTTGATATCAATTCACCTCAAGATAGGTATTGGCGTTGCCTCCTGATGATCCTGGGGCACATATGGGCAGAGGTGGGTAGAGTAGCCAAAAATTTTACTCAAGTAAGAGTAACGTTACTTTAAAATAATATTACTCAAGTAAAAGTAGTCATCCAAAAATGTACAGTATTCAAGTACAAGTTCAAAAGTATCCAGTGAAAATTATATTTATGTAATGAACATTGTGCGTAACTGCTTATTTTTGTTTGACTTTTTTTTTAGGGCTGTCAAAATTATCACGTTAACTGGCGGTAATTAATTTTTCAAATTATTCATTCATTCATTTTCCATGCTTTTCCTCACGAGGGTCACGGAGGTGCTGGAGCCTATCCCAGCTATCTACGGGTAGTAGGCCGGGGACACCCTAAACTGGTTGCCAGCCAATCGCAGGGAACAAGGAGACATACAACCATTCACGCACATACTCATACCTACGGACAATTTAGAGTGTTCAATCAGCCTACCATGCATGTGTTTTGGGATGTGGGAGGAAACTGGAGTTCACGGAGGAAACCCACGCAGGCACGGGGAGAACATCCAAACTCCACACACAGGAAGGCCGAAGCCCGGGATTGAACCCTTGATCTCAGAACTGTGAGGCGGACGCCGCCATTTTGAATTAATCACGTTAAAATATTTGACATATTTAACGCACATGCCCCGCTCAAACAGATTAAAATGACAGAAAAGTGTCATGTCCATTTGTTACTTGTGCATTTTGGTGTCTTGTCGCCCTCTGCTGGCGCTTGGGTTGGACTGATTTTATGGGTTTCAGCACCATGAGCATTGTGTAATTATTGAAATCAACAATTGCGACCTACTAGTTTATTTTTTGTATGAAAATTTTACAAATTTTATTGAAACGAAAACATTAAGAAGGGTTTTAATATAAAATTTCTATAACTTGTGCTAACATTTATCTTTTAAGAACTACAAGTCTTTCTATCCATGGATCGCTTTAACAGCATGTTAATAATGTTAATGCCATCTTGTTGATTTATTGTTATAATAAACAAATACAGTACATATGTACAGTATGTTGAATGTACATATCCGTTTTGTGTCTTATCTTTCCATTCCAACAATAATTTACATAAAAATGTGGCATATCTTATGGATGGGTTGAATTAATTACGATTAATTAATTTTTAAGCTGTGATTAACTCGATTAAAAATTGTAATCGTTTGGCAGCCCTGCTTTTTTTTTTTTCAACAATGGTGTTTTTTATCTCTCAGCACAAACTTATCCATATAAACTGTTGTTATAATGATACTGTACAATAACCCATTACATAACCACATTAAGCCAAAGAAAAAAAATCATTGTATTCTGGCAAGATAGAAAAAAAAATAAAGCATTATTCATCCAAAGAGCATGAGTGTCCTGTAGTGGAGAAAATAGTTCCTAGTTTGAACTGAATTTTACTGATTACTGTAGTTCCTTCGTAGTTACTATTATTAAATTAAAAGGATCATATCTCCAGTTTTCCGTGGTAATTCGGTGCCAAATAAAAAGTAGGAGAGAGGTTAAAATCAGCGCTTTCGAGGCATTTTGAGGGCAGTCATCATTATCATCATGGCTCTTGCGTTGGGGCTGGTTTCCCGTCCCATTGCGTAGAGCTGACCTGGTGAGATAGGCCCCTCCAGTACTGGTGGTCTTATAACAACAGATTTGCATCCTTCAAATCTCTGTATTGTTGGAGGTTGTCCGTGACAAGTGTCAAGCTTTCCTCATGGTCGTCTCCAGCCTGCAGTCTTCGGGTCAAACTTCAGGATGGCTGTTGTCGGGTGGTGAGGAGGAAGACAAGCAACATGGCCAAGCCAGCGGATGTGGCGCTGTGCAGCCAGGCGGGAGGCTCTGGGCTGCTTTGTCCGGGCTCGCAGGGTTTCGTTGGACATTTTCTGGGGCCACCTCATGTTCTCGATGGTTATGAAAGCCCTGCTGTCAAAGCCATCTATTCTTGCAGCCAGTGTCTTGCTTAAGGGCCATGTTTCGGAGCCATAGAGGAGAATAGAGAGTACGGTGGTTTTGTAAATTCAGAGCCACGTCTTGCGTGAGATGGCTTGGTGCTGCCAGAGTGGTTTCCAGAGGGCAGAGGCTTCTAGGGCTCTCCTGCAGAGAATCTCTGATTTAAGATCCCCGTTATCGGCCACCGTGGACCCCAGATAAACGAAGTTCTTTACAGGTTCTACAGTGTCATCGCCAAGCAAGATGGGGGATGGATCAGGTCCCTCACCGAAATGCATGAATTTGGTCTTGATTCAGCAGCTCACGTGGAGACCAAGCTTTTCTGCCTCTTCGCTGTATGTACTCAGAAGGTCCCTCAGCTGGTTGTAGGAGGTGCTGAGCAAGATCGTGCCGTCAGCGTACTCCAGGTCGGTCAGTTGGTAGTTGCCAAGGAACACTGCGGGTACTCGCTCACAGACCCTGCACATCAGGTGGTTGATTACACAATTAAACAGGTCTGGAGCAGCTACGCAGCCTCGGCGGACACCACTGGAGATGGAAAACCAGTCAGAGTCATGCCGTTGTCGCGGACCACACGGTTGCTAACCTATGTTATTGTTTAGCCACAGCTCGATTCACTACCTTATTACTATTCGTCCTTAACACAGCCGCTGGAAACAGAAATATTGTTTAATCCATCTGCAGGCGGATTGATTATTGATTCATTGATGATTTTACGACACTGTTCGGGTGTGCGCTGGTCCTCATGGGAAACGCAGTCTTCCTTGAGGCAAAAAACTACCGCTTTTGTCGACTGGCGTCGCTAAAATCGACCAAACTAAAAAGCTACAAAGTGTTGCTTTAAAATGTTTTTTAGTGCAAGGAGAGTAGAATATTTTCATTAATTAATTTGGATTGTTATACATTTACGTTGTTAGGGTGCGTGAGAAGGTAGGGATCCCAGAGCAGACAAACGGGTTGTGACGAGTAATATTATGTTCAATCACACGTGAGTTAACGTGACTGGGTGAGAGTCAAGGCAGAGGCCGGATGTGGATTGTTCTGATCGGGGTAGTTGAGCTGGCGTGAGATGATGAGCCTCTGAAGGAGGTAGGCGTAGAATCCGACAAGTCCTGGTGGGAGATCAAAAACAAGTCGTTAACCGGTAATCAGGTCGTATTATCAAAGAACGCGACGTGCAACTGACAGAAGAACCAGATAAGTTGATCGAGCAACAAGGTGTCAGCGTCCACATGCTACTCCACTCCACCCAACGGACGTCCTAACCTGTAATTGGATAAAAACATGCATACCTACCCAAGGTGGGTCAGGTCTCAGGAGAGAGGAGCAGAGGCCCTAACATACGTACATTGAAAGAACATTTCTTTCATGTTATCATCATTTTTATAATTTCACTCAGAAAATAGCAATTCATCACTAGAGCAGACTCAAAAAGCAATAATTATGTGTAATGATGTGCATTAGAAATTAGGAGGTTGCCCTCTAGAGTGCAATTGTGTGCATTCTCAATCTAGTTTACTGGTTTATAGCCCTCTATCAACTTTGAAGGAGGCACATACTTGTGCACATATAAGCAATTTAAAAGAGTTCTCATGACGTAACATACATTAATCAAACTATCCCCAACCTCAAGTTTTAGACATATCCAATTTCTAGTATTGCTGAAACCAATCAACAAGTGAGCGATTTGTAGAAAGGTTTATAGAAATGCACTCATTTAACTAATTGGCAGCTCAACAGCTAATCCATTTTGACACATTAGTTCATTCGCTCCTACCTGTCAAAATGGATTCTAAGTTGAGCGCCATCAATGGCATTGAATGAGGCAAAATTTGTCCATCAGGGTCAAGTAACATTTTTGTGCTGACTACTGTATTCAGGTAAAAATCTACGTAGGTCATGGACAAATATGTAATGGGTTACATCTCTTTATTTAATACAAATGAGTAGAGGAATAGCGCTTGGTTCCTCACTGAATCACTGTTCTTCATATTATGTGGACATTTTCTGTAAATATTGTCATACTTGAGTTATTATTTCATTGAATAGAAAGTATTTTATCAGCCTCCCAATGGAATGGATGTGGGCGTTGTGAATATGTTTTAATCCTATTTACATTGAAAAGCATGTATCAATACTTTAAAGTACTAGACCTTGCAGATACAGGACCAAACTTCCTGTGGAGGTATTGCGCTCTTGACAATATGAAAAGAATATCAACAACCCACTTGCTAAATAGAAATTTGTGTCACATGTTATGAGCAAAAGTGGATACCGGGATATGAAATGAGAGCTATGGCAGGAGGCAGGCAGCATTCCAAGCTGCGGTAACCTTGATGACACCCTTCATTACGGGTGTGCCGGCTGACATCCTGACAGCGGCTTGCAGCACCAGATGGAGGGGTGGGACACACACAACCATTCCCATCCTTTGGCCTCCTCGTCCTTTACAGGGAGCCCATGAGACGGAGGGAAAAGTTGCCGATCGGGAACGCGGCTCGGCTTTTTGACTGACGCCGCACTGGCTTGCCTCCGCGAGGCCGCCCTTGTCCTTGTGCTCGGGCAGCGGGCGGCCTCGACCGCAACTCGACCTTGCCATATCAAAAACCTAAGCCTGCTCTGCGTGAGAGTGTGTGGACCCTTCTTCCAACAGCCGCTGAATGCCCCCCACAGAGACGTCAACTTCGCTATGCTTCATCATAATTTTAAATTGTCGCTGTGGGGGTAAAAGAGTGCTCATTGAAAATTGACAGCTAGTGCAAAAACTTCTTTAAAAGCAACTCTTTTAACAGTGAATAAAGTTTGACCAATTTGTATTTAATTTACGATGCTGGAAGTTCAAATCATGTCGCTCTTTTCATTCTTCTTCAGTGAATTTTAAAGGAGTCTATCATGAGTAGATATCCTAACCGTTAGAACAGGGAGGGTTGGCAGTGATGTACGTATCTATGTACTGTATGTTCATGCGCTTCCAGGCCTTCCAGTTCAAATGGATTGGACAACTATCACCGTCAATGGAAACCAATATTAATATTTTGGTGCAGTGGTTCTCTACTTGACAAAGACAAACAGGTTTGCTCAGTGGAAGGTTGACACACGCTATGAGGAATCATGAGCGCTGAACTCTTTGGCTGCCATTGACAGCATTAGACGAAATAATAGCTTATATAATAGCTAAATAATAGCTTAAAAATATATATATAAAGTAAATTAAAGTGAAAAATTAAAGTGAAAAATACAAAAAATCCATTAAAAACTTTCAAAATTAATAATATGGATGAAATTATTTTTTGCCAATAATGTAAATAATGTCAAATAAATATATAGTTTAGATAGATTTATAAATATTTACATTTTTCTACATTTAATTGTTTTTGAATTATTTTTATATGTTTTATTTTATGAGATTCTAATTTCTTGCTGTATTTTCAATTATGTTTTTTTTAATATTTATATATTGAGTATTTTTTTTTACTAATAGTATTTCTATGTACATACTCTATGTATTCCTCCAATATTTATATTTGTTAAATGTAAATGTAGGCAACATGAGGTTAAACAAGCAAAAATATCAGTTTCTAAGCTGCAAGAGAATAAAAAAAAAAAAAAAAAAAAAAAAAAAAAAAACAGTGGAAGTGTATACAAAAAAGATGTCTTTTTCCTTTCATTATTGTTTTTTACTCAGTGGCTTCACATGGTTACATCACATAACACGAACGGCTCAAAAGTTGAAAGTGAGCAACTTCACTCCATATTGATTTCTTTTAAAAATCTCAAGTTTCATCTAAAAAGTGAAACAAGTGTTTTGATACCCCATCAAGTAGCTTTCATTGCCACATTACAGGACAGCTATCAGTCAGTCAGGCAGTCAGTCATTCCCGACAGTGGTGCGGTGCTGCGGGAAATAAAGTCATGGCGGACTGATCAAAGGTGGCATTGCCAGTTAAGTCCCTTTTTGAGGGCATTTGCAGCTAGCAATGGGGCTGCCAAGCTTCTTTGTCTCCTTGGCAGCCACTTTGATGAAAGCCCCCCTGGGGTGGTTCACTCTTACTTACACACGAGTGAAGAATCACATCAAAACACATTGAAAGGGAGTTTGAGGCGAGGCCAGAGCATGAAAAAATAAGAGCCGATCGATGGGGATGATAGACTAGAGAGGTTGATTTAGAATTAAATGGACAGGCAATGGTTAGGAAGAACAATATAAAAGGGTTGTACAACTACAGTATTAATGGTTTCAACTCTGGGTTCGATTTTAAGCCCGGGTTTCAGGCTCGCCTTGTGGTTTCAAATTGTCCGGTCATGTTGCTCTTTTTGCTATGAATTTAAATAAGTTTATCATTAGTAGATGTCTAATCCATTTGAACTGTGAGGGCTGGCAGCGAATAAATAGATTGGTTGTAAACGGCTGTTAATGGCAGCCAATGAGCAGAGGTGGGTAGTAACGCTTTACATTTATTCCGTTATTACATTTAATTGAGTAACTTTTTAGCTTTACCAGTTTTACCAATGAGATGTCGTAACAATAAACACATGACTCCATTATACCAGACTCAAGCTTGCCGTTCAATGATCTGCCTGTTCAATCACGAGGCGTCTTTAAAACACCGTGAAAAATTAAGTATTTTACATAGGGCGACATGAGTCGAAAGTGCGGATTTTAACCACTCTCCCAGTTTTTATTTGGCATCGACTGACCGAGGAAAACCATAGATATTTCATAAGAGGAACTATCAAGGAACGATTCACTATTCAACTATTCAAACTAGGGACTATTTTCTCCACACAAAAGATGCTTCATTTCTGTAGATTTCTTATTATTTTGTATTTCTTTGGGTTAACGCGGTTATGTAAAATGTTACAGTACAGTATAATAATAACAGTTCATGTAGATAACTTTGTGCTGAGAATAAACATGCCATTGCTTAAAAAAAAACAAAAAAAAAACAACAACAACAACAAAAAACATCGGAAGCAGTTACTCACAATGTTACACATTACTTGAGTATTCTTTTCACCAACTACTTTTTTAGTTGTACTTGACCACATTTTTTTGGATGACTACTTTTACTCTTACTTGAGTCATATTATTTTGGATTGAGCTACTCTTACT
The DNA here is from genome assembly GCF_030265065.1 of Corythoichthys intestinalis. Classification (NCBI taxonomy): domain Eukaryota; kingdom Metazoa; phylum Chordata; class Actinopteri; order Syngnathiformes; family Syngnathidae; genus Corythoichthys; species Corythoichthys intestinalis. Next base: position 35,463,986 of record NC_080411.1, read on the forward strand.
TGAGTAAAAACTTTGGTTACTCTACCCACCTCTGCCAATGAGTTAAGCTTTCAACTCAAATATACATGGAAAAACTCAGAAGTTGAATGACACACTGGGTATTACTGACATAAAAGCAGGCAAGCTTGGATAGTCACATTTGATTAACTACGATAGTAACGGTATTGATAAAATTTCCATCCGCAGTGAGCACAGCTAGCTGGCCACATCCTGAAGATACTACTAGCTTTTTTATTCATATTTTCCTCCACACATTAAAGAATGGAATTTTGTTTTAATCAAATACGATTATTTCCGTTGTCCTCCGAATTGTTGATGAATAAAATAGTTGGACGATCCAGTAAAAAATACCCCAAAGATTTTTTAGATTTAGAACTTTCAGTTTGAAATAACTCAAGGGTATAAAGTCTGTTAAATTAGATGTCTAATTTCATTTTAGAAAAATTGAAATACACTGCATCAGACATTTCACGTTGAGCGCACGCAGCCTCGTCAGCAGTGTTATATTTTATTATTTCTCTGACTGGCAGTGGTGCCGGTTCCTGCCTGTTGGCGCTAGCAGCAAGAGGCTCACATTAAACCTGCTCAATTTTGGCGGCAGATGGCAAAACTGCGTGCGCTCCCAAGGGGGGTCGGCAGCCAGCCTGGCCTCTCTAAACATGGTGAACTGGAAAGTTTGTGCTTCGATGTGCACGTGACTTCAGTCATCCCATTGAAATTCATATGTAATTGTCAACACTTTTTTTTTTTTTTTGCATGAAAATTAGGCCTTCAGGTTAAGAGTTGGGGTTTGGCATTAGTATTTCAAATTAGGGAGGTAAAATGGGATTATGGTCTCAAACAAGTGTTTGGGTTTCAAAGTGTGGTTACAAGTAATAGTGATCAAAGGAAGGGTTAGGGATTCAAATCTGAAGTTTCAGAGCAGTAAAAGGAGTTTGAATTAGAGTTACAGTGATAATTCTACAGACGAATTTAATTAGATCCAGGACCTGGTTTGTAAATGGAAATGGTCGTATGTCGAGCAGGATTTTTCTCATAAGAATACATTATAATTCCATTAATTCGTTCCACATACTAAAAACCTACGCTAAATCCTTCATAAATACTGTAGGTACAATGGCGTACTGCAAGCAACATGTCACTTTTGCTCATTAATATTCATGACGTTAGTATTTGTGGTTAGGCGGGTCCGCCTCCTGTTTGTCCCCAATAATAAATGAATGGAAATAGTGTACGAACTAGATGTTTACTGAGGTAAACCTACCAATTCTGCCCAAAAATGTTGTCCCTGGTGCCAAATTCATTGGCAAAGATGTGGAAGAACATACAAATGTTCAGTTAAAGAGATGGCTTCAGTGTCGAGGGCTAAAAAAAAAAGACGGGAAACAGAGTCTAGCCGACCTAAGCTTAGCCTTAGCTTTGTTATAGACACCTTTTTCTTACGCCACTGACAATGACATTCACCTGTTTCAACAATCTATCCTTTGCCACCATATGCCCTGTCTTTCTTATATACAGTGGGGCAAATAAGTATTTAGTCAACCACCAATTGTGCAAGTTCTCCTACTTGAAAAGATTAGAGAGGCCTGTAATTGTCAACATGGGTAAACTTCAACCATGAGAGACAGAATGTGGAGAAAAAAAACAGAAAATCATATTGTTTGATTTTTATAGAATTTATTTCCAAATTAGAGTGGAAAATAAGTATTTGGTCACCTACAAACAAGCAAGATTTCTGGCTGTCAAAGAGATCTAACTTCTTCTAACGAGGTCTAACGAGGCTCCACTCGTTAACTGTTTTAATGGCACCGGTATTAACTCATTATCGGTATAAAATACACCTGTCCACAACCTCAGTCAGTCACACTCCAAACTCCACTATGGCCAAGACCAAAGAGCTGTCGAAGGACAGAAGAGACAAAATTGTAGACCTGCACCAGGCTGGGAAGACTGAATCTGCAATAGGTAAAATGCGTGGTGTAAAGAAATCAACTGTGGGAGCAATTATTAGAAAATGGAAGACATACAAGACCACTGATAATCTCCCTCCATCTGGGGCTCCATGCAAGATCTCACCCCGTTGCGTCAAAATGACAACAAGAACAATGAGCACACAGGGACACCTAGTGAATGACCTACAGAGAGCTGGGACCACAGTAACAAAGGCTACCATCAGTAACACAATGCGCCGCCTGGGACTCAAATCCTGCACTGCCAGACGTGTTCCCTTGCTGAAGCCAGTACATGTCCAGGCCCGTCTGCGGTTCGCTAGATTAAGATTATTTGATTAAGTCTGAAGCATTTGGATGATCCAGAAGAGGACTGGGAGAATGTGTTATGGTCAGCTGAAACCAAAATAGAACTTTTTGGCAGAAACACAGGTTGTCGTGTTTGGAGGAGAAAGAATACTGAATTACATCCGAAGAACACCATACCCATTGTGAAGCAAGGGGGTGGAAACATCATGCTTTGGGGCTGTTTTTCTGCAACGGGACCAGGACGACTGATGTGTGTAAAGGACAGAATGAATGGGGCCATGTATCGAGGGATTATTAGTGAAAATACTTCCTTTTTTTCAGGTCATTCATTGTCAGACAGAAGTAGCACGGCAAAACTCAAGTAGATCCATTCTTCACATTTTTTCCTCCAAGTTTTTGGTTTCGGGAAACGTATGAAGAAAACATCTTTCATAAGTCGTAATGCCTATAGTCGTTTCTACTAGTTCCACAGCAGCAGTGTTTGATCGGCATGTTTTTTTTTTTTTTTTTTAAAGATTACCAATGAAAACAAGCAGAAATAACATGATGTGTATGCGAGGGCGTGTCTATAATGTCCCACTTTCCGCGTTGCGATGGTGATGTCCCGGTCTAAAAATAGAATTCGTGCGGTACGCTATTACAAATAGCAATTGCACATAACAAAGCAAATAAACTATGAATACAAATCATAATAATGAAATAATAATAAAAATAATCTAATAAATCAGGTTCTAATGTGGCAGTTGTGTTTTGCATGCTGATTCTGAACACACCATGTGACTGATGACAGTGAGAGAGGTGCGTTAGAGTGGGAAGCTTTCACTTTCTCTTTTCAGGTTCTGCTGTTTTTGGCCTCGGCTACAGCTGACAATAGCCGTGTTGTGTTGCACAAGTACTGAAATAAACGATTAAAAACCTGACGAAGCTGGTGCCTTCCTCGCCGATGTTACAATAACAATAACTGTCACCTTAACTTATAAAGACTTCGAACAGAGGTCAGAGAAGGATCGTGGAGATCACACTCCACGCTCATATTTTTTCTATCATTTTCTTCTTAATTTCACTGGTATGCATCACCATTTTCCTTTTTTGACCTCCTGCAATAACTTTGCTGGGACCCATGTCGGTTTCTGTCTCAAGAAAATCCGCCGTACGTCCGTCTTACGGGAAAACAATGAAATTGCTACGCTATCAAAAATAGTCATAAATCATAAATCGTATTTCCTATATTTTTTTGGATAACGATCACAAATCATATTTCCTGTATTTTTTTTTGTATACTGTATTCTTCGGACTATAAGTTGCACCAGCCATAAAATGCCCAACGAAGAGGGAAAAAAATATATATAAGTCGCACCGGAGTATAAGTCGCATTTTTGGGGAAAATTTACTTGCTAAAATCCAACACATAGAACAGATATGTCATTTGAAAGGCAATTTAAAATAAAAATACAATAGAGAACAACAAGCTGAATAAGTGTACAGTATGATAGTGTTACATGATGCGTGAACAAAGAAATGCGAATGTGGCCGGTGTGTTAATGTAACATACCTATTAAGAGTTATTCAGATACCTATAGCATTAATAACATGCTGACAAGTTCCAACCAACCAAACCATCAGTGTCACTCCAAAACACCAAAATAACATGTGAAATGATATAGTAATGTGTTAATAATTTCACACATAAGTCGCTCCAGAGTATAAGTCACACCCCCAGCCAAACTATGAAAAAAACTGTGACTTATAGTCCGAAAAATACGGTAAATGTCATATATCGAATATGTAACAAAGTCAAATGAGCCAAATTTTTTGTCGGATGCAGGAGGGATCGTATGTCGATGCGATTTTATGTCAAAGTTTTACTGTAGTTTCGATTAGTGTTGCACCAATACCATTATTCAGTTCCTGATACTTATTCTGACACTGATTCTGTGGTATCGGCTGTTTACTGTATGTACTGTGGTATCGACTGTTTACTTTATGTACCATATTTTTGGAATAAATATGCATTTAATACGAAATTTCTGCATATTCACCTGAAAGTAGAGTAATTGCTATCATGCCTTTGTCAGACACTGCTAGATGTCCAATCCGTTTAAAGTTTTTGTCTTTTACTATCAATGACACTGAATGGGTTGATTTTGGTTGGAAATTTCAGTTTCAAAATAAACTATTTCTTTGAAGTTAGGGCCGGCCGTAGCCCAGGTTTGGATGGTTTTCCGTCTGAGTTCTAAAAAACATTTTGGAAGCCATTAGCCCCATATTTGTTAGAGGTGTTTACAGAGGCCTTTGAGCTTAGTGCTCTCCCGCAAACGTTAAACCAGGCATGTATTTCTCTGATTCCTAAGAAGGGTAAAGACCCATTAAAATACAGTTCTTATCGCCCCCTCAGTTTGTTGAATGCAGATTTTAAACTTTTGTCTAAATTGTTAGCTCTTCGTCTAGAGCGAGTACTTTCATTGATTATTTCTCAAGACCAGACTGTTTTTTTTTTCGTGATAGACACTCTTTTTTCAATCTTAGGAGGATTTTCAATGTTGTGTATAACCACTCAACCGAAGCTCGGACAGAGGACTTGTTAGCCCTAGATGCGGAGAAGGCCTTTGACAGAGTGGAATGGGATTATTTATTTTTTTTGTTTGGGGAAATTTGGGTTTGGAACGAATTTTGTATCTTGGATTAGGCTTCTGTACTCGTCTCCACAAGTATTAGTTAGAACAAATGATACAAATTCTGAATTTTTTCATTTATCTAGATCTAACAGGCAGGGCTGTCCCTTGAGCCCACTTTTGTTTGCGGTGGCCATGGAACCTCTTTCAGCTGCACTGAAATGTCACCCTGACCTATGCGGTATAGTGCGACATGGTGTGGAGCTGAAAGTTGGACTTTATGCTGACGATCTTCTGTTATTTTTGTCGGACTTATCTCGTTCCATTCCTGCAGCACTCACTGTTTTAAGTGATTTTAGTAAAATCTCAGGGTATAAACTTAATCTGGGAAAGGGTGAAATATTTCCTGTAAATCAGCTAGCCAAGGTATATCCATTAGAAACATTGCCATTTAAAGTATCTAAATCAGGTTTTGCTTATCTTGGAGTTTATGTGGAGGACACATTGTGCAACCTTCGTAAGATGAATTTTAAATCACTGCTCATACAGCTCAAACAAGACTTTGAAAGATGGTCCTTGCTCAATCTCTCTGTTCCAGCTCAGATAAATTCGGAACATTCTCCCTCGATTTCTTTATGTGTTCCAGTGTATTCCGATTTTTCTTCCCCTTTCCTTGTATAAATCGGTGGACAGCCTTATTAGGGATTTCATATGGAATAAAAAGGAACCCAGGTTATGCTATCAGACACTCCAGAGACCCAAAGAACTAGGTGGAATGGCTCTTCCAAATATTTTGGCATTACTATTGGGCAGCTAATATTAAGAACTTGAAATATTGGCTCTGCTATGAGAGTACTGATAGCACCCCATTGTGGCTTGATGTTGAAGCCAACTCTGTTAAACCTGTGACATTAAAATCCCTATTGTTTTCACCGCTCTTCTCATCTACCTCTCCATATTCACAAAATTTTGTCGTGTTCTCCTAGCTCAGAATTTGGAACCAATTTAGAGTATATTTTGGTCTACAAGCACCTTCCATTCAGTCTCCAATTTCACCTAATCATGCTTTCCCTCCTTCTCTATTGGATAACACATTTACTATGTGGTCTAGACTGGGCATTGAAACGTTCAAGGACTTATATCTGAATTCAACCTTTGCTTCTTTTCAACAGCTAGCTGAAAAGTTTTCATTACCTAACTGCCATTTCTTAAGATATTTTCAAATCCGCAGTTATGTTCGCTCACTCTGGCCAAGTTTCCCAACACTCCCTTCTACCTCTGCTTTATATACCTTTTTAAAACCTTTGCCCTCGCTAAAGGGTGCAATTACTACAGTTTATTCAAATATTTACAAAATCAGCTCAGATCCCACTTTAACCACCCTTAAGGCGGTATGGGAGTCGGGTTTGGAAATGAGTATACCTGAAGTGGTCTGGAGAGAAATCTTGTGTAGGACGCACAAATCCTCAATCTGTGCTAAACACGGTTTTACCCAGTGCAAGATCCTACACAGGGCACATTATACCAAAACTAGGCTGGCCAAATTATTTGATGCGGTCTCCTCCACTTGTGATCGACGTAAGCAGGCTCCAGCCGATTATGTACACATGTTTTGGTCATGTCATTCTTTAACTGCATAGCCTATTGGTCTGACATTTTTGCTGTCTTATCAAAGTTCACCAGGATAGATATTGCTCCAAATGCCTTGACTGCTCTGTTCGTTGTGGTTCCAGCAGCAGCATCTTTTCTACCTTCTCAGAAACGGGACCTAGTAGCATTTTCAACCTTGCTGGCTAGGAGGCTAATACTTTTAAGATTCTCTTAAGAAGTCTCCAGTCCCACCTACGCAAGCTTACTGGATCAAAGAGATGTTATTTTCTCAAATTGGAAAAAATTAGACTGCCACTTAGTGGATTGGCTGAGACCTTTGAGGATGTCTGGAACCCTTTTTTGGTATACATTAAAAGCACAGAACATATGTAAATATAGTTTTTCCTGATCATGCCTTTTTCTTCTTTTTTAAAGTGGAACAATAATAATACATTTTTTTGTTGGTGTTTTTTTTTTGGGAGATATGTGCCTTGGGTATTGGGGGGTTGAGGGTTTTATTTTTATTTATTTAATTTTTTTTTTTTTTTTTTTTTTTTTTGATATGGTAAAAAGGGGGGGAAATGCTCAAATGTTGTCACTTCATTATGTCATGAGACTTAAGAGACCAATAAACAGTTTCCAAAAAAAAATAATAATAAAGAAAGAAAGAAATTAGGGCTGCTGTGGGAAAGCCAAGTTTCAAACTTGATCAGTGTTTCAAATCTGGTTTTGAGTTCCAAATGAGGATTTTTAGACAGTTTGGGTTTCAAGCAAGGCGTGAAGTATAGTAGAGATAAGGATATCATATTGTCACAGATAAAATAAAATAATCCTTGATGACTTACTACACACTAACGTTTGTGCATTTCTCATGAAGCCAAGCTCATTGATTAGCGTCAGGTGAAAGGAGCACCTTTTAGCAATAGGGTTGGGCGTGCCGTACCGTTAAATTCATTAATTACCCTTAGCCATTTGGGAATCACTTAAACTTGCAAAACTGTGCCTGGGCCACATAAGGCTAATTGGGCATTTAGTACTGAGAGAGCTAGCCTCAACCCCCAAGGACGAGCATGTCCCTAAAACAGACACAAGTCCTTATTAGTAAAAGTAGCACAGTGACCCTTTACAATATGAAATAACTACTTTCTTGCCTTTGACTGCCCCTCCTTCTCGCTTCTTTCACCATCCACATAGTTCTAAACGGATGAATGCCTCCACATAATCCTATTCCACCCCGCCACTGTCCTTTAGAAGAAAGGGGAGGTAAAGGACATAAAGGTGTTCCTCTTTAAATAGTATGTCATTTTTAAGGAGGGCAAAAAATACTTATTTCTGCTTATATTACACTAAAACGACAAAGACTTTCCTCTACAAAACCTAGGTATTTGAAATCTTTCAGTGGCTTTAACGACAATAGATGTGCAATCACATAGCTGTTTTCCTCTGTCTGCTGTGTGTTGATTTTTTTTTTTTTAAATAGTAAACATCCATCAATCTGAACAGTATTGGCTTGCACTGAATGTGCCAGCCCTGCCCAGATCAAATGGATTGGACACCAATGAGTTAACCTTTTTTTTAATTATTATTATTACCGTATTGGCCCGAATATAAGACAGTGTTTTTTGCATTAAAATAACACTGAAAAAGTGCGGGTCGTTTTATATTCTCGGTCTAGACATTATACCCATTCACGACGCTAAATGGCGCCAGATATCATTGAAGCGATGTTCGGCCTTGACAGATCTCAGCTACTCTCCCCATTCACGACGCTAGATGGCGCCAGATATCATTGAAGCGATGTTCTGTCATGACAGATCTCAGCTAATTGTTTAACCAGTTTGCATTATTTTGTTGAAATGTTTTTCCTTATTCAGATTTGTTTCAAGACAACAGTTACAGTTAGACTTCACGTCTTCACGACTTCAGGTTTATTTACATTTCAAAAACCAGAAGCCATTCATTCACGAATGTGATTGCACTTTAGTTTACATATTTAAATGTTCAGATATTAAGATTTGAATGAGGCAAAATAACATGCTTTTTCTCTCAAATATATTGTTATAAGCATTTGTTTCAGATGTACTGTAATTATTTTCTGTATAAAAATTTGGTGTTCAAAAAGTCTTTTTTCAAACTTGAGTCTTAATAAAGAGGGGGTTGTCTTATAATCAGGGCCGTCTTATATTCGGGCCAATACGGTATTATTATTATTAAATATATACAGTGAGGAGCAGAAGTATTTGCACCCCTTGAAATTTTACAAGTTCACCCACTTAGAAAATTGGTAGAGGTCTGATATTTGTATTATAGATGCATTTCCACTTATAGAGACATAATCTAAAAAAAATCCGCAAATCACATTGTATAATTTCTTCAATAATGCGTTCATAAATATTTGTACCACTGACAAAATCAGTGCTTATATGCAGAAGCCTTTGTTTGCAATTGCAGACGCTTTCTGTAGTTCTTCACCAGGTTTTCACATATGGAAACAGGGATTTTTGCCCATTCCTCCACACAAATCTTCTCTAGATCTGTCAGGTTTCGGGGCTGTCATTGAGAAACACAAAGTTTCAGCTCCATTCGAAGATTTTCTATTGGACTGAAGTCTAGAGACTGGCTAGGCCACTCCACAACCTTGATATGCTTTTTACGCAGCCACTACTTGGTCAGGTTGGCTGTGTAATACGGATCATTGTCATGTTGGAAGTTCCAGCCACGGCCCATCTTCAAGTCTCTGAGGGAAGAAGGTTGCGGCTCAAAATCTGATGATAACATTTCACCATTCATCCTCTGTTTTATACAGTACAGTCGTCCTCTCCCCTTTGCCAGAAGGCAGCCCCAAAACATGAGGTTTCCACCCCCGTACATCACACTGGGGATGGTGT